>NC_086287.1:44567376-44876095 GCF_963924245.1 Chroicocephalus ridibundus | reverse complement strand
CGCCTTGCCCGCTTTTTGGAAGAGGAAGGCAAGTGATCATCCTTCAAACCTCAGCCACAGATTGCTAGACTAATTCCAAAAGAAATCAGTTGTGGTTTGTTTTTTTTCCCCATGGTGCATTTTAAAATGATCTAAGTTAAAAATAAATAAATAAAACTCCATAAATGAGCAGCTAAAAGGTTTTTAATTTGGCAAAACGCAAGAAAACGTTTTCCCTGCTTTTGCTGTTTTATTGTGAGGGTACCAAATACATTACTTGGGGTTTAAAGAAGTTTGCTTAAATATGAGCATTGCTGCATATCAGGCAAAGAAGGAGCTAGTTAAGACATTATTTCACTTTTCACTGTTTTTACCCAATCTCGGATTAAGCTGAGAATTTTGAGAGGACAAAATTGCATGATTCATCTTCCTATAAGATATAGAAAGAGAAGTTTCTGTGACTGCTGATGTTGCACATAATTTCATTTGGCTTTTAGTTTGTGAAGTTACTTCAGTGCTAAAAAGCAACATTTTATTGCTTGGAAAGTTGATAATTGCACCTGAATTTAAAAATCTAGAAAAATGCTGCTCACTGTTTGGTGCAAATACTTCTTCTTCTCATACAGACACACAGATGGGTGCTACCTATTTTGACACCATCTGGCTTATGGTTGCAATATGCAGAGTAAAATAACATTTGTGTCTAGAACTGTAATTTTTACCACAGCGCTGCTTTGGTTTTGAATACTGTCCAGATCCCTAATAGAAAGGTAATCCTTAGCTTTGACTATACATTTTGTAATAGATAAAGGAAAATGTCTAGAGAAGTCCAGACTTTACGGAGCTTCCAACTGGAAACAGTAGAACTCAGATGAGAAATTTATTCCTGGCCAGCAAATTTATTAGGGTTTTTTGTCTCTTTATTTTAGAGAATGTTAAGATAGAGGAGCAGATGACTAGGTCTTCTTAATAGCATTCACTTTAATTGTGGATCTGCTGTAATGTGACAGGATTTTGAGTTGCCCATAACCCGTAAGTGGATTATCTTAGAATTTCTTTCCCAGTAAACTCACTGAAGAAGAAAGTCGTCTTAATTTACATTTGACGTTCTTAATTAAATGAAAGCTAGAAACTTTCTAATAGGAAACTTATTGTCCAGAGAAGACAGTAGACAAAGCAGGACTGGTATGCCACTCTCCTGCTGCCTGCTATTCCCTCAGAAGGCAGGTTTTTGCTTCAGGTTTAATTCTGGTTACTTAATGTAAATATATAAATCTGTGTTTTGACTGTCTGCTCCCTGTTTTAACACTGCAGTCTTTCTTCATGAGGTGGAGACTCCCAGCTCCATGTTGTGACTCTTGTGTGTCCCACGTTTTCTCCCTTAAGTATGTCTTCAGTCTAAATGAGGAGGAAGCAACCTCTTCCCCCACATCTTCCCCTCCCTCAGTCACAGCACAGGGTTCAACTGAGTGTGGTCATTCTTTAAAGGCTGTGGAGGTGGGTGGGTGGATAATAATAAAAAAAATGCACATGCATATATGCACAATATATAAAGCAATATTCCCTTTATATATAATATATTGTTATTAAAATTTAGTTATATTTGAAATTGCATTAGCATTAACTAACATTAATAAATACTGTTTTCCTTAATAACAATTAACATAACTTTAATAGAATTTGAATAATAATTTAACGTAACTAAAACTGTATATAGTACCTTACAAAACATATATAACGGGAATATTGGAATATTATCTGATGTTTAGTAAATAGGTTCTGACTAATTTTCTGAGGTTCATTTTGGATATGAGTTTCTGGTTTCATATCTTAGTTGTTTCCTTTTATGACAAGGAGCCAGCTTCTGATGCACTTCACAAAACTGCTGACTGCAATTTTTTGAACTGATGTGTGTGTCCCTCAAGGAAGCCCATCATGCGCATGTAACTGGTTGGACCTTTAGTTTTCAGTATCTAATGGTGATATGTCAAATTCTGATTAGGTTAATACTTGGACTTAATGGAAGATGGAGCATAATTCAATAGGATATTAACATTCTGTAAGTGTTGGAACAACAGTTGAATTTAGGAATTGTCTGTATGTGGCTTCAGGATGAATTAACTAAAATGTTAGTTAAATCATGTAAATTGAAGTGTATTAGGCACTCACTTGGCTATTTATTTGCAAGCACAAGGCTTTAGTAAGGTGACTTAATGAGATACACAGCAAACTGAGGCCACTTCTGAGCATTTAAAACATGATAGCTTGGCATGAGTTCATGCTGAGTCTCAAATAGGAAAAAGTACAAATGTCACCCTGCTGTTACGCTAGGGAAGGAAATTGTGCTGCTGCCTTCAGATAAGAAGTTGGATTGTTTGTAATGATGGCAGGTTTTTTTTTGAGTGCTTACTTCTAAAAATGTAAGCTTGTAAATAACAGCTTATTTAGCAGACTTGTGTCTTGGGGCATTTTGGAAGTTTTTTGTAATATGTAACCAAAGATTATGGGAAATGATGGAATTTCGGTAAAAGAAGAGATTTGATAAAGACTTTGTGTTGTGTTTTGTTTTTGTCCCCTCCCTCCCACCCCAGTCCCATTGCTAGCAGTTATGAAGGCAGTTCCCGTGTGGCATCCCCACTGGACCCAAATGGACACTTTAATGTAGTCATTAAAGAGGAACCAGTAGATGACTATGACTACGAGTCAGGTATTTGCACACAAGGAATAAGTGTGAAACAGGAAGACACAGATGAAGAGACGGATGAGTATTCCAACACGGATGATGATGATCCCGTTCTACAAAAACACCTGATGAGACGCAGGGAAACAGATGGAATTGATGGAGAATTCAGGTCTAGGAAGCGTGTGCTAACCAGTCCTTCAGGTGTTGCCAAAGCAAAAATGTTAAAACTGGATAGTGGGAAGATGCCTGTGGTCTATTTGGAACCTTGTGCAGTCACAAAGAGCACAGTGAAGATATCTGAGCTGCCGCAGACCATGCTCTCCTCTTGCAAGAAAGAAAAATCCCCTTTGAGTGCAATACTGGATTCTTTGCCTGTGTGTTTTGAAAATCACAAAGGCTCTTGCTCAGGCACAGCCACTGTAACTGAGGAGTTGGTGATGAAAAAACAATCTCCTGGGAGTAAAATGTCACAGAAATACTCTTCAATCAGAGAGGCCCAGTGGGCTCTATCTAAATCACCTAATTTTAATCTCAGGGGCTCAGCAGGTTGTCACTTTTCAGCTAAAGAGATCTGTGGAAGAAAAAGGCCTGGCATACTGAAGAATCCTATGTCCCTGAAAAGCTCTGGTAGCAATCAAAACACCCTGTCATCAGTTACAACTAAAAGAGGAAGGCCACGGAAACTGAAAATTTCCAAGGCTGGTCGACCACCTAAAGGAATAGGGAAAACTGTAATAACAAGCAAGAACACCTCTCTGGGGCCTGGGAGCATCCTTCCAGATGTTAAACCGGACCTTGAAGATGTTGATGGAGTCCTCTTTGTGTCCTTTGCATCAAAGGTAAAACCTGTTATGAGTAAAATTAAAAACCTTTTCTGATGTCTCATTTTTAAGCCCTTTCTATTTATAAGCTGAAGGCATGTTTTCTTTTAAACTGAGTTTTGAGATTTACGGCCTCTTTCCAAATCTGTTGTTATTTTGTCCCTATGTTAATTGTAACATTTTCTTCTTAGCAACTTGGGGAGCAATAGTGGGATCTAGAGTTCTGTTTAAAAGAACACATACTTGTTTATTAAACAATGTCATGTTTTGAATATTTCAGTGGTACTTTTGATGTGGCCTAGTTTGCATCTCAGTCAGTGTTTTAAGGTATCTTATTCAAGGCTCTGTATGTATGTAGGAAGCTCTTGACATTCACACTGTTGATAGAGCTGGAGGAGAAGAGTCGCAGAATCTTCAGGCACCCTTACTGACTACGAATGATCCAGGTATGTTTTTGGAAGCGGCTGTTCTCTGCAAGAAGGGGATTTGTAAAAACACACTGGGAAATTAATAATTTAGGTCAATTTTTTGCATGGTAAATGTTTTTTATGTGTTCTCTCTTTTTTATTTTTTTGAGTAGACTGTCAAGCAAGAATACAAGTACTGGAAAAGGAATTGATGGAAGAGCTGAAGACCTTGAGGCATAAGCAAGTAATACATCCTAGCCTTCAGGAAGGTAAGCTGGCAGTGTAGATATTGTTGCACCTGGTTCTATATTATACTTAATCTTACCGATTTGGTAATTTCCTACTGAATGTAATGCTATGTATGCCCAATACAGCTGGGATCTGATTTTGGTTATTTTGTTTTTTCAAATGGAGGAAAGCATACAGGTGTGTATGTACAAATGTGAGAGTATGAGAGGAAATTTGTGTGAAACTGTCAATTTCCCTCTTGCCAGTTGTGGCAATGAGAGAGAATCTGTGGTGTCTGACCCATTTTTTTTCCTAGAGGCTTTAGAAGTAGTTTCAGCCAGCCAATAGAGATGTTTTCGTTTTCACACATTCGTGTTGCAAACTAGAAGAGGTGGAGGAGGCGAAAGATGAATCCTGAATCTCCAACAGCAGAGCAAGAGGCTGCATGTCATTGTAGGCCTCTTGCAGAAGATGCTGAGCCTTCAGACTTGAGGCCATGCCTGTTTTGTAATGAGCTAATTCTTGTAGAGAGCAGATAGAGTTGATTTTACTCCTCTATAGAAAATAGCCATTTTCTGGTAGGAGGGTAACTAGAGATCCAGAAACACTTAACTGAGACTACATTTGCTATGTTTGAGACCATATTGCTTTGAGTCACTGTAAATCCAGGTTTACTAGCCACATAAGAGGGCCAAGCAAGGTACTTCTAGTTGTGATCTTTCATTTGTATACAATATTATCCTGAGGTCAGATGGAAGAAAGTCAAGGATCAACACAGCAGAAGTTAATGTTCTCTCCAGTGATGATGTTGAAAATCATCAATAGTAGTCCTGAGACCAATGGTGCTAAAGAAGGCATCAGAGCAGAAGACGAAGAAATTGATCCAAGTGGAATCGTACCTCATGCTCTTGAGGTTCTGGCCCTGAATTTTCCAAACATTTAACTGTAGTGCTGTAGGGGTTGAGAGTCCAGATACTGATCTTGACTCTGATACTAGTTATTTTGGGTCCTCACAGTGCTTCTACTGTGAAGAACCCTGGATTATCCTGAATGGTCTGTCCATGGGGCAAGATGAGAACTAGCAACCATTGAAAGGGATGCCTTTGCGTCTTGCTGATGTTGAGCTGACATTCCTGTGTTCCACCTTTGCAAAGCACTCTAAGAAGGGTAGTAGAGAGCTCTTAAAGCTCCATATCGGGTATGGTGGGAATGAGACAAGATAACCTATCCCCAGCTAGGTTGTACCTCAGTGGTGTAGCATCAGTGTTGACAGTTGTTTCGTGGATGTCTAAATGCAGTTTTCCCCTCCCATCATTCCAGAAATAGGCAGCCCTGTTTTCTAATGACCTCGCTGGCCAGCCTGCTCTCACTGGTCTGCATGTGTTGTGATATTTCAAGAATGGTGGTAAAATGTTTTTGGTAATGGTAAATGGTAAAATGACCCTTTTGTGGTCAGCTGCTGGCAATGCTAGGTACAGTGCTAAGCAAATGTTACAGCAATGTTAAGGCTTTTCAGGATTATATTATGGGCCTCATAGATGTTATCTTTACCCAAGAAAAGTATAATAAAATCATGGTATGTTGTCAACCACAACACTAGCGAGGGGTATTTTACTCATAAGATGATCCTGAAATTGGGAATGTGTAAAACACGTGCTTTTCCTCCAGCTTCTGAGCAGTGATGAAGTGTTTGGTGCTTTCTGAAGGGTGTTGATCAGCTCCCAGATACTACAAAATGGACAAGAAAAATCAAGCATCAGGCTAAGAAAAAAAAGATCTGAAGAATTTTTACTTTCTTAAACGCTTGTAACCATCATTTACAGTGTTGAACGGTAATCTGCTGAGTGTGTTAAACGAAATTGTGAGTCAGCAATGAAGAGAATGACCCTCACCTGTCTAATTTTTAGAGGGAAAAGAAGTTATGTGAAGACTATTCACAGTGAGAGCATTACTACAGACAGATACAGATGTGATTTGATCAGGCTGTGAAGTGAATTACAGTACATATATTTCAGTTGTTAGACTTCATCTGCTGCATGTGAACTGGAGTGAATCTTTATTCAGATTACCTTCACCTTCCAAAATGTTACAGGTCTTTTGCCTTCCGTTACAGACTTGAGATTGGGGAAGGAACACAAAGATATTAATGGAGAGAAGAGGGATTGTTGTGGGTTTTTTTATTCTTCTCTCTCTTTCTCTCTCTCTTCGTCCCCCCAATATCATTGATAAGACATAAGAAAGCGTCTGATGAGTGGCTCTAGGCCAGTCTTAAGGGCTGTGTCTTTTCCCAGACATACTGATTCTAAATAGCATCTTGGAGCTTAGTGCAGTCTCATTAGCATTCTTGATTCCGATACTTGTTCTCCAAAATTTCTTGGCCACGGATCATAACTAATAGGTATTGTCATCTGCTACAGAACCAGGAAGTTCCCTTATGTCTGGAAGATGTGAAGTGCGTGTTTCTAAATGTGCCTTCAGCTCAGCCATTTTGTAGAAGCTTACTGGCTTTCTTGTCCTGACTGCAGTATGGGAAGTGGACATAGGAATTTTGATGTTAACTCTGCTTTTGGTTTTAGACAGTGTGGTTGAGAAGCTTAAGTTTCTTTTTGAGATTCACTGGTGGTGTGTTGGATCTGTGCCTGAACCTCACAATTACTGTTGATTTGTGAATTTAAGAAAATGGTGATTGTGGCTATCTAGATCCTTAGAGACACCAGGGCTGAAGTAAGAAGATGCATCAGAAAGAAAGGAATTCAACTTGAGCATGTTAGAAGAAAAGCTCCTGCTGGAGTACTGGAATGCTATGGGATACCTCTTCTACCGGAGCTAGTTTGAATCCCTTACTATATTACTGAAAATCAAAGGCACTGTTGTCAAGCATTGTATTTCAGATTTAGTGGCTGCATCTGGTGGAGAGGAGAAAGTTCTGAAGGAGATGGTTCTTCATTTGCTATTATTGGATTATAGCAACTGAAATTTAGCAGTACAGGGGATGATCGAAATTAATAAAAAATGATAATTCATGTATCATGTATGGTGGTGTCTGTACTGACATATACTTACTGTTACCATTTATTTTCTCTAGGCTGTCTGCATTCATTACATGTTGCGCTTGTCAGAATCATCCTCTGTTTTTTGTCTGGGTGCTTTCTACTTCACAATCCTAAACTGAAATAGTTAATTTTGTGTATGGGTGATGTTTTGGTTTTTTTTTTGTTTGTTTGTTTGAGTGTTAAACAAAGCGAGGCTTGTTTTTGAAGATGACAAAATAATTCAAATTGAGTGTCAAGAAAAATAAATTGTGTGCTCGTTACATTTTATTTAAATCGAGTTTGAAAAGAAATGGATGGCATCTTGACATTTGGCAGTTGACATGTTTTTATACAAAATGCTGGATTGACTTGCTTGTTGCTCATTTTCCCTATGTAGGTTTGAAAATTAAATCTCAGTAGACTGTCTTTGATAACGGTATCTGTTTAAACAACCATGTCTGAGATTTGTTCCACGTTGAATGTTTTTGGGCTGCCAGTAGTCAGGTCACTGTGTTGCCACTTAGAAACTTAAATGTGTACCACCAACACAAGTTTTCTACTGTATGTGCAAATACTACTGTATGTGTCCTGAGCCTTGTCAAGTTGTACACTTTCAATTTCAAAACGCACATATTTAATATATGAATTTCAGACTTGTTGGCAATAGGACCAACATTTATAGGTTTCTATAGCTAAAAACCAAAACAGATCTCAACTACAGACTGTCAGCTGAATTTGATTGACAAGTCATTTTTTGAATTCAGTGTAACAATATTTTCTGAAATAGGTACTAAGTCAAATTTGCTAGCTTCTTTTTTTCTCAGCATTTCATTGTCTATATTTGTTTTGCCATGGACAAAGATGCCTTTTGTGGCCGAGTCAAGTCTTTCAATTTAAGTATTTTTGGAAGAGTTAATGAAGGAAGTTGATGTAGGCATTTGTGGTGGCATCAACAATATGAATTGTTTAGTTTATAGCCGTTTTTTCCCTTTGCTTCAAAAAAAAAAAGGGTTTTTTTTCTGCAAACTGCCAAGCCTGGGAGAAAATAACCTACTGAGACCTGGATCGTTGATGAACTAGTCCTGAGAACGCTGTCTGAATACAGCTTTGTTTATATCATAATTTTCAAACATGCACGCACACTTCTTCAGAACTAAAATGTGGTTTGCTCTTGTCTCTTATTGCTGTTTGAAACTGAAGTGTGTGCGGCATATGTTCTTGCACAAGAACAGGTTTCGGTAGAGAAGGGGATATGTAAGTACCACTAGCAGGATTGATAATTTATGGAGTCATATGAAATATCAAATAGTCAGCTGGGTTGGTTCAGGCAGTAACTCTAGCTTTCAAGGATATAAACAGTGCTAACTTCTTCAAAAAGTGAACAAGCAAAAACTTGTGTTGCGAGAATTACTACAACACGGGCACTTTGGTTAATAAATTTCTGTGGAAACTTCAGTAGTAATCAAGAAAACTCTGAAAAGTAATTCCATTTTTTTCTTGATTTCATACTCCCTAAAATACTCTTTAATTCATACCTGCTGCAAATCCAGTATAAGTAACAGTTATAGTCACTAATACTTTTTTTCAGGTCTCTTAAAATGGTGGGTGAATGCTAGAAAAGCCTGTAGGTAACTTATTGGTTTACTATTTAGTAAATATCCTGACTGACTTTTTCCTAACATTTTGCTGCATGGAGACATTTACTGATACTTGCCTCTTGTAGTGGGACTGAAGTTGAATTCTGTGGACCCAACAATGAGCATTGACTTGAAATACTTGGGTGTGCAACTTCCCCTTTCCTACTCAAATTTCTCCTTGTGGAGCTATCCAGGAACCAATCCCAATTCTCCAGGTGGGTAGAATACAAATTTGCCGAAATCTCAAGTATTACCTTTTAATTATCAATGATCAGAAGGAGGGAATGGCCATTTAGTTGAACTTGATATTTTAAAGAGATTAAAGCAGTATTAAAATGACAGAATGTGAGAACTTCCTTAAGTCGTTATGCGCATACTGGCCAAGGAGTCCTGAGTAGTTCTGTCCAGATTGTCTTTAGCCTTTAATTTTGTGGTGGTTGTGATACAGTAATAGCGTTTGTCTAGTTTATTTTATGCAGGCATGTTCAGTTTATTTGAGCTGGATTTTCTAAACATAAATATACGCATTAACTACTCTCAAATGGCTCAGAAAAAGTCTAAGCAGTCTACATTTCTCTGATGTTGCTCACATGCAAAACAAAAAAGTTATCTTTCACAGAGCTGAGTATCAGAACTTTCCAGAAGAGCTTGAGGCACCACTTGAGGGCTAACCTATAACTTCATGATAAGTTTTTATTACGAAAGTGCTGACCAATTGTGGTTTTTTAAACTTTTATTTGGTATCCACACAAGTGCATTTCTCATTATAATGTGGCTATGATTCTAATACGGTTCGTAGATACTATTTTTAACAATAAACTGGTTGGACAAAGTATAGGGGTGCTTACCTTTCTCCTACTTACTACTTCATCTTACTTTAATATTCTGATTACTGAGTCAGTCTTATATCTCCTGCTTTTGGGAGCTGGTAAAGAGGCAGACGTTGTATCTCAGATTTGTTTACACTGCAAAAGAGGCAGATACAATTCAGAAGACCTCAGTCAGCTCGGTGTCAAATGTGATTGTTTTCTAGCCTAGCAATATGTAAAACAGCCACACAGATCCCTATTAGTATTTTTACATGGTAACTTAGCTCCCAGAGCGGCTGGATAACTTGAGAGAGATGCCGCTGTTTGCCTTATGTGATTATTCCCTGTCTCTACCCCTAATTAATACTCACCTGAATTTGACAGAACAGCAAACATCATAAGTTCCTACAGGTCTTGTAACAATCATTGACTCAATTGAGGGGAGACACTCAAATTACTTTCCTCACTGAGAGAGGTTGTAGTATCTGCTCAAAACCTGCCTGTTCCATTTTAGCCTACTAACTTGCTGATTTGCCTGGTTTGAATTTTGGAATCAACCGCTTGCACCATTGCGAAGGACACTAAAACCGAAAATACGGAAGACATCTTTTGTATCGGGTAGCAGATGCATGGCAATACAGCGGAACTCTACAGGAAGCTTGGCTTTGTTAAGTGTTCTGTTAATTAAAAAAAAAAAAAGTAAAGAGCCAAGTCTCTTTATTCAGCCTTTTGATATTCATCTATCCCTGAAGAGAAATAAGCAGAGTTTGCTAGGACATTGATAAAAATCAAGCTTAGCTCATAAACTGAGGCTACCTTTCTTCTTTTCCAGATACCGGATTTCCTTTTGTTTCCAGGACAGGAAAGACAAATGATTTCACAAAAATCAAAGGCTGGCGAGGGAAGCTTCATGGTGCTTCTAGAAATGAAGGTAAAAAAAAAAAAAAAAAAAAGAGATCAGTGTACATATTTCCAGCACGTGGCCTTTTTCTTGACTTTCCATAGGTCTTGCAGTTTGGTGATTGTGTGTGTCTTAATGAGAGTTTTATTTTTTTTATATTGAAACTGTTATGAATAAAGAATTTTTTCATGCTGATTCCGTGGTTAGAGTGGGGGTTTATGGGAGAATAGAGAAACTTACTCTGAGTAATATAAAAAAAAAAAAGTCTGTTTTACACAGAAGGCTTGAGTGAAGATCAAAGGTGTAATAGTTTTGATTTTGTTTTTCAGTTTTGAGTTTACTTGGAAGTATGGTAACTTCAGAATTCTGTTGCCCCAGGGACCCTAATGAACTAGAGTAATTTTCATTAATATCAGCGTATTTTTAATTCCAGTTAGAGTAGATATTCCTTACATATTTGATTACTTTGCCCTGCCTAAGGGAGAAATGGATATTTGGCAATTTGCCAATTTTCACTTAATATTTAGGTTGAATATTTATATTGTATCTTCTGCCCTTTCATACAATGTTGTGTTGGCGTATTCCAGATGGATTGTGGTGTACCAGGTAGGCTAAATGTTCAGGACAAAGAAAGTAGTTGCTTAGAAGCACTGCCTGTTGAAGGCTTAATGTTTTTCTGAACAAATATATATGTAAAATCTCCACAAAAACAGTTGTTCAGACAGCTGGTTGTGTTTCAGTCTGGATTATATTTGGTGTGCCTGTGTTGTACTTTTAGAAAAGAATTGTATGTATAGTTTTAGAGAGGTATTTATCTATTCTATATTGTTTAATTATTGTAAGATTTGTCAGTATGATTTTCCAGGAGCTAGTTAAAGTGCTCTTTATTTGTTTAGGTGGCAGCTCAGAAGGTTCCTTGAAGAATCGCTCAGCGTTCTGTAGTGACAAGCTGGATGAGTACCTGGAAAATGAAGGGAAGTTGATGGAAACGAGTATGGGATTCTCTTCGAGCACTCCCACTTCTCCTGTGGTTTATCAGCTTCCTACTAAGAGCACTAGCTATGTGCGAACACTCGACAGCGTTTTAAAGAAGCAGTCTACCATAATTCCATCAACATCTTACACTTTCAAGCCTGTTCCTCTGTCATCTACCTCTAGGAAGACAAAGACTCAAAACAGACAGACTTCTGCAAACAGTAGAGTAAAATCATCTTACAAGCCTATACTGCCTTCACCTTTTCCTGCAAAACAGAAACAGAACTCATCAGGGGAAAAGGCTGCTAAGTCTGTCTCAAATAGCAGTTTGACTAACCAAGCAGATGGTTTTGTGGTGCCAGCTCTGGATGAAAACGTACTTCCAAAACAGATTAGTTTGCGCCAAGCACCACAACAGCAACAATCAGCTCGTCCACCAGGTTTGTCTAAATCTCAAGTGAAGTTAATGGACTTGGAAGACTGTGCTCTCTGGGACGGCAAACCACGGACCTATATTACAGAAGAACGAGCAGATATCTCTCTGGCAACCCTGCTTACAGCTCAGGTAGATCCTTAATAGTTCTTTTCCTTTCTGTACTGTTGCTTTGCCAAATCTGTGCACTTATTGATGTTGCATATAGACACAGAAAATAAGAGTGAAGCTGCTAAGGAGCATGACGAAGCATGATGTTCCTTTGTGGTGTAGTCTTTGCAGTGAAAGTTGAGAAGTGCTGACTTAGCATTATGTGAAAAAACTAATTGTGATAATAGTGTGTTGATATGAATCATTAATAATTTGAGTTATCTCAAATTTTCACTGTTTAAAAATTCTGGTTAATACAATTGTTATTCAGTAACTGCATTTCCCTACTATTTGTCACTTTTTTTTTTTTTATGGTTGAATTAACTGCAAAAATAACCTGGTCATGTAACTTGGTTGTGACATGGTAACCTCTTTTGCTTTCTTCACATTCTACTTATGACCAGGATGGTTCAGCTGTCTCAAATGGCCTCTCAGAAGACTTCAAATGCGAACTCTCCTCTGTTCTGCCTTTTTTCAGTATAGATGACAAATTTTCCTATGTGAACCATGTAGCTGAAGGGGTTACTCTAAATGAACTTTGAATAGCAATTTTGCATGTGATTGATTTAATCTTACTAAAATTTCCTCGTACTAAAATTTGAAATATATACTTCTTTAAAACTTTTTTTTAGGCTTCTCTCAAAAACAAGCCTATCCACAAAATAATAAGACGACGAGCACCTCCTTGCAATAATGATTTCTGTCGGCTGGGTTGCATATGTGCCAGTCTAGCGCTGGAGAAACGTCAGCCTACCCACTGTCGCAGGCCAGACTGTATGTTTGGTTGTACTTGCTTGAAGAGAAGAGTGTTGCTTGTGAAGGGAGGATCAAAACATAAGAAAATAATGAAAAAGGCTGTACGTGGAAATCTTGTGTTCTATGGAACACAAGAAAATCAGCAAGAGGATGAAGATGTGGAAGAAGAGGGTGATGGGGAGGAAGATGAGCTAAAGCATAAAGATAAGAAGAAGAGAAAAAGGGTGGAATACAGTGAGTATTGCTGGGCAAAAGTGATTACTTGCAGCTTTGAAGGAAGCATCTATCTTGATGGGCATTTTTATTAGGACATAGTAGTGATGACATTTCTAAATCCAGACATTGGGAGTCAGTTCCAAGAGGTGTCTGCAACATCTGCTTTTGTATAGCTGACTAGCAGGAAGTAACACCTTTTCCCTTTTTTTTTTTAACTCTTATCTGATCAGCATTTTGGGCACTACTTAGTCGTTTATTGTGATGAAATAGATGGAGTTTCTTTTGATACTCTTGCTTAACTCTCCAAATATCTTTAAAGACTAACGATACAATTATTGCTATCATGGCCGTAATCTTCACTGTCATAGTACTGTTTTCTTTCACTCTTACCAAGTGAGTATCTAGAACTGTATTATCAGTTGCTGTATATAGCTGCATAGTTCACTGACTTCAGTGGAAATATAGTGATTTACAGTAGTTTCAGATCTGGCCTAAGGTATTCTTAGAAAGCCACATTGGTACAAAATGACAATGAATTTATGCTTTCACTTTCTTGCTAGTAGTACTTTTAGCAATAGCTAAAAATGAACATGGTGTTATCTGATGTTCCAGTGGAATAAGTGAATTTTTTCATAGAGCTGTAGTATAAAGTCTGGGGTTTTGAGGAGTGTTTGTAATTTTAAGTGTACAGCATCAATGAAGATCACTAATTCTTCATTATTTTTCTGTATCTTCTATTACAGTACAACTGGGAAACAATAATTAGTGCAGAATCATTTTAACTTTCATTTTCTCTTTCTTGTGGACAAATCCCAGTCACTTTTGGCTAGAATTTAGAGACAAGAAAAACAACCAGTAGTCTTTTCTGACAGTATGAACTAGGGATTGCTGCATGGCTAGACCTCAGGCTCAAACAAAAGTTTTTGTTACTGCTGTATTAGGTGATGTTTCATTTATAAGTAAATTGTGGGTTTTTTTTCCTCTTTTTTCAGCGATCTGTGACTCGGAGCCAGAACAGCCTATTAGGAATTGTCCATTGTGGGTGAAAGTAGAAGGTGAAATAGATCCAGAGCCAATTTACATCCCAACACCATCTGTTATTGAACCAGTTAAATCTGCAGTACTGCCCAACCCTGAAGTCTTGCTTTCTAGTAAGCATAGATCTTCCAGTGGAATGAAATCAGGCAGAGTGTATACTCCTAAACCCAATCCAGTGGTAAGAAAGGAAAAGAGATGCCTTTGTTTTTCTTTGTATTGAAAACTTGTTTTTCTTTGTATTGAAAATTAAACAAACACTGCCAAAAGCTTCTGTGCTAGTCCATTTTAGATGAAACTTGAGATGAAAACCTGACAGCCCATAAGTATGTTGGTAAGGTAGGATGAATTGAGTGTGTATAAATCTTTAACTGTGTACATCTTCTGTTGAGAATTTACTGTAGCAATACGCAGATGGTGAAAGGTGATTGTGATTCACTAATAGCCTCATTTAAAAAATGCAATAATATATGCTATTTCTGGCAATATGATTGCTGGTCCTGTAATGTTTGTATAAGTTGTTAGCTGCATAATGAAGCCTCTCTGATTAATGAATTACTTGAAAAAAAATGTTGGGATACAGACACACAGTGTTCAGTGTAGTTCTGGAGTTTCTTTTTTTGTTCTTGTTTGAGGTTTCAGTGCCAATGTTGGAAGACTCTGCATTTGCCTCTTCTCTCACCTTAGCATCTAACAACAGCAGTAGAGTTGGGTCTAGTTATGTCTGAAGAACAAACGTACCAGAGTTGCTATTTAATGTATACCAGAGAATGTTAAACAATGCATGGCGCTTAAGACTCATTTCCCCACTTAGAAGAGTATCTGAATGAGTCTGGGGTTTTGGGGCTGGTGGTGGTCTGTTTCTGCCCCCGCCCTGAATTTGGAGGCAAGATGTAGACTGGGCTATGTGATACTAAAAGGGTGGATACAGCTTTAAATGCTAGGCCTTTCTTTTGACATTTACTATTGAAGCATTAATGCTGAATTGCTCTTAGAAAGCAAAACTGTTTCATGAATCTAATGTGCATCTAGAATGGAGAGGTTTTCTTTTTTCTTTTTTCTTTTTTTTTTTTTTGGTAGATTCGAGAGGAGGACAAGGATCCTGTCTACTTGTACTTTGAAAGTATGATGACTTGTGCAAGGGTCCGAGCATATGAACACAGAAGACAGGAGAAAAAGCAACAGAAAGACAAAAGTGATCCACAAAGTTCTAGTATAAAGGTAAGAAGTCACACTGTTATGTATTACAGAACTGGTAGAAATTTTGAAAATGTTTAATTTTTTCCTGGGAAACTGCTATGTGACATGAAGGCTTGAGTTGTATTGGTGATAGGGCTGTGGAGCTCAGAGCCAAAATCACCTCGTAGTGCTGGTAGACTTTATCTTTTTACTATGATAGAAATTGTCCTGTCTGTGGAAATTCCTGGCTGCCAAGTGCATTATTATGTAAGACTTAAATGTTCATTGTTAACAGAGCTGTTCTAACATGAAAATTGTAACATTGACAAAGTTAGTGTATGTGTTATGATTTGGAGTGACAGTATGGTGAACTAATTTATTTTGTGATGTGATGTTTAGTATGGAAGAGAAATACACAGGATTAATGTTTTTCTTGCACTTCTTTCCTCCCACAGGAGCATGAACCAGAGCTTCAGTCTCCTGAAAAAGCAACCTGTGAGATAGACAAAGACAGTGATAAATCAGGAGGTAAGAGCCAAGTCTTGAGTATAATTCAGTCTCTTGGTAGTTCCACATTTTCGTGGTGTTTTTTGTGTTGCATTTATTTTTTTAAAAAGTTGCAGCTAATGATGAAACAAAAGTCCATTTGCTGGGGAAGTTATTGCAGTTGTCAATAAAAATCTTATGATGTGCTTACAGTTTCCTGTTTTCTTAAGCATTTGTGTGTGTGTCACATGGGAGATACAGCAGGCTAAATACCCATTACTTGCTGTTGCTCTAAGGTTAAAATGACCAGTGTTACAGCAGCTTGTTTAGCAATAAAAGATTATACTGTACAGCATACTTGTCTTCCAGAGCGATAATTTAGATACTTGGGAAGAAATGGAGTTCACTGTTCATGGTTTGTCTGGGTTGGTTTTTTCCTCTTTTTTTTTTTTCATTACTATTACTTTGTAGTTACTGAAGAATTAGTAAATGTCCAAGTGGGAGGATGAGATCCTGTGAGAGTGGGATCCTCATGTTCTCCACTTAGAACTGTATGGGACAAGGAAGTGCCTATACTTTCTTTGGAGTTGTTTGATGTTGAATTCTTTTAGTTCAAATTGAAAGGTTGAATTGAAGTTTTGCTACGTGATATATATTGGGTTTGAGTTTCTAGTTCATAAAGAAGTAGGCTAGACATCTGTGTTCTCATTCAGTCTGAAGTGGCCCATATCATGTTATGAACTTTAAAATGAAACATATACTAAAGGCATTGTGTCATCCACTAATGAAATATAGCTGTCTTTTTGAGCTGAATTTTTTCACGGTTTGATGTATACAACAGCGCACTCTACATTTAAGGATGGGAATGGAAAAATAATACAACTAGTTGAAAATGCTGGTGAATTGGTAGGTGAAATCAAAATGGCCAGGACACAGGGCTCAACATCCTTACAGTTTTGAAAGAAAAGTGACATTGCATCTCTAATGACAACAAAAGGTCATGCTTCTGTTTATACATCTTCTGCAAACACAGTTCTGCTAGTGGCATGTTTGCCTCTCGTACTGTTATAGGACACTAGTCCTTTTCTGACTCCAAGAGAAAAGTGCCATCTCTCGAATAACCAGCGATGCTTTCTTCTGCATGTTGGTGTTGCTTGGAGATCTTTCATCCATGTACTGAAACAACCCAGCTTTGTTTAGCTTGTGATGCAATGGGATACAACTTGAGATGGTATGGCTGCAGGGAGTGAACTGTGAGAACGTTACTTTAGTTTTGCATTGAGTTTTTGCTTGCTTGTGAAGCTCTGCAAGGGGAAGTGATGCTTTGAACAGTTCTTTTACTTATTGTTGCCCTGCAGCTGAGACAAGGGTGGAGGTGTGGGCAGAATAAAACTGTTTTAATATCCAGGTGATTAAAATGCCATAGTATTGCAGAAACCTATTTCAATTCTTTCTCAGAGAAAAGCTGGTGGTCTTCCCATAGTGAGGGGGACTCTTCCTCTACCTCCTATGTTCATCACACCACTCCAGGTGGACCAACCAAACTTATCGAGATTATCTCTGACTGCAACTGGGAGGAAGATCACAATAAGATCTTGACCATCTTATCACAGCATATCAACAGTAACGCGCCACACTGCCTCAAAGTCGGTAGCTTCATTATTGAATTGGCTTCGGAACACAAGGCCCAGGATGAGAACCACCCTCCTGTCTACTCCTCCAGAGTGAAAATTTCAGTGCCGTCCTACCAGGACAAGGACGAGAAGCCTGAGATACCTGTCTTGGAGACTCCTGATAGCGGAGTGCCGTCACACAAAACCCCAGAAAATCTAAAGTACTTGCGGGCAGACACATTGGACAAACTGCAGGAGAAGTTGCATGGGGGCAAAGGCTTGCCTTTTTATGCAGGCATTTCTCCTGCAGGAAAGCTGGTCGTCTACAAACGCAAAGCTAATGTGAGCCCCTCAGGCTTGATTCAGGTGGGTCCCTCTGCCTTTACTGTGGAGATTAGATTCAGTTTCATCCAGCATCCCAGAACTCCATGAAGGGGAGAGCACTCTTTAATTTGTCTACCTAGTCTTTTGCCTGTCCAGACAAGGATTCTTAGTGTCTAGTGGCATTCCTGCCTCTCCATAAGCTTGTTCCTTTCAAGATTGACTCAATAACAGGAAATCTGATTAGAAGTCTGAAATCTGATGGTTTGGCTTGTCCTTTTGGCCATTTGGGTCTTGGTGGCCCAAGCACAGAACCTCTTTCAACATCTTTTTAGTCCTTTGGAAAACTCGCTGCGTTTGACAGATAATACTTCTAAATAAATGTCTGTTAGAGGTCACAAAAAGAATATCTTCTGAGGACATGCATGCTGGGACAAAACTTTAAAATGGAACTGTAAACATTAAATTG
Organism: Chroicocephalus ridibundus; assembly: GCF_963924245.1. Taxonomy (NCBI): domain Eukaryota; kingdom Metazoa; phylum Chordata; class Aves; order Charadriiformes; family Laridae; genus Chroicocephalus; species Chroicocephalus ridibundus. The sequence continues at coordinate 44,857,965 of NC_086287.1, read as the reverse complement.
CTTTTTGCTACAGCTTACTGTTAATCTTCACTAATAGCCTGCGAGTAGAATATATGTTGTCCATCAAGAGACTTCATAGAACATAAGTTCAAAGTGAGTCCTTTCCCTGCACATTCATGCTGCCAACTTGGTCTTATGAATTGGTGGTAGGAACTGTAGGGCTAGGATGAAGATCTTTTTCAATCAAAGGTATTTGTGGTTATGGTAACACCACTTTCAGAGAAGGCATATGAATTAGAAAATAAGAGTAAAATTTATTTTCATGATACTTTGCAGATATGGCACCTTCACAAAGAGACGCTAGTGGAGAGAAAAAAATATAGGGGGAGTTTTCTTATTTTTAATAAAAGTTGATCAATAAAAAGAGTCAAGACCTTATTTAGTAGATTGTTAGATGTATTTGACTTTTAGAAGGTATTACAACCTGAAAGGAAAATGCAGCACTACCAAAACTTCCTGTTGACCCGTAGGCTTAAAGCCTGACATTCAGAAAGATGTTCTGTTTCTTCTCTCCCATATAGTCAGTTACCACTACAACTCTGAATTTGAAGTTAGTCAACTCAAATACCTTAATTACAGTATCAAATGACAGTAGGGATAAGAAAAAAGCTGATAAAGCTTTTACAATCTCTTTAGAGTTTTGTCCCAATGTATATGACTTGAGTATTCTTTCTTCTGTAATGCTAGATGTTAATTAGGTTTGAGAATTTTATCCAAAATTGTCCTCAAATTTGGGAACCCATTTTTATTCAGGACTGTAGCATAGGTAAGGGACGGGAAAAATAAGTGCTAGCTTCACTCTTGTCTAATTTTGGTGATTTCACATGCTCCTTTGGACTCTGAGATTCTATGTGAGAGTCTGGAGTAGCATCTAAAATCTGTATTATAAAGTTATAACAGAGTTGTTTGAAGTTCTTCTGGGCAGCAAGGAAATTGGGAATTCCCCTTCTGAATTGCAATGGTTTTTTGAAAAGGGCACTTGGAAGTCCCATGGAATGAAACACCTCTCCAGAGGTGGTGAATTAGCATTCTTTTCACAAAATTTCCCTTTTCCACTTTTTTCAGGTTAATGATAAAAGGTTTCCTCAGGCCAAACTGCTTTTGGGACAGATGGGGGCATTACATCCTGCCAATCGGCTAGCAGCTTATATCACAGGCAGGCTGCGACCCACAGTACTCGGTGTCTCAACCCTCAGTACTGTGATCTCCAAGGTAGCATCCAATGCTAAAGCAGCTGCTTCTGTGACACCATCAGTCCAGGTGCCCACAACATCAACTCCCAAAACTACATCTTCCACCAGCACTACTTCAACCCCCACTGTGACGACTCTGAAAACCCATGTCCCAGCACAGAGACAGATAGGTAGGTTGGAACTTATTACTGTGTTTTAAATTGCGTGAAGCTGAAGTAAAAAGTGAGTGTACAGCATTGCCGTTGATTTCTGTGCAACAGTGCATGCTGCCTTTGGCTGCATTGCCAACCTAAACTGCCTCTGCAATAAATAACCTCTTTAAAGCAGAAAGTTTTATTTTGACTTCAGAATAAGATTACAGATGTTGACTAGTATTTTATTAATGCTACTAGAGCATATTTTCAAGAGACAAGGACAAGTGGATGGAGACATGCTGAATGTTAAGCTTGGATTTCTGTTCCAAGAGTTTTCCTTACTATGATTTTTAGTTGCTTTTCATCAAGCATGGATTTAACTGGAAATAAGTAAAGGATCACTCAAATCTGTGGTTCTTCGCTGTTAGTTTTTCTGATGATGTTGCACTTACAATTGGAATTCCTGTGACCACCAAAGATGTGTGAAGCAGCAGTGAAAGACTAAGATGGTCCAAATCTGGATTAGCAAAACAACAGGTGTGCAGCCAATAACCACACCGGCCTGTAATCTCATTGGATTTCACAAGCTAAACAGGGTTGGACTTAGCACTTTGAGTGAAAAAGAGAGAGTATTGGAAGAAGCATGTGGTACTTGGTCTGAGTTGGTACTGAAATGGTTACCCCAGCATGGCAAGAGAGGAAATTGCCTTTAACTATTACGTTTTGCATGAGTTTAAAAAAATATAAAATAAAAAAAAAAATCTAGTGCCCATCCACATATTCCCACACATTAATTAAAGATCTGAAGAAGCTTTGCAAGAGAAAAGGATGTTACCTGTGTCCTGGCAAAACTTTAATTTCTGATTGATTGTTTTGTTTCTTTCTGCCTAAATTTTCATTGCCATGTAAATGGGTGTGTTGTTTTTCTTGTCCTGTAATAAATTCTTGTTTTGTGTGTTTATGCAATATTAAAGAGCTGACTGCATTTCATTGATGGGTAAAGTGATTGTTGCATATATGATTTAAGTGTACTAGCATATTCTGCGTTAAAAATGCTATATGCATAAATAATTACGATATCTCAGTTGGGCTTTCTTCATAATCTCTATGCTGTTGTACTCATCTGTAGGCATGTGGAGTGATGTAGATGTGTAGTATTCTGATCCCTTGGAGAGCAAGGGATGAGGGAAAGGATCTTCCCAATACTCATTACTTGCCAGTGGTTAAATTTGTCCCTCAGTTGCACGAATGTCACTGCAATGAGAAAGTGACATGGCAAACTCTCCCTCACGCTCCCTTCCCCCATGGCTGTGTAAGATGTGGATACAGTAGAAGGGGAATGAAAACCAAGAAGCGGTCAAGATCACACAAGACGTTACAGGAAGAATTTGAGGTTTAGAACATAGTTTGAGCCCATTATTTCGCTTAGGTGTTTGTTTTCCTGCACTGTAATTAGAATTGTCAGTTCATAGTTTCACAATAAAGAACAACCCCTCAAGACCTGATTCTTTTGTGTGGCCAGGAAGAAATGCAACAAAAAGCCATAGAAGTGGAATAAAGCAGACATATTTCTAATATGTAAGGCATGTTCAGGACTGCCATAAAGGTTTCTGTTTAATTACAAGATTCAAAGAAAATGGAGGCTCAAATTCGTGCTGAAATTACAGTTGTAGCACATCATGAAAGGCAAAGAGGAAATCTATTAAAATTTTGACCTGCAAGTTTTTATTTGCAGCTGCCCGACCCTCACCTGGTGGTGTGTTCACACAGTTTGTGATGAACAAAGCCGGAGCTCTACAACAGAAGATTCCTGGAGCGAGCACACGCCAGCCTGTATCAGGGCCACAGAAGTTCAGTATCAAGCCTATGCCAATAATGGTGGTCGCTCCTGTGGTTCCCTCAAGGCCATCTCCAGCTCAATGCACAGTCTCTCCTGGGGTCACCGCAGCCACCACTACTTCTCCAGTTACTGTGGAAAGTACCAGTGTGGCAGCATCTACTGTGACCACTCCTAGCCAAACAAGAGCTAATGAACCTGTCTGCTCTCCTCCTGCAATTACAGTCACAGCTGCTCCAGCAACACCTGGAATCAACACCTGTACTACTCCCTCATCCAGCACTCCTACTACCACTGTGAATATAACAAAAGCAACAGGGATTGTTGCACCAGTAGCAACGACATCATTCCCTAAAACTGTAATAACAGCACCAACTGTTACTTGTCCTGTTGTCACAACATCCACTTCTACAGTTGTGTTAACAACAACTGCAACAGCTACATCTGTGGTGACCACACCAACTTCCTCTGCTGGCTCTGTTCCAATTATAATATCAGGAGTTAATTCTAGTCCTTCGCTGAATTCAAAAAGAGGTAAGGCTTAGGGACTTTGGGAGATTATTGCAACTCTTTTTTTATTCTGCCTCCTTCATAGCTGGAATACAGTCTGCAACTGTAGAACCCAATTTAAATATAGATTCACTTCCCTCACCCTTCTTTCCAAAATAGGATAAGAAATGTAATCTCTTAAATTGCTTGTTTTATTCCAGCCTGAGCCGGTAGAGGAGGAAAAAAAAATGTAGCTATCTGGTCAGTGACTGCTATGAATTGAGCTGGAAGTCTCACATCAGTTCTTGGTCCATAGAAATGTATAGCACAGTTATGACTGCTAGAATTTCACTGTTGGCATAGAGCCCAAGAAGTAGGTATGAAATTACTTTCTTGTTAACATGGGTGTCTTCTGAGTCATGGTTAAGAAATGTCAATGGAACTGCATGAAAAAGACTGTTCTGGCCTGGCTGGTTCTATGTCCTGGGAATAAAAAGAAAAAAAATTACTTTCTAATAAATTGAAAGAGATCCAGTTTTTCCAGAATATTTGTGCTTGTTTTCATTGAGGGTAATGCCTGATTTGTAGGCTGTTCTTAAACTGATTTTTATTTAACTTTTAAAATGTTTCAGAAGATGCTACTCCACAAGCTACGACTCCCCCGAAGATGTCTCCTGGAACAGAGAAACGTGTAGGACCGCGATTGCTGCTGATTCCAGTGCATCAGACATCTCCAGCTTTGCGACCAGTAAACAACACACAGCTTGCTCAGAGGCAGAGGATGATCCTTCAGCCTCTCAGGAGTCCTGGTGGTGTGAACCTGTTCAGACATCCTAATGGGCAGATAATTCAGCTTGTCCCTCTGCATCAGTTTCGAGCGGCAGGTGCCCAGCCCAGTGTGCAGCCAGTGATGTTCCGCAATCCAGGTACAAAGTCCAGTGTTTCTTTCTTGAATGACCGATGTGTTACCCAGAAATGAACAATGTAATTGTAATCTCTGTAATGCTCCGTTCCCCTGCTGGATGTAATTGAGTAGTCTAATTTGGTTCTGCGTGAGTAGATGAAGAACATAGTGTAATTATTCAGATGTAATGTAACTTAAGTACCATGTGTCTAAAATACAGAAAGTGCAGTTAATAGCTAAGTCACCCAAATTTGGGACTTCTGTGCAGCAAGTGAAAGGGCCTTTGTGTGTATGGCAATGGAGCCATGTCCATTGTACTGTCATAACTTAAAAGAAATTATTTTGATCTGGTGATTCAAAAATAATTCTTGTTGGGGATTCCCTTAAAAAGAACGAGCCGTTATCCTGTATCTCATTGGATGTGCTGCTCTATTTTTGTTTGGTTTGCAGGTTTGTTAGTGCTTTTACAGTAGATACTTGGATCAAATGTTATGCTACAGTACAAAATTGCTGGTTTTTTCCTCCTTAGAGTGTGAGAAGAAAAAATTTTATTTTCAGCTGTTTCTGTAGTGCATAGTTGAAGATAGGGTTGGAAGAGTTAGATATTGCAGGTATCGACAGAAAACAGGGTGCTTGTTGAGCATACAGTTCTACATATTTGTAAATAAAACATGTTTGTAAACAAAATATACTTTAAATGCATGTTTACTTTCCAGTAGGATTTTTCTTCTGTCTTCCCTTTATATAGAAGCGCCTTGAGGAGAGGGAGGCAGAGTGGTGTTGAAAAGAGAGAGGCGAGAGCAAGCACAGTAGATGACAAAACTCGGGGGAGGAGAGAAAATAATCCTGTGCCTTAGTTGAGGTTTGAGCATGAAGTCTAGTAAAGAATCAGTCAAAAAGTTCATTGAATTCCTTTCTGGTTTGGGACTTTGCTGTACAAGAGAAACTATTTGCCAGTGGTGGTGGTTTTGCTCCTTGTTTTACAGAGTTCTGAAATGCTGCAGAAGAGTTAATTAAGTTCAAAAAGATTGTGGTATAATCATTTAATCTTGTTACAATTTTTCTCTGTGGAAGTCTTTTTCGGGGGGCGAGGGGAGGGGAAGGGATGTTTAAATTAAATACTCTTACTTTCCTGTTTTCCAGTAAATGGGAAAGTAAGATGCAGAGGGCTTTATTTAAAGGCAATGCCTTTTTTGATTAAAAAGCTTAATGCTAGAACTTATTAAATCTGTTAAAGTAGCCACCTCATGTATTTTATTGGGGTGTATATGTCTTTATGCAGTACCAGCACTTTCACTGAGAACTTGTGGTCAAATACCTGATAACATTGTGATCACTGAGAACGCTGGCTACTTTTAGTACAGCATCAAATACTAAAACTAAAAGAAAAAAACCCTACTTTGAGGACGTATTAGTTGATGTTTTGTTTTCCTCACAGGATCTGTTGTAGGAATCCGGTTGCCTGCACCTTCTAAGCCTGCTGAGTCACCTGTGTCTCCCACTTCCTCTGTGTCTTCCACTTCTCCTGCCACAAATTCAGCTGTACAAGCTGCGGTACCCAAGTTATCCCCCACATCTAACCTAGCCACTCAAGCATCTTCTCTTCTTCCTTCAGTAACAAGTTTTGTGTCACAGGCAGGCACTCTGACTCTGAGGATCTCTCCTCCTGCTGCTAGCAGCGTGACAAATCAAACAGCCTCCGAGTCTAAAATAACCTGCAGCACAGGTGGTCTGCCAGCTACCACTGCAAATCTCATACCTTTACAATCCGGTAGTTTTGCTTTACTTCAGCTCCCAGGACAGAAGACTGTGCCAAACTCCATTCTTCACCATTTTGCATCTCTTCAGATGAAGAAGGATTATAGGAAAATATGCAAGAAAGAGGACTCAGATGCTGCTCAGCAGAAGGAGAATGGGAAGGCTTCACGCTCAGATGACGTTGAAGTTACAGAGTCCGAGGTCACAGTGTCAGATAGGAAACAAGAAGAAAATGAGTTGTCAGTTAACCAGGCAAATCTTGAAGAGCCAACATCTGGCACAGTCACGCCTGATCGAAATTCCACTACATTAGAGATGGTGGAGAAGGACTCAAAGGTGCTAGAGAGTTCTTGTGATGATAGCTCTTCTTCTCAGCATGATGTTTCTGCAGATGTCATATCGTCTGACCATTCGTACATCAGTGAGAAGCCAAATGATGAGGAAGAAAAAGGGGCTTCTGAGGAGAAAGAGGATTCTGTCAGTTCAGAAACTGTAGTGGAGGCTGTTTCAGCTAACTGTGAAACTGTTTGTGGGTCATCAGATCCGTCTGTAGTTGCTCCTCTGGATAACGCACATCCAGAGAGTCTGGAGAATCAGGAGACTGCACAGTTGAAGAATCATGGGAAGGGACAAATACCTGCTGAACAGGAAGAGAAAGCAGTAAAAGAGGAGGAAGGGGAGGCACAGACACAGATGGAGGACATCAAGGCAAGTTCTGGGCAGTCACAGAGTCAACAAGAGCAAGACGCACAGCTGGAGAACACGAAGGAACAGAGAGGGACTGAACCGTCTCAGAGCAAACAAGAATGCCAGGGTGACGCCATGCAGCCAGGTACGGAAAGGAGTGAGGACAAGAGCTCTACAGAAGCAGAAAGCATAAGAGAGAAAAAAGGAAGTAACTCTGAAATCAGTTCTGCAAAAGAGCAGGATAATGCTGCAGGAGAAAAGCATACAGTCCATACTGAGGAAGGCAAAGCAAACATAACTAGGCAGGATGGCAGTAACAACAAAGAACAAGATACTTTTGATTCTCAGGAAGAAATGAAAACAGGTCACGATATTGTAACACATGTCAACAGTTCTTGGAGCAAAATATCTAGCATTGTACCCGCTTTAGAAAATAAAAGCGATGCAGATAACAAAGCTGATACGTCTGAGAAAAGTGACTTCCTGACACCAGAACAGAGGGCACAGGAAGCCAGGCATCACAAAAAGGGTTACCTGCCCACTATTGATATAACTGCTGATGACATGGAAGAGGAAGAAGAGGAAGATGATGATGAGGATGAAGAGGATGAAAAAACTGATGATTCTGCTGATGAGATGCTGGATGGTGCTTCTGACTTCCCAAGTGAAGAGGAAGTAGATGTTGAAAAAGTGGTAAGCATTTAACTATTTACGAAGGGATTTATTTTTTTTTAAAATTGACCAACTAACACGTCACAACCCATGGATTTGAAAGACATGGTATGATATTTGTGTTCTGGGCTTCAGTTTCTTTAGAAAGTCTAGATCAGGCTTCCAAGTGGAAATGTCTTCCGTTTCTTCTTAGTTGCATGCTTTTTTGTAGGTAGCATTGTAGTGGCCTTTTACAAATTGTCCGTTTTTCAGGTAACAAGACTTATATTGAGTGAACTGTAATAGAACCATTGCATGCTGTCTTCCTCCAGTATCTGTTCAAGCAATTGGTTCCTTGTAATATGACTTATGATCCTAAAATATAGTAGCTAATCTAGTATTTCTGTTATTTTAAGCTGTTCCCTTCTACTTAATTTTTGTAGTTCTTAGTTAGCGTTTATTTCTGGAAGGAATGTTTGAATCTCTCCTTAAATTCCTCTTGAAATTTAGTAATACATCTAAGTAGTGCGTGAAAGCTGTCATTCCATATTTGATAAAAACCAAATTGCTTTGGAAGTCACAGAATAAGAGTAAAACATTTTGGTTAGTGTAGTTAAAATATATTCAGATTTTAATGCTCATAGAATTTCCATCAAATTTTGCCCAAAAATTAAAAGAAAACAATCCCACATTTAACTTCTTGATGTACTTTTTATATATCATTATGTGACTTGAGAAACAGTGCATTGTTACTTAAAATCTATGAAGTTGTGGTTTTGTGAGTCGTTCAAATGGACGTAAGAAATAAGGTAGCCATTTCTTGGGGTGAGATAAAAGTGGAAAAAGAAAGATTAAACTGGGAGAAAAATTGAAGAACAAAAAAATTAACAATAGGAGAGATTAGGTTTGTGTGTTCAGGAATTAGAAAGTATATAGTTCTTTTAGCCCTCTTGTGTTAATGTAGCCCTCTCGCACTTAAAAACCAAATTAGACTTCTTTTTCTGGACCATATCCAGAGCAACTCAATTAAAGCAACTCTGGCTTTTAGAGAATCTGTTTAACTTCCAGAAAAATTGACTAATCAGTTAGTATTCCAGCTTCCTATTCTCAGGCAAGATGATAGCATCTCAGCTGCATGAAGGTGAGGAAACCAAGAGCAGATGTGACTTTTAGAAGTTCTTCCAAGCTGAAAACTGAGCTGTTGCTGTCTTGTCTTGAGTCAGACGGTGACAGTTTAACTGCTGTATCCTTCAAAAACTTCAGCAGAGTTATCATCAAGTTTTGAGAACTAGACTTAATTCATGCCTGATCCCTGGTTAAACTTTCCAGACAAGGTAGTCTTAGGAATCTGTTGGTAAGCCAACAGTTGCCTAGGTCACAGAGTAGCCTGTTATCAGGGTTGATGTTTTAAAGGTGTATTTTGTCCTGCAAAAGGATGATGAAATGAAAAAATAAATTATCAGAGATGATAAGAAATGTTTGTTTATAGAAGAAACTTACTATGCAGGTTTTGGCTAAAACAGTTTGGTAAGCCATATAAGGATGTATGTCTTCACCATAAGTTCACACAGACATGAGTCTAGCTTTGGTTCTAGAGCAGTAAAGCTGAGGAATAGAGATCTCTGGAATGAGATGTCTGGAATTTGGGCAAGCTCTTGGCCTGTTAGTCTGCTGCCCGCAAGTTAAGTTAGCATGTCAATGCCTAATAGAGAAATCAGTTTTAAATCTTGAGTATCTGAGTCTCTGTTTTTCATAGGGATGTTCTCTTTTATCAGCGTAGTGCTTACAAAACAGGCTGCACCGCACAGGTTTGTCATATTGGATGAAGTCAGATAATATAAACAGACTACTAGAGGATGTTTATCTGTTTCATTAAGCTAGTGGAAACATAGAAGCAAAGTGTACACGCATGTCCACTAATATTTTTGTTCAGTGGAAATACTAATGACAGCTCTTTCACTACTAGTTTGGAATATGGACCAGTTTTAGTTACTCAGGAAATAGCCATTAAAAACCCCAGAAAACTCTAGTCAGGATGATTGCTACTTACCTGTAGGAGCTCTTGCTGTTTCTTTTTTAGTACATTTCCCCACACTGATTCTCATTGCAGTGATGACTTCATTGTTCTTAATTTTGCATATCGATGCTCTTCAGATGGCCTTCTTAGCTTAGGAGGGTTGATCGTCTTGTGTTTGGCGATATGAATAAAACCTTCTGAGAATATCTATATAAGCAAACTAATCATTATCGGGACCTCTTGTCTGAATAAATTCTAATGTGATGGTCTGGGACATGATGTTAAACTCTTGATCTCCAAGGCACGATGATTGTACACAAAGTTCCTGTTGAGAATGGCTGCTTGGCCTGGGCTAAGTCGCAGACTGTGTCTGTGAGTTGTTCATTAAGTGCTTGTTGGCTTAAGCCAAAAGCATGCCGGGGCTGGTTCTAGTATTTTAATGCTACAGAGAGTCCTGTGGTCCCATTTAACTTACTAGTCTTAATGTAGCTCTGTGTCTGACAAGTTATTTTATTTTAAATGTTGTTAAAATGTGTTTCTCAATCATTCTTTTTCTGAGCTGACATTAAAATGATAAGGAACTACTATGAATTATTATAGCATTGTAAGTTTAATAAAAAGTGTAAGTGACATATTTTGTGGATGAATGAAGTTCTAACAATCTCTCGCATGTTCTGAGTTTTTGGTACAGGCCATGTGTGAAACCTGCAGACGTTATAGCATAGAAGGCAGAAATGAGGCATTTGCTTGGGTTATGTCATCTACCCTCCTTTCTCAGCACTGTCACTGAGGATCTTTTGCCATCAGGCAATTTGCTCTTCAGGAACCAGTAATATGGGTGTAGGCTGCCAGGAACAGACAGAAGTAAGAAGAGAGCACTTAGAAACAGGCATTGACATGCAGAGAGATAAAAGTGCTGATATTTCTGTAGCAACTTTGGAACTTTGCTTGTAGTGCAGGATGGCTCCTCTTGTGTCTCCATTCCTTAAGGTATTTTACTCTTATAAGCTCAAAGGCATTTAGAAGTTTCGTAACTACAGGACCTGTGGAAAGACTGATGCTAGAAAGGTAGGGCTTCCACAAGCATTTAAAAAGTTTTGCACCTTGACAAGAAGTCATGCTAGGCTATGAATAGGATTCAGCCTATGACAGGTTGGCACTGCTTGCATAGGAATAGGTGTTCTTACGATATTTTTCCTGTTGTTAGGAAGTCAGAGGTAGAGAGAAAGATTTACCATCCTGAAGCATTTTTCCCTTTGTTGTTAGATATAAGAATGAAAAAAGTAACGTTTTTTGTCTTACGTATGTCCACATTCAGGATTTTTAAACTTCAACATGTGAAATTCTTGGTGGGCAGTGGAGACTTTATACTTCTATATTTTTCCCTGTCTTTCCTGAAAAAGATGCAGCATCTTGGGTTTGGAATACTGTTTCTCTAGTATGATAGCATGTAGAAAGTTCTACCATGAGAACAGCTCTAGCTGGATAATTACTATCAAGCCCTTGGTTAGCCTAGTGTAAACGTTCAAAAGCTTTACCATGGTAGTGTTTCTACAGTAAGCTAATGTCCCGCGTTTTTTTCTTCCCCTCACCCTGTGTGTTGTAGCATCTTTTGAACTGCCCTTCATGTCTCCCTTCCTTGCAGTGTAATGATGTCCAAATGCAGTTTAGGCAGGGTGGTCCTGCCCTCTGAAGAAAACGAGTATGCATCTCTTGCAGGGAGAATCGCAGCAATGATACTGTATAAAATGGAAAAGCTAGAGAAAATATCAGGAGGCTTCCATCATCAAGAAGGTTTTAGGGATGACCCAGGAGAGCGGGCAAGAATGAGAAGTGATCTTTGTATAATGAAATACAACTATGTTACCATAAAATTTGACCTGTGCCTCTCGCACATGTAATATTTTCAACATAATGTGGCAGGTATCTAGTCAGCAATTCTGTAATATAAATAGTATCTTTGTTTGAATAAGTTTTGTTCAGCCAGTTGGTTTTTTTCCTCTGGCTTTATGATGCTTTTCCTTCTCTCATCAGGCCCTGGGGAGGATTAAAAAAAGGCTGTAGAAGCACCTATGCTACATGTTTATATCACCTGTTGTAGCTCAACAGAAGGTCTGCGTTTGGGGAGATGATGTAATTTTGGTATTTTCCAGCTTCTTTTCTTTTGCTTTCCCTTCCCTCCACTCTTACCAGCTAGTAGACTTTAATTTCAGATTCAAGCTTGTGTTCTTCTTGGCTGAAGAATTCTTTGAATTTCAGCACTCTGGGTCCTCTAATACATCCTGTAGTTCACTCTGTGAACCTGGCATAGCAATTAAGGACTTCTAGAGAATTTGGAAATCTTCAGTTGTGTTTTTGATTTTCCTGCCTTTCTGTGACTTTGTGCAAATGGGTTGGTCTCTGCTTTTCAATGGGGAGGCTACAGAATTGACATAACCGCAAATTTGATGAATCTGTTGTCTTAAGAACAAAATGACTTGATAAAAAAAAATGTATCCAAAAAGTTGTTCCTGTTCATTAAAACTGGATCTTGACAAAGTCTGTAACGAGTGAAGCAAGCTTGAGGAGGAGTTGTTGAAAACATGCTGGCTGTTTGCATAAGTGATATTCTTCAAGTGAGATTTTATATAGTAGAACTTAGATTTCTTAAGTTTTTGTAAGCCTTTAGAGCCACTCAACAGACAGGAAACAAAGCTGCGTACCATTCACAAGCAGTGTTTGAAACTTGTTGAAATACCTATGCTGAAATGCAATGTAGTCTTAACTTGGTCACAATTTCAGTAGCCCCTGCATATGTGTTCAGATCTAGACTGCAAGCAGTATTTGGTTAGACCTCAGCAAAGCCCCAGGGATGTGGTGTCTCCTGACTTTCATTGTCTTGCTGTCTTGGGGAGCTGTGGTGACACGTAGCCTCCTGACCAGTCTGTCAAGTTCAATGTGGTACACAGCTTCCTTGGTAAAAACTGATTATTTTCTCTGTGCTTTACCTGGTCCCAGTGCTAGCAACTCTTGCTTTGTGGGAGCATATTTACAGGATGGAACAAATAAGGGTTTTATGGGCTTTCACGCACAGAGAGAAACAGTACTTCCTTAAGTTCCTGCCAGTGCCAGTAGCATACTTTCAAAGTAAGATTGAGAGTTGGTTTTCCCTCCATGCTGCTTTTTATACTCATAGCAAGAACTGTCATGGCATAATAAAGATTCATAGCTACTCTGAAGGAAAGCTGCAAGAAACCCCAGAAGGTAGTAGTAGTAGAATAATTTATTTATGTCCTTTCCAAGTGCAGAAATCACCAGAGATCCGAGCTGCTTTCCTGGGCAGAGAAGAGTGGTGTCTTTAAAGTCAGCGCATGTTTAAAATATCTTTGAAAGAATGAGTGAGATTGTTCTCTAGGGCTAGTAATTTCTCATCTAAGGTCACTCTCCTTACTCTTCTCTTTCTTTTTGAAAAGACATTGCTTTTTATAAGCATAGACATAGTAGGTAACATGGGAGTGTGCATAGCAACTTGTAGAAGTAAGGATGCTTTTCTGTTCAGATCTAGCAGCTATAGCTGATAACCTGAGCATCACTTTTCTTTGTTTCAGCGGTAATATCTTGATACTTCATAGCACAGGAAGAGGTGTCAGCTTCTCTGCAAGTGAGTAGTTTAGAAGTTTATGCCTCTTTCTACACAGAATCTATACTGCCAGCACTTTGTAGGACCCCTCATGACGTGAATGGAAAGTGATGGAAGACTTGAGAGTATTTGAGAGTGGTTTTACAGGGGAGGATGCTGCATGGTTTCATTCTTCTTAAAAGACTGGAAGTATTCTCCAGGCAGTAGTGCATACGTGTGTGTGTATGTATATCTAGGCACTAAAATATATGTACGATATACACACACTTTTTAAAATATATATATATGCACCCTTTTTCGTGTATATATATGCCCATGTACTCACTATATACTTTACTAAAGGCTACATTGCTACAAAGTATACATTTTTATACTTTCCAAAGGTTAGGTCCCCTGCGTAGCCTTTAGTAAAGGAGGGCAAACTTGCTTGATTTTTCATACTGATTCTGTTCTCAATTTTCTGTAGCCTCGATCGTACAGCCATGGGAAACAGCAGCATGATTCCCTAGCACCATGATTAGAGTGGTTACTCTGTGGTGTCACTCACGTGGCAATTTTGATGGTGATCTCTGAATTTTAGGTAGCCCTGCTGCGAGCTGTGGGTTTTGGGGTTGTGTTTTTCTTCTTTTTTTGGGTTTAAAAAAAGTTATGTTTATTCAGTATGAAGAAGACAAGTACTGTATCAAACGTTAGGTTATTAGAGATCCTGCTTCTCTGTCAAAAAGGAAATAATCAGCTAAGATTTACTGTCAGGTTATAAATAAAGTCCCTCTGAACTAACATAGCTGCAGATTTCACAGGTGTAAATTTCATGACTGGTGATTGGAAATGTGCATCCTTAACCACTTGTTAGTTATGCTTGAGTGGTAATTTGGGCTGCTTATGTTTGTTTTTTGTTATAGTGTTGTATATAGCCTAATCTGTGGTCAGCTGAGTAAATGCAACACTTTTCTAATCAGTTTCTTAAAACCTCAGTGTGAGTTGCAGATAACTGTAAATAGTCAGTGCCATGAAAAGCATTTATTAGAGGCCACTTACTGATGCAGTATTGCACATTGCCCTTCTTTTTCTGTTCTGCAGTTAGTGTTTTTTGTGATTAACTGTTTGCATCAATTTCAGGTAAGTATTCAGTTCAGAGGAGGAGATTGCAGCTCCTCAAAAAGAAAGAAAAGGAGGACAAAGAGAATGAAGGAATGACAGAAGAAGAGAATAGGTGGAGGACAAAATTGGGTTAGTTCAGGGAACGGGGTGAAATAGAGTAGAGAATGGAAGTATAATTACATTTTTTTACTTGAGGAGGAGAAAGAGTTCTGCATTCTGTAAGCAAACCAAATATTATAATATAAAAAATTTCAATAAAAACTCTAATACAGAAATTTGCTTGATTAAGGCTTGTTTTGTTGGGGGGTAATCACCTGGTACTACAAATGGCCACAATATTGATATTTGACTCTTGCAGTTGCTGCAGCGCTGCAGCTGTCTTCACAGATGGTAGCAAATTTTCTTGGTCAGGCAAGCATGGAGAAAAAGTACTCTTCAGAATATCATAAATATTTAAAATAATTATTGGGCAGTCCTTTGGAAAGAGCCAAAATCATACTCTTCTTCATGTAAGCAGTTTACGACCCAAAGAAGCCTGGTTCTGCGATGTTCTGACTCTTGCTGTCTTAGGTGTGAGAGACCATTACCAAGGTGATAACTATCTCAAATCATCTCAAAAACAATGTTAGTTAGCAAGTGTCTACAGTAGTAGGTTGTAAAGGCAGTTTAATCTTATTTGAAAACGGAGGCAGGAAAGCTCTGCCCTGTGAAAGCTTTTTATCTCACCCATAGTAAAAGCATAAATGACAGAGGTGGGTTTTGCCCTTACCAGAATTCATTTTGAGGAGTTGGTAGTGGGAGGAATTCGAGGTGACAGTTAAAATAACCACCTGCTTAGCACTGTTTATTGGCCAGTGTAGCTGGAGATGTTGATTCTGAAATGGTTCTTAATGTTACTATGTAATCTCTTTTGAGACTGAAGTGAAACTGTTTTGGCCTGAGCTCTATTGCTAAGTAGATACTCATTTTAAAAAACAAAACACAAACTGTTCCAGGATGCGTGTGAATACAGTGAGGATGACGAGCAGGTGGACATTGAGACCGTGGAGGAGCTTTCAGAGAAGATTAACATTGCCCGTCTGAAGGCCACAGCTGCTAATATCCGACCTTCCAAACAGAAGTAAGCATCCTTGGAGAGCGCTACAGTTTTGTATTTTATTGATGAGCTGGCATTGAATGAACCCATTAAACAACAGGTTTAATGTAATGGTAAGATAAAGCGAGGCTTGTGTCAGGTCTTCCTGAGCACTGGTGCTTCCCAGTGTCTGTGAGGACGGTGCTGTCAGAATTAAGAGTAGATTTGAGGTGTCTTAGCCTTTGTTTTTTTTAATTCCCTGTAATTAATTTGTTCCTGGCGATGTGTATCTTGTAATGTGAAATTACTAGTGAATCGCCTCCCATCCTGCAAACTGAATATGAGCAGGGTCGGCTTGGTTTTAAATGTGATTTTACAAGCTTTGTTTATTCTTGCTGGTGGACTTGTTATTTTTAGGCAAGGAGCAGTCATTGATTTAATCCCTGATCCTGTAAATGAAAGCTTTGTCTTTGGGACCATTGCCCCAGTGAAAAAAGTATTTTCTTATTTACATATAGTCTGCCATGGTTGGATAGCTTGGCTTTTTCATTGTTCTGTTTTTGTTTGTTTTTTGTTTGTTTTTGTTATTGTTGCTGCCCTTGCATTTATAATGACAAAATGCAATGTAGAAACATGGCTTATTTGAGATACGTAAAGATGGTCATGGCTATTTCTCAGTTGCACCAAATAAGAAAATGGGGAATGTTGCATCCTTAGTTCTTTTTGTTTGAAGAATTTTTTGGTAGAAACTTTGAAAAATCTGTTTGGTGATGTTATATACCTCCCAGATAGTTCCTTTTTTTTTTTTTTTTCCCCCCTTCAAAGATACAGCTCAACTTTTATCCTTAGATGGTGACTTTGCTATAAATTGTGAAGCTCTTTCAGTGAGAGAGAAAAACAGATGTCATGTTTCGTGGAAAAAATAATTATTTCAAATGTGTATTGTTCTTTGTTTTCTTGAAGCTCCTGAGATGTGAGGAAGCTGTTATTATATATTAGGATAGTAATAAATGTGAGGATTTTGGATGCTTGTTCTTGGTGGGGGAGGGATTGCTCTGCCATCTGTATTGAATCTGTGTTTTTTCAAAAAAGAACCAAAGCATCATTAAAAACAATACTTTCTGCAGCCAAAAGTCATGGGCTGAATTTATTCTCATTGGCATATCATGAAATAGTTTGTCTTTTGTACTATGGGATACTTTTACAGCTTTCAGAAGAGCTGCGCTTTTTCCAGGATGATAGCATTGGAGATAAGAGTTCACTTTCTTGAGAAAGCTCTACAGTGTCCTGCTTTCATGTAGTTATGCAAGAAAGAGTTAATTTCAAGGGATAAAAATGAGCAGTTCTAGGCTGTTGGAATGTAGTTAATGAGGATCGAGTGCATGAGATGAGTAGTGTTGGGAAAAACTTTTTACCTTTCTTCCAGATACCATGCTCGTAATTCTTCGGATGAAAAATTTTCAGAAAAACCTACGAAGGTATATGTTTGCTCTCCTCTTTCCTTTTGGTATCACAACTCCATTTTAAAGATAAGCTTTCATCTCAAGTGCAACTCTTAACGCGATTTATCTACCTTCCATATATTTATGATCAAATGCAAGAAACCAAATGTGTAAATGGGGGGAACGGGCCCAGTCCAAATCTCATTAAAGAAAAAGGACTGTTACTGGCATGAGTGGGTTTCAGGTTCAGCTTTATGTGTGGGAGGAATATCTGCCTTTTATTTATTAGTATTTTTGCTTAGGTTTTGTGTTCTTGGCATAAATAATTTTTACAGCACACGTAAAATAACAAATGAGAAATGTTTTCATGTGTTGAAGAAGACAGTACGTAGGTTTATATAGGCACAGCACTGAGAAAAGGATTTCTGAAAACAATATTTTAAATAATATGTACTTAGGCGAGTTAAAGATAACACAGAATCCTTTCAAAACAAAAATTGCAGTCTTATGAAGTTTATGCTGTACTTTAGGGTGGCTTCGAAGCCAGTTTCACTAACTGTCCGTGAAAACTATCTGCGATGTATTTGATATCAGGTCTAGAGCTACCTGGTGGGATGGGGGTTTGAGGTGGGCTGTGAGCCTGGTGTATGTCTTGTACATTAGTGCAGGCTGGTATGTATGCTTTTGCCTGAGATAGAGATGGGTCCCAGGATGCTCTGCCTGCCTCGTCTTCTCCATATATTCTTCTCTCTGCCCTTGAAGTTACGGCACGAGGCCTGCCCTTGAAAGCAACCTAATGCCTAACACAAGAGCAGATGCAGTTGCAGCCTTAAGGTGCTCAGGCTGCCTATGAGAGCAAAATGGATGTCAAGAGCCAGGTTTCAGGAGACAGTCTTCAGATTCCTCCTCAGGTCAGCAGGCTCAGAAATAGTATCACTGGACCTGAGGAGTCTTTCCACTGATTCACTGGGACTTGGAGGCAGGCCTAAAATGATGTAAAAAATGCATTAGTGCTACTTTTTAAGTAGTATTTCATCGTGAAATAAATAGCATAATGGTACAAAACCTGTAAGAGTAATGATGAAATAAAAAAATCTTCAAATCTGTAGAGATTAGTAATTATGCTTATTGCCTGTCAACCTTTTTGCAAAGCAAATTCAAAATCAGCCTGTCTTTGACGCTTTCTTGGTTAGATGTCTGAGGTGATAAGTTTCAATGCCGTCTTTCACATTCTTACTTACAATGTCTCTTGGCCCCAATCCAAATGTACCCATGAAACAAAATGGAAATCGAACTAGTTTTAACTCCAGAGAAAAATTCAAGTGTCCTATATTTGATGTGATTGTTTCATCCATTAGTAGACTCTTTTGAGCAAACAACGGAAAATTTCTCAAACATGTGTGATTTTGCTGTAATCCTGTGGTTTACCTAAGTAGCCTCGTACTGGAAAAAAAGAAAGCTTATGAATAGAAGGGACTACTCATGATCTCTTCCTTCAGGGTGGATGTGATTATGTTGGTCATTTCTTTTTGGTCAGCATTTCATGCTTATTGCGTGTGCTTCTGACACTGAACTTTCATGAAGACATAATAGCAAAATAACATGACATGAAATCTTCAGGTGTCTGTAGAAACCTTGTAAATCGGGCATGCCTTTGAACATTGTTTGCCACTACATTACCTTTTTTATTTAAACTGGTTAATATGGTTACTTCTCCAGCAGAAACCTCAATTCTGGAAGAGAAAGCTGAAGACTGAGGCAGAAGCCTTTGCTCATTACCGCCAGACGCACACAGCAAATGAACGCCGGCGACGTAATGAAATGAGAGATCTCTTTGAAAAGTTGAAGAGAACTCTGGGGTTACACAACCTTCCCAAGGTCTCCAAATGCTACATTCTCAAGCAAGTAAGTATTGTGAAGCTTAAGTGAGGAGGAGAATCATTTAATCCGGACAGAGTAACTAAGCTAGCGTGAACTCTTTGAGTGAGTCCCAGTGATAGTGTGAATAGAGAATTTCTGTCGCCTTTACGCGACTCTCTAGAATAAAACAATATCTGAAAGAAATTGTATTCCTGAAAACTTAATCTTGATGACGCAGATGCACGTTTTCAGATTAGCCCTCCCCTTGTTGTATTCTTTGTGAATTTAACCGTGGAAGGTTATGTCGTAATTCCTTAGTGGTTTGCTGTGTACATCAGGCAATTTTGAAAGACATTGAAGACTTACTTTTTAAATGCAGGAGAAAATAGCATTTAAGTATTACACTGACATTAAAAATGTAACTGTAAAGATGTAAATGACAGGAAACAAAACATAAATTGTAGATACATAATTATGCTTATCAGCTGTACCTTGAAATGGTGGGAGAAAAGCTGTTTTTTTTTTTTTCTTTAAAATAGCTGAACTTTGGAGGAAGGATGAACAAGATGTTTATCATTTTTCAGCTTGCATTTAGAGAAAGCTGGCATTTCATGGAAATTCACATGCTTTCTCTGAGTCCTAGTTTCTCAAGATGATGAAAATGTCTAAATAAATTTTGTAAAGGTTTCTGGGAAGGAAAAATACTGTATTATTTTGTGTATTGTTGATTTATAAATCAGTTCCCTATCACTCTTCTAGGCCCATGAAGAAATCCAAGGATTGACTGATCAGGCAGATAAACTTATTGGACAGAAGAACTTACTGACACGCAAACAGGATGTTCTGATTCGTAAAGTATCCACACTTTCAGGTGAGATAGTTTTTTTTGGATACAAACTAGCTGGAATAATGAAAGAAAAGGCTTTTAAGTGTGGGAGTGAGTGGAGTATTCCTCTGTGGATCTGTGTGAGTCATGAGTTCGCATGAAATGTAGACTCTTGACGCCAAACAAAGACCTGCTAAGCTCTGACTCAGCAATACACTCATCATGCTGATAAGAACTGCTTGTATTTTTCTTTATGCCTAAAGGAAGCGTAGAGTGCACCGTGCTGCAAGCCACAGACTTGGGTTCCTGTGCATTTGGATATGCTTTAGTGAGGGGAGGGGGGAAAACCATTTCATTCTTGTCACTGGTCACTTCCTGAAACGGCTTTTCTGCTCAGTGCTTCGCAAGTATACACAGCTGTCTTTGGTCAGTACCAAAACCTCTGATTCCTTTGGTCAGCTTTGCAAATAACTATCCTTGTAATGCTTTTCTGAGAACTAGTGCTAGTAGTGTCCAGAAGAAGGCAGCTCTGTCCATAGAACAAAATCGCTGTATATTCTGAGCTGCTGCTCATCTAGGCATTTCAAGACAAGGCCATGTCGTATTTATTGTGTCTTTCTGTCTCATTTGGAGGTGTAGGAAAGCTGTGACACGTGTTCAGCCAGTGCCAAAATGTGTGTGAACAAACAAAACATTTAAATTATTATTGTAATTTTCTTACTGTCTGAGAATAAAAACAGGACGCAACCTGTAAAGTAGAAATTGATACTTAAATCTCGCGTATTTATGTGAATCATTTAATGCATATTTGAGATACTTGGTTAAAAAAAAAAAAGATAGGAAAAGTGCTTTAGTGATTTCTCATCTTAATCCAGAAATATTTGATAAGCCTTTTGGGCAAATAACTTTGGGCAAATAACAAAATAGTTTTCTGATCTCTTGCATCCCTAGTGAAGTACCTCAAAACTGACGAGGAAAAAATCCTCTTGCAGGAGAGTTAGTTAAGTATAGACTTGATTCAAGATAGACCATGATGTTAGAACATAAATACTAAGCAAGAAACAAGCCAATACAGTTATTTCAACTTTGATCCTATTAAATTGTGTGCATCCACAGAAAACAAATTATTTATAAAATCTTTGGGTTTGTTGAAGGTTACAGTTTTCATGTCAATAGTAAACTGTATGTGAGTTTACCTCTAAATGTTATTTGAGTAACAGGGTCCATTAATCCAAGAAATTTCACACCAGGTAACATTTTGTCTGGTAACCATACATTTATTATTAGGAGAGATGTGAGGTTTTTTTCACAGATGTGGGTATTTTCAAAAGATAGTGCTTGTCCAAGCTGATTTCTGCTCATTGAAGTTGCAGGTAAATTCTAAAATGTATGAATGTTTTTGAAGGAAAAAAATATCTTGGAATAAATAGGTAATTACTTCCCTCTGCTATTAAGTTTGCTATTTACTTGGGGGTGGTGGTTATCTATTGTATAGTAGTTGAATGGTGTCAACAATAGATTTTTAGTTCTGTCTTCAGCTCTTTAGTTTTGGAAAGAGAGTTTGAAGATAGGTTGACTCTCTGATAATTTTTCTGTAGGGAAGACAGAAGAGGTTGTCTTGAAGAAGCTAGAATATATTTATGCCAAACAAAAAGCAGTAGAAGCACAAAAAAAGAAGAAACAAACTGAGCCAGAGGAATCTGTTGTAACCTCAACTGCAAGCACACAGCAAGAAGGATCTTCTGCTCCCTCCAGAGAGGTGGCCCAAATTCCTATGACAAATAGAAGAGGCAAGCCATTGATACTTGCCAGAAAAGGAGGCCGTGCCACAGGTGAGCTAAGAGCGATGCACATTTCACGTAAAGGGGAGACAGACATTGAAGCAGCACCCCATGGGATGGCAAAATGCTAGCCTGCTTGTGCAGGAAACTTCTTTCTTGAGGCAAAATTGAGTATAGGACCAGGAAGCGTCCATCTAATAGATGCGGAAACCACTTGTTTTCAGTAAGGATGAGACCAGTACTACTGAGGTCTTCAAATGAACATGACTTTTGAGTTTCAGAATGATGGGAAGTAAATTCCTATTAAGTTGCGTTTGGTCTCATGGTGTTTCACTGCAATCCTGCAGTAATTTGTGAGAGTCTAAGGTGGTTCTTTTTGTGCTGACTCAAAACCTAAAGTTCAACTCCCAGAATACTGGAGTTGCTAGAATAGACTCAGTTTTTAAAAC
Source organism: Chroicocephalus ridibundus (assembly GCF_963924245.1). NCBI lineage: Eukaryota > Metazoa > Chordata > Aves > Charadriiformes > Laridae > Chroicocephalus > Chroicocephalus ridibundus. The sequence goes on along the minus strand of NC_086287.1, from coordinate 44,836,142 downwards.
ACCCCTCCCCAAACAAGCTAGTTCTCAAGGTGGTGGACGACTTGCTCTTGAATGAAATGACAGACTTGTCAGACACTTGAGAATTTTTTTTGGAGCTGAGAACTTTTGGAGAAGTATTTGTTGTTAATGGGGACTTTTGCACCATAAATGTAGGAAGGAACAAAAGAATGGCAGAAGTCCAAACTTTCATGGTAGTACCAATATAGTACTCTGTAAGGATCTGGTGATGTCTCTTATTTTGGTAATAATAAGTAGACCTTACTTGAAGTGGTCTTGGGCTTTCATAAGCAACTGATCGTTCTGGTTTCCCAAGCCTGATTTTTGTCCAGGGCTGGGGAAGTTTGACATCAGAATTTGGATGTGGTGAGAAAATGTCCTTTCTTTGGACTGAACAATTCCCCTTTGTAATTTCAGCAAGACTGCTCTGATACTTGGTCAGGATGCCACTCCATAGAGTTAGGATTATGTTACGCTTCATGAAGAGATAGCACAGACTGGCTCTAGCTGTGTAGATGAGGTTCCTGGAGCTTGCATAGCTCCTGTAAGAGCTTTCTGATCTAGTGCTTGTAAACCTTCTAGCTGGAGTTCCTTCCCCTTCCACAACTGTACTTAACACTGGATTGCAGGGTATCTTTTGCCGTCAAGGGTGCTATGCCAGAGTAAATTACTGATTTACATATTTCTTTTTTACAGAGGACACCTCATCCTCTCTTACACTAACTGCTGCAAGCCTAGTGATGACTCCACAGGGGCAGGTGCTTACACTGAAGAGCCCACTGGTACCAGGGCAGGTAGCAGCGGTTCCTTCCACGCTATTGCAAGCTGAATTAAAGCCTCGAGCTGTCAGTACGACCATGACAGCACAGCCAGGTATGATCATGTGAGAAAGTGTTAATCAAAGTCAGTATAATGCTGTTCACAGATGTGCACAGCCGTTTACAAAGTAGCATGTTATTTAATTTTTGCTTTAATTTTTTGGGTTTTGTTACAATTTAACTGATTGAGGTAGAACCTGACTCTGACAAGAGAGATTTGATATAATTAACTCAAAACTATCAGTTTATCAACAGGTAAGTAAAATCGGTTAAATTTTTGCTATTCCCAAATTAGAGAAACATAGGGAAGATTTCTTAATCATCTAACCAATCTATATTTCTATTTCTTACCACTTTGATATGGTATTACAGTGTAAAGTCTTGCCTAGAAGTGCGAGGCTCTTATTTTTCCAGGCTTGATTGAGTATCTGAAAGGCTCTTGTTTCCTCCTCGTCCCCCCTTCCCCTTTTCTTGGGTAAGGTATTGCTTCTGTGATGATTCAGCTGCCAGGATCAACAGTTCCTGTCCAAGTAAAAGGAATCCTTACTAACTCGACTATTCCCATTACATTGTCGACTGTTGCTGGAAGCCCAGTGCCCTCAACAGTAGTATCAGCTACAGAGCCCCATTCAGGTAGGATCTTTGGGTTTTTATGGATCTTTTTGCTTGCATGCAGGGAACGTTACCCTTGCAAAAATGAAGGTAAATTTTTTTCTCACTTGGAAATAATGATGGGTATTGTCTGGGTATTCAAAGAAAATCACTATTAAATGTTTTGAACAATTTAGAGGGGCCTCTAGGGGATTATAGATGAGAGCTTTTTAACTTCCCTTCACCTCACCGAGCCTCCTTGCCCTCAGCAAAATCAGAATAAGTGGGGACTGGAATGTGTCTGTGGTGTAATGCATCCTGCTGGAGAAGCTGCAGTACAGAAAGAAGATTGTTAGTCTTTTTTCCTCTTGCATCACCATCAGAATTGTAAGAATTAGTTACCTGTATTTTGGCAGCCTGCTGAAGGAAGAAAAAGGGCAAGTGGTTCTGGGATAGTAGGTGTGGAGCTTGCCTTTTTTCTGCGGGTTGAAAGTTAAGCTATTACTGTTTTAAGGCTTCACTTGACCAAAACTCTGTAAGCAGTTTAAATTGTGAATAGCAGCTTACTTGAGGAAGACCTGAAAGTGAGCAAATTATATTTAATTGGGAATTACCTTGCAGTTAGCATGGATCCTGATGGATGCTGCTTTGTTTGGTTTTACAGAAAGCGAGGATTCATTCATGATGCCAAAGATCGTTAATGTAACATCACTGGCTGCTGAGGGAAGCATGAATCTAAACCTAAACAGAAACAAAAATGCTAATACAACAACAGCTGCAGGTGCTCAGGCTTCTGAGAAATCCTTGGTTGCAGCACCCCTTGAAAGTAGGAAGAGTGATAGTATCCTTTCGGAAGAAAAAGCCAAACCTTGTCCTGGAGACAGTGGCGGAGATGGAAGAAATACCACAGGCCCCACAAAAGTTTTCTTTGAAAATAAAGATGGCTTTCCACAGCTCCGGAACGTATCGAGTACAAAGGAACCCCTAGAGTCCTTTAGCAAAAAGCTTTGCGTTGGTGAGTTTGTAGGAAGCCAAGCCAGGAGGAAAGATGGTGATCCTGGAGGGGAAAGATTAAAATCTAAAGAATTGTCATTCCGCAAGCTGCAGATCAAAGATTCCAGAATAGAAATGGAATTGAGGAAAGTAGCATCTGCAATGGAGGAAGCAGAACTGGATGCAAGTGAGTTACTGAGCAGCATCGAGGAGAGTGATGACACTGATGAAACCCTCACCTCGCTGCTCAATGAGATTGCCTTCCTCAATCAGCAGCTGAACGATGATGCTTCAGCTATGTCAGAACTGCCCGGCACTCTAAATTCAGATTTCGCTCATGAACATGCAGAAGCCCGTCGGGGAACAGCCAGTGATCTCACTGCTGCAGATGGGTCTTCTTTCCAGTTTGGCCATTTGGGAGGCAGTTTTAAGGACCTTTCTGAAGTTCCAGAGGGTGGTGGTTCTATAAGCCCTCTCCTGTTGCACCTGGAAGATGATGACCTTACTGATGGGGACAAGAATTCTGGGGAGCCTTCATCTGAAGCAGATGTTTTAAAGATAGTAATAGGTGCTGAAATGAAAGATCCCCTTCCCAATCTGTCTGTAACCAGTGGTGGGAATGGCAAAACCGTAACAACCTCGGCAGAGACCACGAACGTGACTCCACCAGTTTTGCAGATGAAAACTAATCCAGAAGCTAGTAATGCTGACACTTTGTGGAGGCCCATGCCCAAGCTGGCACCGCTTGGCTTAAAAGTGGCAAGTCTGCCAGCGGACTCAGAAGGGCAGAGCAATAAAGTGATGCCCTTATTGGCACCTATAGTTGCAAAACTGGCACCCAGTGGGGTAAAAACTTCATTACCTGCAACTGTTCAAGAAGGACAGGATAACAAAGTGATGCCCACGTTGGCACCTGTGGTTACGAAATTGAATACGACTGGGACCTTGCCTTCAAATTCAGCAGGCAAATAAATGCATATATGTTTTTTATCAGACCGGAATGGAGATCTGGAGCAGTGTGAACCAGTGTCGGAGTTTGCCAACCTCCCTTGTCTGCAACACTCGTTTTCTGTATGGCATCAGCACTCTCTTCATCTGAGGGCAGGCCCTAAATTAAGAAATAAGTGCTATGAAACTTTAAGCATGTTGACATATTTTTACCTCACTGTTGTATTCTGGGTGTTCTCCTTCCCCTTCAAAAAATAAGGAAGATGATCTATAACCATTGCTGGGCACATGGTATCCTTCCAAAATTGGGTCCTTCACAGAAATCGTTCGTCAAAGGCCTGAGAAACCTAGGCTATTGCAAGAGAATTTCCCACCCCACCTCCCCCACCCTCCCACTAGGAAGGCAGCTGTCTTGTTGGGGAAAAATTGGATTACTTGTTTTTGTACCAGGCAGATTATCTATGCAGAAATGGATTTGTTCATATTTGCTGTTTTTAATTTTTGCAAAATATGATGAATGTGCAGAAATTAGGTTGCAGTTACTCTCAAACTTGTTACCTAAAGCAGTGGAAGGGAAATCCAAGACTGTGCAGAGGGCTGAAGTAAAAAGTTTTTGTTCTTTGGTGCTAGCTAGTTCTCTGGCAGAGACTCATTTTTAGGAGCTTATACACAGAAGATTTTAATAAACATCTATAACTCTCACTACCTGGGGAAGAAAATTATATTTCCCAGTGTAATTAGAAGTAGGACAGTATGTTAACTTCAATAAAACTACTAAAAAAAAACCAAACATCACTTTCGCCTCCTGCCCCTATACAAATACTCCCTCCTTTGATGCTTAGGGCATCTGGAAGGAAAAATTACAGAGAGTAGAAAGAAATTTGGGCACCCTAATTCTGTGACTTTAAATACATTGCTGAAGTAGCTTGAGTGTTTTCCCAGTTCTTATTTTCTTTCCTCCTGTCATTCTTCAAGATGTATTTGGTGGCTAGGAATGTTAATAGAAGTGTTGCTTCATAAAAATACAGAACGCTTTCAGGACTGTTGCAGCCTAGCGTAAGTGAGCGAGGTGTATATGTGAATGTATATATGAAAATATGTGTATAGCTTTCCAAACCTTCCATTTCTTTATAAATTCAGGAAAGGTACTCAGAGGTTTCTCACTGCATTTGCACAAGCTGTGTATAGCAAAAAAAGTCAACAAAAATGCTCATTACCAGGGAAATAGGGCAGTATTGAATCACAAGATGTATTTTTTATTCTTCTCTGCCACTGCTTACTCAATAACCTGTAGATACTCTTCACTGTTCCGCTGTTGGATGTGAAGGGTCTACAGACTGTAAAGATATTTATATTTTTGTACACAATTTTTGTTTTCATAGTTTTCTTGACAAATTAAATTTTCAGCCTAGGAGAGATGATTTGTTAATGAGTGTATACACAATCTTTTCCTATCAGGTTTGTAAATGAGAGCTATGGTGCGCTTGAGGGGCTTCTTAACTGCTCCAAAAAGGTAAAAAAACGTTGCCATGAAAATGATACAGAATTTGGTGGTGCATTTTGCTTTATGTTTAGGAATGTAATCCCCCTGTCTTACTGTTCCAGCAACAGCAGCTGGGATTTCCCCCTGAAATTCCCCATCTTTGGTCATGCAGTAATGCAGGAATTTAATCTTCCCAGCGCTGAGGCTGTGCAAGTGTTGAGAGGGATGTTCTTCCACAGTTCAGGAGCGATGTTTGTGCACAGTGCAACCATGGGCCCTGTTCAGTGAGCTGCATCTTCTGGATCTGTGTCTAGGTTAGATCCACCGGGGGAAACACGTACCTTGGGTGTTTCCTTGTCTTGTTTTTATGATTGTATGTTATGCTGCAGAGGAGAGAAGCCCTTCAAGCTCGGTATGCATAAAGTTACTCCAGAGCCTACATAAAAAAGGTTCTTCACCTGGCCATTCTAAATGGTGTGTTTTAAAGCAGTTACATCTAACTCTTTATCGCCTTTTGCGTATTTACTATTTTAATATTTGATGCAAGTCCTGTATTAGTGATTTGGAAAAGAGAATGTAGGTCAGCATGAGAGTCATGCAAGGTCTTACAGTTGTCACTGAATGCCTTAGAAAAGGGAATTTACAGTATGGATAAGTATTTAGACATATGTTGCTCATTATTAAAGGATTTTAATCTTATTTTAAACCAGTGAAAATCTGCAGTAACTGAATTAGTTGCAAGCGCTCCATCAGACTTAAATTTATTTACCTGGGAATCTGGTTCTGAGCATTTCTAATAGGCCGAAGTTGCTTATTTTTTTACCTATGGCAGTTTGTTTTGCCAATCGATTTCATTCCTTCTATATCTGAAACAGCAACCAGAACTGTGCTGTGATTCCTTTCAAATTCCTAATCCCTGACCTTTCTTTCTGCACCCCATCCTCTCGTGGTTCTGAGTGGCTAATTTTAATTACAGAATTGTGTGCTAATCGTATCTGAATAGTTTTTAAAAGTATGTGTGCTTTGCACACTTCCATGGGACAGAGAAAGCTGTAACATGAAAACCATTCAAATATTATCTAAAATAAATGCTGTACTTTTGAAGATGTTTTGTCCATTATGAAGGTAATGGAAAATGCCTGGATGTATTTACTGTTTGGCAGTGGGCAGGAATTTTATTGCAATAAAAATATGCCGTGTAAAGATGACAGCAAAAATTTTTGGTTCCTGAACATGATTACTAAATTAACTAAGAACAGACCCCCGATTTGGCTGCAAAAAGTGGTAGTTGGTGCAGTTCCAAGAAGGATCTATGACGGGTTCTACCAGGCAACAAAGCATGTTCGAAATGCTCTTAGTTTTTTCCTTTCCTTGTTCCACCGTCTCATGTCTGCAGCTTAATATTTTGCTATGAATTTAAATGCTGACTCTCTCTTTTTCACTCTTCCCTCAAGCCCCCGTTGGTTTGGAACAAACCTTTTAAAAATTATATATGCTGTCTTTTGAGGCAATAATGCAAGAATATGACACAAAATGAAAAGATTTTAGAATCGGAAGAACAAAGGAAACCCCTGCAAGGCGCACGTTCTCACTAGACCAAGAGACCTGGAAATTTTCTGTTTTTTACACATCTGTAAATAGACTGGAATGTTTTTAAGAATATAATGAAATGTCAGATTTAGCTTTTTTCCTTTTATATATTAAAATATATCTTTCCCTCTTTTCTGCTTTTGAAAAATTGATATTTTTGTAGAAATCTAACAGTACAAGACTCTTAAATAACTGTATGTGAGGGACAAAGTGTAAAACTAAAATAAACCAATCGAGGTCGACTAGAAACTGGCTTTGAAAGTTTATTATGGGGGGGGGAGAGGGAGCAGAAATGACGTGGTGGTGTGCTGTTGTTGGTGACACGTGGCATTGGACCTGAGCAAGTGACACACACGTATGCTCTGAGGCAGAAGTTTTGGCAACAAAAACATCTGGTTTTTGGTTCAAGTAATCAGACAACTGGGAGGAGATTTCTCTCTTCAGTCCTGAGCAGTATGCAGGAAATAGTATTGGTTGTAAAAAGGGATTTTTGACTTGCGAAATGCAGAAAAGGTACTGAAGGGACTTTATTTTCAACAAAATACATCTGAAGTGGGAAGCCAATGGGGTTAACAGTCGATAACATAATTCGATGTAACATTCGATTCAACCCCAACAGTTGAAGATAAAAGTCCACATAACATCACTCTCCGGGCTCCCTCCCCCAGCCTTAGGTTAATCCTTTGTATCTGTTTCCTTTAGAGAAGTTAGACAGCACAGCTGTCTGCACCGGAACAAGCTGGAAGATCTGTCTCCGAGTAAAGTGTTAGAGGAGATGCCTTTTTAGAAGTAATAGATAAAATGCCTGTCACCATCTATCACTTCCACATCCATTAAATGGAAGGTTAAACACTTGCTCAATGGTTTTTTTGTTTGTTTGTTTGTAAAAAGTAGTAAACGTCTACAAATGAACAAGTCTGACTTACAGACCTGAGAAAAGAAAATGAAAAGAATGGTCATGCATGGGGGTAAGTGATGGACTGGAGAAGAGATGTCGCAATTTTTTTTTATTATTTTATCTTAAAGAGGAAGATCAGATCTCACAGGAGAGGATGAACAAAAATGGGCGATAGTCAGGTAATGCGTTTTTGAAAACAACTGATGAAACCTTTCAACAAGGCCTCATCCCATGACCCCTTATGTTAAGGGGTACAGTTACTTCTTGGAACGGAAAGGAAACAAGTGTAAGGTGCATCCAGTCAGGCTTGCAATGGAAAGAACTTGCCAACAGTCCCATGACGGTGTGTGCTGGGGACCTGTGTTTTCCAGTATATACGTTGTGTTCTTGGAAACACAGATGATGGTACAAAAAAGCTCAGTTGACCACTTGACTATGAAAAGTTAGAGGAAGCCTTTGCAATAACTGATTTAAAGCCAGATTTGAGTCTACAAGTGCAACCTGAAAATGTGCAGAGGAGTAGTTTGTCCGTAATTAGCAACGAAGGGAATGAAATTAATTGCTGTCATTTAGGATCCTGGTAGTGGAAGAATTATGGCGCTCTCTGTGAGCAGTTAAGCTCTATGCGTCATCTGTTTGCCCTTGTAACTGCTGATACAGACCAAGAAGGTGTTTTTGTGCCACTGTGTACTTGGTTGTTGCTGTGCATTTGGAATTTTGTGTCTTTTGTTGTCTGTCTTGGGTCTCTTGGGAGTTGGAGGCTCGTCACAGCCCTTGTGTAGGCCCCCCCTCTTAACACAATTCTACCCCTCAAAAGATTTGGAGTCTCCACTTGTCTGAGAGTCTTTTCTGATGAAGAGGAAAGGCCATAGTCTGTCCTTCTCATCAGCCACCCACCTGGACCTCGCAGGCTGCCAGCACAAACAGCCTGTGCAGCATTTCAGGCAACTGGAAATCTCTTTGCCCCAGGTTTGCAGCCGCACAGCCTCCAGCATGCTCATCAGCACAAGCATGTCCCCGCTCCAGCGAGGCCTCCACCACCCATGGTTACGTCTGTCAGTGATCCACTTACGCATCCACCCCGCCAGCCTGGAGTGTCCGACCCACATTAGTGCGTACGTGAATATGCCCCTGCCCTCCCCTGGTCCGGCGAGGTTGCTCTCTAACAGCCCCTTGCTGGCAGCAAGATTCCTGGGATAGAGAGCACAAGGAAAGGAAAACCTCTCCTTGCTTGAACAGCGTTCAGTTACCTGCTTCGTCGTGCTCTCATGAGGGTTCCCTCATTTTTGTAGGACTGCCCGTGTGCAGGACTGGGTCCTTGAGGTTACAGCTGTTGGCCCTGGGTCTCCTCCGGTGAAAGGCAGATGCTGGAAATCAGAGAATGGTTTAGGTTGGAAGGGACCTTAAAGATCATCTAGTTCCAGGGCTAGGAACATCTCCCAGTAGAGCAGGGCTCAAACCCCATCCAACCTGGTCTCAAACACTTCCAGGGATGGGGCATCCACAACTTATCTGAGCAACCCGTTCCAGTGCCTCACCACCCTCAGAGTGAAAAAATTCTTCCTGATATCTAATCTAAATCTCCCCTCTTCCAGTTTGAAGCCACTACCCCTCATCCTATCACTATATGTCCTCGTAAAAAGTCCCTCCCCATCTTTTCCTGTAAGCCTCCTTCAGGTACTGGAAGGCTGCTATAAGGTCTCCCCTGAGCCTTCTCTTCTCCAGGCTGAACCCTAGCTCTCTCAGCCTGTCTTCACGGAAGTGCTCCAGCCCTCGGATCATCTGACAAAGTCAAAGCTGCGGGACGTGAACCTGGCGGTGACTTTCTAACAAAGCTGTCTGCAGCCTTCGCTCCTTGGCTCTCGGTGTGAGGGCAGCAGCCTCAGGATCCCCACCTGTGTGACATGGGGACATGAAGGGGGGGTCAAGTGAGGGCAGCCGTGCCCGTCTGGCCACAGTCGCAGGTGATGTGGGTGTAAGGGGGAGGGCTGCGGTCCTGCAGGAGCAGGGCTTCCTCCCCTGTGCCAGGCTGCTGGGAGCAGGAGGAGACAGGCTTTTCTAGGTGGTTTTTGAGTTCCTTTGCTCTCTGGTCGGTGGCAGGGCTGGGGGCTGCCCCGCAGGGCTCCCACCGGCGGTGGGGCGCCTGTAGTTCCCCCGTCTGACACACCGGGGTGCCCCTCGCCAGCGCTGCGCCCGTGGGCTCAAACCAGGCAATTAAACAGCAGCTAAAAAAAGATACACAAACATAAGCCATGTGCCATTTTCAGTGGCTTATATTTTGGTTAACTCCTTGGACAACAGCTGTATTGAAACGACTTGCCTGGCCCCTCAGCTCTTCCCGAGCCGCTCCTCTGGCCAAAACCAGGGCTTGAGGGCCTGCTGGGCAAGGACGGATCTGCGGCCATGAAGGGGCACCCATGAGGTGGGTGGCTCTGCCCCCGTCTCTCCGTGTGTGGGGCTGGGGTCACAAAGCCCCGGGCGAGGTCTGCAGCCTGGCGTGGGTCCGCACAGCTCACATTAGCAACGGGCTCCGATTGCAGCTGAGGCTCCCAAGCCCTGCGAGGGTATCAAATATTTCACACCACTGAGGTGCCAAAGGACCTGGAAAATGGACTTTGGATCCCTGGACTTTGGGATCCAGTCATCTGTGATTGCTATTAGGTGGGGGAAAAAAAAAGCAAAATAACCTCTGTTATCACCAATCAGCTTAAAAAAGAGGGGGCAGAGTTTGTCTTTTAAACTGTGCTGGTTCCAATCTACATAAAAAGCTAAATGGGAGGGTGAATGTATGACAAAACCTCGCTGGTTTCTGGAAAAGCGCAATGTGTTTTCAGCCCACGGGGACCGGCTGACTCTGCTGACCCCCGCCCTTCCCCTGGACCTTCTGCAGCGTGAAAATACGATCAAGACTTGTTTAGTTTGTAGCTACGTGATTGTTCTCATTAACAAGAGGCCCATTGGCAGGACAGTAACAGCTCTACAGGTGTTTTTACTGGGAACAGCTGTTGCAGCAGCACGTGCTGCTGTAGCCTCCTGTTGAAGACCTGGCCAGGGTTTCGCAGAGCAGTAAGAGGAGAAGGGTGGGTCTGTGATGGAGGTGACGGGGTGGTTTGGCAGAAGAAACTGGGGAAGCTGACGCCAGCTCTTGCACCACCCGTCCCTCGCTGCCCCCGCGGTGCTCTGTGTGCCAGGCTCCCTCGTAGCAGTTGCACAAGCTGCTCCTGGCCCAAGGGGCAGGTGCTCCTCATCCTCCCCTTCGTCCACCAGTCCTTCTGCCTGCTTGGGCCTGGACCTCCGAGTCCCCATCCTCTGCATAAAGAAAAGGGGCTCAAACCCGGCTGCTTCCCACATTCCACCCTGGCCTGCCATGATACACACCCAGCAGCGCCTCAAAGCCCAGGCCCGTGGCTACACTGGCCTTCTGGCTCAAAGTCAACTGCTGAGCACATGTTGGGTTTTCTCTTCCGAGAGCGAGACTGGGGCAGCCTCCCAGTGTGCGAGCGCTGCAGCAGAGCCCTGATGGTCCCTGAGAGTGGAGCTCCAGTCAGCCAGGAAGTTGCAAACAGCAGATCCACAGCACCAGCCTCCTACCCCTTCTGGTAGGTATATCCATATCCAGTAGGTAGGTATACCTATATCCAGCTATATCTTGGTTTCCTTCAGGTGCCGCCTATCGTGCCTTATCCTGCAACCAGCAAGGGCACATCGCGCACCCCTCCGGTCGTGTCTGTGCCGTCAGAGCTCGGCTGGGCGGCAGTATTGGGGGTGAGCCCTCTGCTCCCCTCTGCTTCCCTACTGCTCGCCCCGCCCTCCGCATGACTGAGGGCTTGCCCGTTGTGCTCTTTTATTCACACAACATCTTCCACCCTGAGGTGGCCTAAAACAACAATAAAATGGTTGAAGGGATCCTGGAATTCCTTGCTGAGTTGCTTTTCTCCTGAAGGAAAAACCCAACGGTGACCAGGTGTCTGGTTTCTTTCGGTATCGAATGAAGCCCAGAGCTGTTTGGGTAAACAGCAGCTAAAAATGCCTCTTCCCGTGGGAGCTGCTTGTTGCTCGGTGTGGATGAAGCTGGGCCATCCCAGCCACGAGCCCTTGGCCCTTTCCTCAGGGGACACAGCTCTCGGTTAGACAGCTCTGCCTCTCCCTGCCTAAGCCTGAGGCTCTGGCGGCGCTGAGCTTTGAAAATGTCTTAGCTAACGTTATGCCTTATTTCTGAGATGGGCTGGAGCTGGACTTTACTGCAAAACAACGTTATGCAGCTGGAGTAAAACATAATTCGATAAACCATTAGTGTCCCTTTGGGGCCTGGCCGGAGCCACATTTTGTATGCTCAGCCTCGTAAAGGCAGCAGGGCCCGGACAAGGTCCCTCCCGCCCGGGCAGCCCCGTGCTGGAGCGAGATGCTGGGAGGGGTGGGAGCTGGTGGTGTCCCTCAGATGCAGGGTGAGGGGCAGCTGCTGGCTTGGCTGGGCTTTGCTGGGTTTGGGGCGTTCAGGAGATGGTGGTGGGGCCCGCTGATGGCCGGTAGCCCCTCTCTGAGGGCCTGGGACAGGTTATGGGGCTGGCTAAATCTGGACAGGCCATGCTTCAGCAAAGTTCCAACATACGTGAATGTTTCTATGTACGAGATGGGTAACACAGCAGATAGATAGGATCTTCCTGCTCTGTTTATCTTGATACTTTTCTTTTTAATGATGTAGATCTTACGTGATCGTGTTACAACTTGCGTTAAGGTGACTGGCTGCAAAAGCAGGACAGAAAAAGAAGGCACCTGTGAAGATTTTGCAGCAGTAATGATTAACTCCTGCTCCTCAACCAGCGCTCTCAATGACTCTTTGGTTTTAAAAAATGGCTCAACCAGACTTTCAGCTCTGTGAAGGTTTAAATTTGCTTTCTCAGCTTTTGGATGTCCACGGCAAAAAAAGACAAAAGTCTTCCTGCAGAATTTCACCCCACAAATGTTTTGTGGCTCTGACATATGGGGCAATCAACTTGAACCAGGAGGCTTAGTCTCCAGGAAGAAATTTTAATAAACAGCTCCCACCAGGCGAACTGAACTGATGGCAGCCACAGTGGGAATTGTTTACTACCGTGCTCCAGCGTAGACAAGGCCTCATTGTCTGGCTTTGACGGGGAAAATGTCCAGTTTCGCAAACTTTGCTGAGCAAGGGAGAAAATAATTATATTGCAGATCAGCTTACAAGGGGCACATTCATGTTTGAAAGAAAACTTGATTTTCATAGGGTGAGGAAGAGAGGCATAACTGCCAAAGGGAAAAGCCAGTGGCTTCAGTGACCTACTAAAATTGCCTCAAGTCAGAAGTTATTCCTGGCTGAAGGTGGGTCCCAGGGGGCCGGATCCTTGGCTGTGGCTGGGAGGCAGGCATGCGGGAAACCAAGCGCTCCTCCGCCTCCGGAGCTACTCCATGGGCAGCCGGCACCCGTGTCCGAGGTGGGCAGGGCAGACAGCAGAGCCCTCACCATGGTGGGACAGAGAGCCACCGCTGCTGCTGCGTCGCACTCGAACCCCAACGCCCTCCCGTCTCCGAGCTCCCCAATGGGGGTTTGCCGGGGCAGAAGCTGTGGCATCAGGCTCACGTGTCCCAGTCCTCTGCCTGCCTACCCGGGAGCCCATGGGCGCTTCGGAACCGGTCAGCACAGGGCACCTCATGAAGCCGCGCAGGTGGTGGGCTCCCCGGCGCCGCTCACCAGGTGGGTGACGTCATGCCTCTGCCTAGAATTTGCCTGTTTTCAACTCCCAGTTGCCACAGTTGTGATTTCATTTGCAGTATTTGAGCAAGGGATTGGCAGCGTTTTGCTTCGTGTGTTTTTATTTAGGAGGACAACAGGGCGAATATTGAAGGAGTATGTTTTACAGAGCCGGGATGAGCCACACGCAGCTGGCCTGAGCTGCTGACTGGCTGCCTTCCCCCTGGTGCTGGGAGTATTAGTTGAAGCCATTTTGGTTGTCTCCCCAAGGGGGAGGATGTAATTATCTTCTCTTTGCAAGATTGCATGTAATTTTCTCCCCTCTATCTTAAAACTGAAACAGAAGCAGAAATGAACTGTGTAACACGCTGATAACCTATTAATTCTTCCATCAAACTGAAAGCAAAGCTTAAAGGAGTTTAGTGCTATAAACCTCTCTGGTTTTTTGTGAACATTTCTCTCAAGGGAGCATGTACTCTCCTCTTTGCAGGAAGCTGCGATACCAGCAGAAACCCAGTTTGTTGTCATGGCAATGTCAGTAGTTGCCTTATCTGTATGCCAAATCGTAGGCACTTGTAGGATCAGGAAAATTCAGGTGGGGAGGGACCTCTGGAGATCTGTAGTCCAGCCTCCTCCTCAGGGCAGGGCCAGCCGTGAGATCAAACCTGGTTGCTCAGGGCTTTCTCCAGCCAGGACTTTAAAACCTCAAGGGATGGAGATGGCACTGTCTCCCTGGGCAACATTTCCAGGCTGTTGCTACCAGCCTTCCTAATTCCAGTCATTCTGGGAATAACATTTTGGGTTTGCTGTGTCTTTGACATTTATTCACTGTGCTCTCTGTTTTTCATCACCTTGAGTCTATCCAGAAGAGGAATTTCCCTTCCACTTCAATTTCTTTCTCTGTCTGCAGGGTTGTTACACCTCGCTTCATTGCTCATGAACGTACTAGCGCAGGCCACACCGCTATCTTGCATTCTCTTATCTGCTGAGGTTTTTGATGCCATCCTTATCACCATGACATCTGAAGAGTTTCTCCCGTGAACTTAAGATGTGGCTATACTTTTATATTTCCCTCTTTTTCGGTCAGTCATCTTGCCAGATGACTAATTGGTTGTGCTTTCTTGTATTTGACATTTGTTTTCTGCCCACATTGGCACTGCTTTAGGAAAGCATCCCTAGTCAGAAAAATATTTGCACACTAGCAATGGGAACAAATGCATCCATACGTACAAGTTAAATGTGCATTTGACTGCTCTTCAGACAGGCGTACAAGCATGCAAATGTTGCCATTAATCCCAGTCCTTCCTGTTTGTTGTCACCTCTGTAAAGTGCATTGTCCGAAAGAGAGAGCCACGTGTGTTTGTGCGTGTCCTTGTCCTGAAGGGCACCCACTTGCCAACTCTCTTTTGACGGGATTGTTTCATGAGTTTTGTGTTTCACTCTTCTCCTGCTTGTATCGTATTTGGTATGCCATGTCCTGAGGGCAACTGCTGTTCAAGGTTTGTCCTGTTTAATTGAATTATGGTTGCCATGGGTAGTGGAAAGGTCAAATTTCATTCTGCATGGTGAATTCTGCAAGCCAAGGTAAGTTGCAGAGGAAGGGGGAAACCTAGCTCTCAAATTCTCTGTCAAGGAGCCAGGGGTTGAACTGATGGGGATTTTGAAAGGCATTTATGGTAATTTGTTGCCCTGCTTCCCAAGGAAATGCAGATGGATTTGGGTACCAAATTTAGGCTTATTGGAAAACTCCATCTTCACAGCCAAGTGCCACAGCTCTTTTTGTGCCTGTCTCCATGCCATCTCTCTGCTTTCTCCTCTGTCTCCTCCGGGACAGAGTCGTGCTTCACCTCAGACACCTACCAAAGTCCTCTCAGCCAGTCTCTCTAGAGAACCAAGCACAAGTGACGGGACTGACATAACCTGTGTACTTGTAGGGCTGGGCAGTGTACCTGCAATGGGTCTGGAAAAACACAAATAGATGCGGTGCCAGCATTTCTGGTATTTGGTTTCCAAACAGCATGAAATGTTGTTTGCACTTCAGCCCCTCTGCCTCATTTCAGCATCTCTGAGGCGAGAGGATGGAGCTTGGCACTCAGGGATGCCACAGTGCTAAGCCCTCCCCTACAGGCCCTGTAACAACCCCTGGGGACCTCTGTAGTGACCTCCATACTGACCTCCGTACTGGCCCGACGTACTGACCTCCATACTGACCCAACGTACAGACCCCAACGCAGCTCTGCCTGCAGGAGGGGGACACAGATGTGGGCATCCCAGTGGGAAGCAGCAGAACATCTCTGCAGGAGGGTCTGGGACACAGCAGGAAGTTTTGGAAGGAAAAAACCCTCTTGCGAGGTTTTGTTTTGATGTTTGCTTTTTGTTTTTAAGGATGCAAAAGGCAAAGAGCAGATCAAGTAAAGGGAATGTTTGTGAGATGTCACCCTCCAAGCAGGACTTCGTGAGAACAGATGGGGAAACTGAGGCAAAAGGCAGTGCTTGAAACCTCGCCAGCTGAGTGTTGCTCAACAACATGTGAGAACAAGAGAGAGAGATGACTTGTGTGCTACATTGCATTTGGTTTTCCAACATTCATACTTGAGCCCTGCTGGGGAAGGCAGGGTTGTGACATGTGAGGAAATTTAGAACATCAATGCACTCGGTGTGATTGTGGAAGACATTGCGAGCAGCTGTGAAAACTGATATAAATGGGTGAATTTCATGGCTTGCAATATAACACTTTGACATCACTTGTCATGAGAGGGCTTGCTTGCTCACAGTTTTGCTGTAGTTCTCTAATTTTGCTAACAGTAGTAATAACAAAAGGCATCTGTGGATGCCAGACGGCCATACAACACATTCAAGCTGTAAGATCTGTCATGTTGTCTTCTCAGAGCAAAACCCAAAGCTGTCTGGGTTCTGGTTTACACCGTCAGCTTGCTGAGGATCACCGAGAGCAAGACTAACTCCAGCCACGGCACTGTCTGCTTTGGGCTTGCAGAAGATATATGTGCTACATTGTTCTCCTTAATTACTGCTCTCTGGAAACATAAGGCATGGGATGGAGGAGAATGAAACAAACAGGCTTATTTAGGTCAATTACAGAAGTACGGGCTAATTGCGAACAAAGTGGTAAAACAGGAGCAGAAGGGGCTCAGAGGAAAACAATGTCAACAGTGACCTACATACTCCCGGCGAGGGAGGGGGCGGTTAGACAGCAGGCGGTGGGGAAGGCATAGCTCAGCATGAGAGGGGTTTGCATGCTTCTCTCCTTTCAGGTCCCTGGGTGAGGGCCAGCCTGCGCGCTGAGTGCCATCCCTGCAGTCTGCACAGAGCTGACCTAAACAGGTAACAACATCTAGGGAGACATAACCCAAGTGATGCAGAAGCATCTTTCCCACGTGACGTTTCGTCCCACAGGAAGCTGCAAGACCTCTTCCCCGAGCCTCAGGGCAGACCCGGAAAATAACAGCCCCCTGCTTTCAACGCAGAACAGCTCTGGAGTGAAAACGCTGTAATTTGTGCACTCCTGCTTATGCTGCCAGGGGGAGGACAAATGAAGGACAGTAAGTTGCTTAGACACATGCTGGAAAACATATCTCATGATCCCTCTCTCTGTCTGTAATGGTAAGGAGCTCTTTCTAACCTAACGCAACATAACCTAACCCAATATAACATAACCCAACATAATCCAACCCAACCTTTCTACAGGAAACAGGCCCTTGGGTGATCTTAGAGCAGTAAGGCAGCAGCTTTCAACCTCTGCCCAGTGAGCCCTTGAGTACTTTTAAGATGTTTGTGAAAGGTAGCTGTTCTCAACTACCTTTTACAATCCCCCTAAACCCACCACCAACAGCCTGAAGCATGTAGGTGTCCACACCTCCACTCACTGCCAAATGTTTATGGGTCCAAAACCGGGAAAGGTAAAAAGTGACTGCTCTAAGGGAAACCTTTATCATTCCTTGCAGAGTTCAATGATAAGTTCATCCTGTGCTTCATATTTCCAAAGAGCAGTAATCAAGGAGAACAATGGAACACAAATAACTCTTACAAAAGGGAACAAGGATTTGGCATCCCTTATTTAAGTACCAGCTCAGTCAAATGCTTTCCTATCATGTGGTTTTCAGCTCTGGACTCTCCCTCCTTGCAAGTAGGGACCTCTGTATCCAAGACCCTATCTCTGTGTGCCTGCCAGCCCTGGCACGTGGCCAGTCAACGAGAGACAGCCCTCTCCTATCTGCACGCTGCTGTTCTTGTTCTACCCACGTCTAAGGTCCCAGCTAACTACTCTTTAAAACAGACGGAGTTCATGCAAGACTGTAGTTCCACTGTGGGCTTTTGAGACTGTCAAACCATTTGGTCCTGTGTGTAAATCGGACCAGACTCCTATCTAAGCTTATAGAAAACCCTGCGGATTAGCCTGGATAACATGTCATGGCTTATCTGACCAGCCAAAGCCGTGATGGTGGGGAGTTCACAGGACCCAGCCAGTGTCTGGGTCGAGTTTTGCCTCAGTACTTGCTGTACATCCTCTCTAATAGCCTCCATGTAGACAGCAGGAAGCACAACACGTTTACATTCAGCAGCTATGGCATGGTATTCTATTCCCCTGCCACCGAAAAATGAACAACACAGGCAGGTCCTGCTTCTGGCAAAAATTTAATAGGGTTGTAACATAATTTACCTCCCTTCACAAGCTGGCTACCACACGTATGTGTGGGCCAAGCCACAGCTAGTGGGGGTAACTGTTCACATACAGCGCTGTACTAGCCAAAAAGCTGGAACAGAAGTAGCTGGGGCTGCGGCACTGCCCTTGGGGAGCCGCTGGCCCCCACAGTGCCCTGGCAGGCTTGTCCACCCCTGTGGCATCCAAGTGCTGATGAGGCTCTCGTGAGGATGGTTCAAAGCACGTGCTGCCAGAGGTGGCTGCGGGAAGTCCTGCAGCCATTCCTCCAGGCTTAAATCAGCCGGCCCGGATTTTTTTTTAATCAATCACATCTACCTCCTCACAGCAAGCTTGGAAGCGTACCTCACTGCACACCGGATGCGCACATGCCTCGGGCACCAGGTGAGTCAGAATGTGGCCTCGGTTTGACAGATGAATGGACACATGTACGCACTTCGCTAATAACGTTAAAAATAGTTTTAAATGAGGGCATGGATTTTGTTGATCCCTTGAAACACAGGAGTGAGACGTAAGTGGACTAGTTCACCTATTATAATAGCAGAGCCAAAATTTAAATTAATTTGTAATTTTTTCCTTCACTTTAGGGCACATTCTTCTAATTCAGCAAAAAAAATATCAACATAGCTGTGCTTGGGATTTCCAAGTACATCTGTGCACCTTTTGTCTTATTACAGAAATTATCCATCCTTGGTGGATACAAGCCTTTTCTAAGCAGCATCTTCCTATCTTCAGTTGGGCTTTCTATACTACACATTTTGTTCATATTCCCCATGGTTTCTCTTTATCAGCACAATTTCCTGGCAGCCAGCTGAATGGCATTCATGCATGTATATTTTTCTTTTTTTAAAGCTCAGCTGGGATCTGTGATATAAGTATATTCTCCCTGGATGCATTACGAACCATAGATGTCTACATGACTTTTCCATGGAAACACACGAAGGAAAGATCCTGTGTAACTACTGGCTGGAATCTAAACATTTCAAGTCAGGTACCAGGAGCCTAATAAAAAGACCCAGGCTATAGTTGGAAACAATTTCCAGAAACTGGTTCTGCTTATCCCTTGTAGCTGTGGCAATAAAGGAGAGAGAGTAAGGGACAAAGCTCACTGGGGAAAAACACGTCAATAAAAACAGCGAAGTCTGGTTGGGCTTCATCACCTGACATGCTGTACATTGAGCTTTGGAGACCTTTGTGTGTCTTACAAAGAATCCTTGGTGTATTTTGCCAGGACAAACTCGTATCTAATTAGGGGGTTAATAAGAAAATTATTATTAATCTTGCAGTCATTTTCATAGCTGGAGAAAAATTAAATGTCAAATGTCCTCTATATACTGCATGGTAACTGCTTTTCTTTTCTTGCCCTCTACCCTTCTATTTTCTAATATAGTTACTTTTATTCTGGACTAGACCAAAGCTGTTTATCTTTCCTCCTCCACCCTCTCTCCCTGTCCGAGTGCCTGCTGTTCACTGTTCTAACAAGTCAACAGGTGGAAAAAGGCGTTATGACCCTGATGAATCAACATCCTGTGAAGCTAAAATGATAGCCGTTAGCCTAACTGGAAAGCAGCACCATGGTCCTTTGGAGGTAGTAGGGTAGACAGCTCTTATAGAAGAAGACTGAATGCTCTTCTTTCATAGGGTTTCAAAGTTTGTGGGAAAAAAATGTGTTCTCTGCTCTTGACTTGGACTGAAAGCTGCTCAGGAAAGTGGCAACGAGGGTATGGAGTGAAATGTCTGTCCTTGCTATTTTTGCAGATACACATGACCAAGTTCAACCCATGCTCTGAGCTGTCTGGAAGCCATGAATCTGCACAAATGTGATGCTGATCCCTGACTAACTCACCTGGTCTCTGAGCTGGCCTCAATTGCTCATGCTGGCTGCCACAACTTCCAGTTTGGAGCTCCCTCTAGTACCAGGAGAGCAGGTCAGCTCTGGCACGTTGGTGTCTGAAAAAATAAAATCCTTTCTCAGATGTGTTTCTTTGACTAAGAAATCAATAAAAAAATGGCAAAAATCTGATCAAGCAACCGTCCTGGCTCATGGCTGCACTGTGGTATCAACACACTGGGGTTTCAGAGGCACGGAGCACCTTGCTGCCGCTGTCACACAGGGTTTGAGCAGCGCTCAGCAGATCCAGTGATGGGACCATGGCTGCCCTCATCATGTCAGCACAGCTGGCTGGAGCATCGCCTCACGCTCCCTGCAGCCACAAGCGACGCGAAGAGCTTTGTGTGTAAGGAGAAAGTTCAAGGAAAGGTTTTAATATCACGCTGAGAGGACTTCTGCTCTGCTGCTTTGTGTCTTTTACATGCTCTTTTTAAACATATTTTTGTCTAGGAAAATAATTTTGTTTGAAATTACTTCTAAAATGTTCCTTTGCTCGGAGCCCTATGGGAGGATTCCAGGATTATTTGCAAGATGCTATTTCTTAGAAAAGTAAGGAGGATTTCTGCAACAGAGAAAAACATTTCCAGAAAATTCGTTACCTAATGCTTAAAAACACGGCATTTAATTTATTGAGGCATCTGTTCTCTCTCATTATTTATGGCATCCCTCAGAAGACTACTTTAAGAACACATCATTCAAGAGCAAATGCCGCAAATGCCAAAGAAAAAGGATATAATTTATTCGTGTTACATTGTCCTTTCTGGCAAGAAAGGACTCGTGACCTCTAGAGTGAAGCTGAAAATCTTGTTGCCTTCAGTTATCATTAACTGATCTCAGTCAAGGTGCTGCCCTATGGAGATGGGCCATACAGGAACACACTGTAAAAGACAAGCCTTGTTCTGCAGTAAAGGCAATCTACAAAAACTTGAGCAATAGTGAGAAGACAATTAACGGCAGAACAAAAGGAACAGCAGTAATTGGTGGGGTGGGTGAGCACAGCTCACCATCATGAGCCACACGTGTACCTTTAATGACTTCCGACAGATGAAGCAGTGAATGACCAGCCAGCAGACTGACTGCTGCTGTGGGAGAGCGCTTTTTTTGGATACCATGAGCAAGAGCAACATCAGGAGGCATGACATGGAGCAACGGGTTTACCAATTGCTTCCAGACATGCCACTGGATGAAAAGTAGAAGTTTATTTCTCTTCATTTCAAGTTATTTGGTATTTATTGGAGGATAGGACTGGGAGAACAGAAGCCACGCAGATTAACATCATCTACTCCAGTTTCACCCAATCTAAAGCTCTAGTAGTTGCAGTGTCAGTGCAAGGGTTTTGCACTAACCTTTCATAAGTTATTACAATTGGAAATCGGGCCCTTCTAATGACGAAATAGGTGTGTGGTAAGACTTGTACTGCAATACCTTGAGGAAGCTGGTGATTCCTGCTTGTTTTCCTTTTGTATTAATCGGATCAAAGGAAAAAAGAGCAAGTGTTTGTGTTAATAAAACTATAGAAAAAGTTTCTTTAAAAATCACTGGCAAGATCCTTCTCTTTAGGATGAACTGAAGAAACTGTGACATTTCATCCTGCTTAAAAAATAACTAGAAAGGTAGTATGCTTTAGTCAGAAAATCAGAAACATACATTCCCTGTCCCAGTTCCTTTTCACTGATTTTAGAAGTCCACTGATGTTTCAGAGTTAGCCCGTCTCCTCAGTCGCTTCACAGACACAAAGAATTGTAATCACAAATCACATTATGCTGTGCTCAGCTTTCAACAAAAGGGGAACAATGCTAGTTGCATTTAAACAGCGTCTCCCAAGCAAACATCTCAGCTGTCCCTTGTTTTCAAAGACGTCCCTCAGTTCTTTCTCAAATGTATGCATGTTTCTCCCAGATGTGATGACTCTGGTGTTTTACTGTTGAACAGCAGAAATTTAAGAACTATCAACTACTTTTTTTTTTTCCCCCGCCCTGTGCAATGCCAGGTCCCAGTCCTGTACAGGCTGGTACATGTTTTTAACTCCATGTCCAGTGTGAGTAGTTCCACTCACTAGAATTTATCCTACGCTGGATAAAACTAAGCACACGTGTAAATCTTCAAAAGAGTAGGGATTTTATTTTTGCAGCAGCAGCTCTGGTTTCCTTCATGGGGTTCTCCTCACCCTTAGCAACAGGGCAATGTTATTCAGCAATAGGACAATTGAATTGGTAGGAATGGACAACATTCACATTTTCTAGAAGAATCCTTTCGTTATGTACCACCTCTTGGGTTGCAGGCCATGTCTGGGGCTTATATTCCTAGCTCTCATGGACTTCAATTACTTTTCTTTGAAAAATAATTGCAACATTATCAACTCTAGCAACTTCACAGTAAATCTCACAAAATTTTGTACCTTTCTGAAAGACCCAGACATAGCAACAAGTGTGGATTTCCCTATGGCACCTGTGTATCAAAACTAAAGCCTAAGAAAGGTCAGAAACTGACATTTTAAACTCAATTCCTGCAGGTTATTATGGCATGACTGGAGCTGACAGAGAGTAGAAAGATGTCCTGTGTTATGCCTCTGGGTGTTTTCATCAATACATGCAGGTTTCTAACCAGTCAAGCCTTAAGATCCTAATCCTGCAAGCACTTGTACCTGCGCAGAATCCCACTTTGAATGCAAACAATCTTTTCTGGAAATTCAGGTGGCGCAGGTTCAGAGTCACCAGCCTGTGATGGTGGCAGTGTGCTGGCCACAATGGGCACTGCTAAGGGGAAGACCACAACCCACGTGGATCATCTGTCATGGTAAATCTGTGCCTGAACTTCAGCAAATTTTCATGGACTATATTTTTGGAATGATCATCTGCGTTTGCTGTGAATACTCTGGATTTGCATTAGTCACTGAAGATGGGACAACCACCAAAGATGGAAAGGGGGGAGGGCACCCACAATAGGAAACAAGGAGCCAGAAAGATGTTCCAAGGACAGATTGCAACAAATGCCAGAGCACGCGAAGGAAGGGGGTGCTAACAGGACTTTTCCACTCTAAGAAATGCTGGTTTTCTTTCTCCTCTTTAGGGCTTTGTTGTGACGGTGTTAGGCCAGTGTGGACCCGTGCAGTCTCTTTGAACTTAGAGCGCTACATCCTAAATGTACACCCTTTGATAGCAATTCAGGCTTGATGGCCTTTGAAATCTGCCCCCCCCCTCCCCCTCCCCCCCCCCCCCCCATGGTCAGTACCTGCCACAGCATGGCAGGGCCGCTGTCTGTCCCCGTTTGGGAAGCACAAGAATTAGCATAGTGGCTTCTGAACTCTTCCATGGGGAACAGCCATTAGGCAGCTCCAGGGAAAACCCATCTTGCTGGCCTCGTGTATGTTTTGTTGTGTGCTTATGGAATTCTTTAGTATTTCATCAGAAGGGGAAAAATGCGTATGATTTCATCTATGCTATGTGACTGTTCAGTTTTCTCTGGGCCAAGATAAAACATGAGGTGGACTTGTCAGCGTTAGGTTGGACTCCATGATTTTAAAGGTCCTTTCCAAGCTAAATGATTCTATGTTTGCTTCTAGGCTCCCATGTGCTATAAACCAGCACACAAGCACCCAAATTTCTGACTCCATGGTTTCCATGCCCGTATCTTGATGTGCAGTGGGCTGCTAGACTCCTGGCAAAAACTTTGGAGAGCTGAGAAGCAGCTACAGGACCTCTTCATAGGTGGGAACTGCCCAGTTGCTGTGGAGTCCTACCATACCATCGTCAGGCTGTGGAGTCCCACGGTCATCCAGTAACGCCCAGCTCAGCTGCTATGGGCTTGGCTTTGCTGGCAACCTCGGTATCAGCTGGCTCCGTGACTATTGTAGCCCCAATAAAGGATCCAAACACCACACGTACAGTGTTACGAGACGTGTATCATCCATGCTTGGCTACCCTGAGGTAAGGTGGTCACTCAACAACTTTTTCACCTCCATAGTGAAATTATTACCTCCATAGTGCGTCCTTCCAGAAGCGTCCTGAGCACCATCGCCCTCAAGGTGGCCTGGAAACCCGGTGGGTGTCACAGCAACGTTGCGTGTGGCAACGCCACCCGGGCTACCCCACAGCACCAGGGCACAGGCTGTCTGTCCCCTTTCCCACCCCAGAGTGGCAGGACAGTCCCACAGCTCCCGGCCCCCTCGCTTCCCCAGAGGTGTCCTGACACCAACGGCAGCCTGTGGCGCCGAGCCAGAAATGGCGGGCCAGGCGTGTGGGGCAGACTGCCCAGTGCGACGCTCCCGGTGACAGCAAACCGCCCTGCGGCACGGGGACGGCGGCGGCAGGGACACAACCGACAGCCCCTACCCCAAAGCTCGTTAACGGCCGCCTCAGCACGCCACCACCGCCCCACGATCCCTCCGCCAACGCCCCCCTGCGCTGTCCCGTCTCCCTCCGCCGCCCCCCCGCCCCCGGCTCCGCGTCGTGTTTTGACCAGCGCGGGCCGCCGTAGCGCGGCCGGGCGGCCGTGCCGGGGCTGCGGGCGGCGCTGCGGCCGGCGGGGGGAGCGGCTGGGCGGCGCGGGCGAGCGCTCGCCCCTGGGCTCTCGAGGCCGGGGCGGCGGGCGGCCTCGACCCCCCGCTTCTGGCCGAGGCCTGAGACTGCGGAGCCGCCCCCTTCGCTGCCGCCGCCTCTGAGGGAACGGCCCCCGCCCCGCCCGCGGGGGCGGCCCGCGCCGCGGCCCCTCCTCGGGGGAGGCCGGCTGCATGGGCAGGCGCTGCGGGGCACCGTGGTCGCCGGCCTCGCCGGCACAGCCGCTCCTGGGCGCCAGGTAGGAGAGGTTTAACCCGGCGGGTTAGGCTGAGGGGGGTGCGTGGGGGGAAGAGACGCGTCCCCTGAGCCCGCAGTGCCGCCGCCGCAGGGAGAGGGGCTGGCGGGTGTGCTGGCTTGGATGTTCCTCTCTTCTTCCTCTCTTCATCTCCTCCTCTCCTGCTCCTCTCTCTCCCCTTCTCTCTTTCTCGCTCTCTCTTCCCCCCGCCCCCATTTTGCACGGAAGCCGGGAGGATAATTTACTGCCGGCTTTGACTGGATCCCTCCTCGTTCCCCCGCTTCCCTCCGGCCGCCGCCGGGGCTTCGGGGAAGGCGAAGGTTTTGGCCGGGGGTCTGTAATCGTTGGCAGCAGTTAGAGCTCCTCCTTGATCCCCTTTTTATAAATAGGGGGTGCGGGGATGTGAAATATAATATGCCTTTATTATCAGCTATCACCCACTATACGTGTGTACTTAAAGCAAAGATAAACTAGTGAGAGTTAAAAACTCCTTCGGGTTTATTCTCGGTGTGCTTCTGCGACTTGGCATTTAATAGTCAAGTACAGCGTTGTGCTTTTCCAGACTGGGAAGCCTAAGGTGGAATGGATGGTGTATGGAGCAAAAGCAAGGGGCTGGATGGACCCTGGTAATGGACTCCAATGGTGGGAATTTCTGTCTTTGTCATAAGATGATATTGAAGTGTAAAACATCTAAATTTTGGATCTGGGAATTGGTTCCAATGTGTTAATTGATACTAAAAGGATGATAATTTTTGTGGAAGCCTCTGAGAATAAGTAATACTGCACCCGTCCTTATCATAAACTCTTGCATTTGGCATTTCTTGTGAAGAATGAGGCTAGAATTTATTGCGAATGTTGTATTGACCCATGCGTGCATCTTTCAGTTTAGATTATTGCTGATTTGATCCTCTGGAATCTGCAAAAGGAAAGTCTGCCAGCCTCTGTGAATAGCTTTGCAGTGTAACAGGAGTGGAGTTCCCGAGCAGAATCGCTGAGAGATATGTGAACGAGTATAAGCAAAGCTGAGCACGTCGGTATTTCTGCCTCAAACCTGGGCTCCTTCCCCAGGCACAGTTTGTGTGTGGGGTGAACACCCTCTTGGCACCTGGAGATGATGTCGGTCGAAGGGTCTACAATAACAAGTCGGATCAAAAATCTGCTTCGCTCCCCTTCCATTAAGCTGAGGAGAAGCAAGCCTGGGAACAAGCGTGAAGATATAGGCAGCAAGGTGAGTTCTCTGTGGTGCAGCTAGCATGCTTTAACTTTGTTGCCTGAGGTCCCATCTGTACTAACAATACTGCTTTGGGAGTAACTGGTGTAACTGTAGAGTGATGCAGAGCAACTGATACGTGACTGTAGTCTGTCTTTTAGTTGGAGTCTTTACTGTGCTTCATCTCCTTGCTAAACCCTGGATCCCTTTCTGAAACACACTCTTTTTGCTTGTGTGTATGTAAGCAATCTGTATCAGAAAGCTTTTAGCATTTCCCACGCTGTGGTGTGTGGATTTGTTACAGATGACTGACAGGAGAAACATAATGCTGCCTCTTCCTCCATATTTCCAACTGCTAACCTGTGTTACCGGCAGCTACCGATACACAAAAGACCTGTGCTTCTGTGTAAGCAATTGCTCTCAGCCCCGCAAAGGAGTGTTCTTTGAGCATGAGGGGAAGGGTAGGATGATCTGAAAGATAGAGGATGTGAGACATCTCTTGCAGGTGACTGTTCTGATGGGGTTTGTGTTCCACAGGCCTGGATGCACTTTCCTCTGTGTGCCTCAGACCCCCTTCCTTGGGGATGTCTCGTCTAGGGTATAATTGCATCTGCCTGAAAAATCCATCGTTCTTCTTGGTGTTGCGGACAATTCCTGACTGATAGTCACTGATTGGGAGTTGACTGGTGTCATGAGGAGAGGAGGATGACTTAACCCCGGCTGCAGGGAGAACAGGAGCTGGGTGGCATTGCCTTGTGCTGACAGCAGGCGCCTCTGAGTCAGGGCGCCCCGGTCTGTCCCTGCCACTGATTCACTTGTAACCCTGGGCAAATCACTCAGCCTTTGCATAGCGCTCTCGTTCTCCATAAATAGAAAGCTTAATCCCTCCCCTCCTTGTGAAGACTCACTAATAAATAAGAAATCCTTATAATCCATGACTGCAAAGTGCATTCATTTGTCTCAAAACAGTAGCGCTTCAAAAGTTAGCTGCTGGAGTGAGGAGTGTGTAAAAACTGCAGGGGAAATAAATGATACTTTATCTAAATGCCCTGTCCCCAGCATGAAATCCTGTTCTCAAAACCGTCCCCTGAGATGGCTGTTCAATACCGAGGAACGTAATATTCTTCCCTTGCAAACCAAGCGAAAAACCTGCTTGGCTTCCTTAAAGCTGTCTAGAAGAGGTGTTCATGCTGGACCTCGGTGTGTGAATGTGCATGCATGTGTCGCATTTAATGTGGCCTGTGGACTGCCAGTGAAACGTGCTTTGTAGCCATTGCTGAAGGGCAGTTCGTTGATCTGTATTCTGCAGAGACCTCTGTCACAAGAGCCAAAAGCCACCTGTACCACCATGTACAGTGGGCATTGGATTCTGGCTCTGTGAAAAGGAGCCGAGGTTTGCCCACTCCTTTGCAGAGTTGGGACCTGCTGCTATAAACCCTGGGTATTCTCTGGTACCTGTTTTGGTTTGGGGTTTTTTTTTTCATTGTTTGGGGTTTTTTTTGTGGGTTTTTTTTTTTTTTTCTTTTTTTACCTTGCACATGCCTTTTTGAAGAGCTCCATTGTATCCCTTGTGCTGTCTCCCAGTGTGCAGCCAGAGCTGTCTGATCCACTGGGAATATCATGGATTCATTCTACATCATCAAATTAGAGTTTGAGGGCTTGATTTTGTGTATCTTATTAGTAAGAGCAGTTAATCAGTGAGATGCAGAGGAACTGGTGGAGACTTTGCTGGTAGAATCTACTTGTCATCATGAGGAGTGCTGGTGTTGGTTTCCCAAAGCATTCTGCTCTTAATTTCCCTCAAATGAGTTATGTCCTGTCTTCAGTGGGACAGCTGGGATGGGCAAGGCAGAAAGGAGTAGGCTTCTTACCAAAGATGCAACAGAAGAAGTTCCCATGTTTGATATCTGTGGAGATGCACCCTCTGCTGTGTATGTGCTCCTCTGCCTTCTGAGGTGAGAAGCAGCTCTACTTTTCTAAAATAGCAGGAAACAGATCCTCTCAGTCTGCTATTTGGTATGAATGTAAACCCCTTGGGACTGAAATTGAGCATCATACACATTGCTCCCAAAGGATCTTTGCTGACCTGCAGGAAGGGCTTTTCCAGGCATCTTTGTCTCGGACTTTCTGAGAAATGGCTGCTCCAAGAGATGCATGTGGCTCTAGTCATGTGGAAGAATGGATGGGCCTATGAAGCTGGTAGCTTTGGCTGGTCATCTCTGCTGAATACTGCTTGGTTATATAGGATGGAGCCAGGACTATTGCCCTAGATTAATGCCTGAAAGGTGATATTGTGCTTTGTACATGCAGATGTAGGTGAAAAGCAAGCCCTCAACAGCTCTATGGTTCCTCGGAGTCCCTCGAGCTTTTATTGCAACCAGCTGCTCAGTTTAAGATGGACAGGCACCCTCAGTGGCACTTCCTTGACTTCCATGAGCTGTGATTTTTTTTTTTTTTTTTTTTTTTTTTCCCCCTCTAATGGAAAGTGTCCCTGGTGTCCCTGCTCTTTCCTAAACAACACTTTGGCGGTGTGAAGCCTGCCAGGCTGTCTCAATGGTTAGGGACAGACCCCTTGGGCAGTTTGTCATGCTGAAGAGAAGCCCTGTGGAAACTGGCTCCTATCAATGAAGCAGCCGTGTAATGCTGGGCTGAATGTGGGCAGGCTGTGGGAGGCTGGCTCCGCAGAGACCTGTTTGTGCATTGCTCTGGAAGGGGGAGTGTGGGTAAGTACAGATATTTTGCATGAGGGCTGTGCAGGACATGCAGTGTGTTACTTGGGAGCTGTACAAGAGAGAACTTGTTTTGTGACTTTTATTAGGACTTATTCCTTGCCTATAACTAATGCATGGTTTTACTGTGCAGCCCCAGGAGATCTCTGCAGGAGTAAAACTAAGGAACCAATACATAATCATGGATACGTAAAAAAAAAAAAAAATAGATAAAATAAAGGATCTCTTTAAGTAAAGCTTGTTGATAAATTTGATGTAGCGTTCATTTTTGTTGCTGCTTTTTAGAAACAACTTTTGTTTTGTGAGAGTCCTGATTTTTGTTGCTGCGTGACTAGCTCTGCGTTTAGACTTTTGTGTGTGTGTGTGTCTTCTGATGTTTGTGGCTTGAATCCACTTTTTCTGTCCTGTCCAGATCTCCATTTCTTGTGTTGAACCAGTGTAGACCTAGAGTACAGTGATTTACGCCTAGGCCTGTTGCTTGTTCGATTGTAACACGTCAGTGTGGTGGCTGGAAGCTAAAATTTCCTCAGATAAGTTGGTTGGCCTGAGTTCAATTTCTAGAGGATTGCTAGCCCTACCAGAATCCCAGCCGTGCATCTGCTCACCGTGCTTGTGATTCCAGTAGAGACATGGAGTTAAAAACTGGGCACCAAGTGCCTTTGAAGCAGCATCGATCACCCTGATCACCCTGAACGGCACTAGCAGGGCAGTGGGGAAGCTAAGGATTGAGCCGTCTCCCATTGCTAAAATGCCCTGGTTGCCATCTGTACCCTGCAACTTGGCTAAACAAATCTCTTGCTCTGACAAAAGTAATGTACCTGAGCAAGTACAGTTCCTGCAGGGGATGTTCATATTGTTAAGCTCTACCCTTGTAAATATAAGCATCTTTTTAAGTGATGTAGCTGTGCCTATTTTAGGGGGGGTGTGTGTATTATCCTCAGTCAAACCCAATTATGAATGTCAAGGGAGAAACAAATTGCTACAAAACCTGCTACAGGCTTTTCCCTGAAACTGTAAGCCAGTGAGTCAAAGAAACACATTTGGAATTTGCTGCTTGTTTCTTTGATCTCTACTGTTTTTTCTAAGCCAGAAATATTTCAAGTTGCCAGTTTAAAAGAGCACTTTGACTAAAACCTGACATTCCCCAGCAGGAAGTCATTCAGCACAGGTACTGTTGTACTGTGGTCTTCCCCCCACCAAGTGTCCTGTGAGCACGTGCAGCTGGCACGCCTGTTCCCCCTCCATGATGCTGGGCTGGACTGGGTGGCTCTGCAAGCCCTTTTTGAGAGTTTTTGTTCTGAAAATGAGCCCTAAATTGTTCCTAGTGGGACAAGGTTTCTTGTCCTCCTTTGGTGAGGCATGGCCTGTTGTTACTGCCAGCCTCTGGGCTGGCATTAGCCTGATGGTAGGTCCCAGGCTAGGGCAGCAGAAGAACGTATGCCCGCCTCTGTCTTCTGCCTCACATCCAGTGAGCAGGACGTGCACAGGCACAGATTTAAGAGGGGAGCAGATCCATGGAAGCTTGAGATCTGTCATGCCCCTCGCATTCCCAACACAGTTCTCCAGCTCCTCAATCCTCTGAGAAGCTTCAGGGCTCGGCAAGGACCACAAGCTGTCCTGAACACAGGAGACTGGAATAATGTTTCTGTCCTGGCTGTAGCTTCCTGCCTTCAGTACACAGCCCTTTTTGTTTGAAAATATTATAGCTTCTGACACGAATGAGTTTAGACCACTACTGGTCTTAACCAGATCAGCTGAGAATTGCTGAACCTGAACTGGAACAGAACCAAGAAACACATGAGTTTGATTCACTGATATAAATGCTTCAAAAATCATCACCTTTTATTAAATCATTTAAGGTGCAGCTGAGGCTTGTTGTGGAGTGAGATTCTTTGTAAGTCTTTGGGAACGACTCAGTCCTGCAGCAGCAGAGCCTGCTGGGTTCCTCGTGGGCAGCATTTCCCAGGGAGCTGGATGCGGGGCTGAGCAGCCTGGCTGTGTGGGTGAGGTAGAGAGCAGCCTGTCCGACGCTGTCACAAGCTCTTGTTTTGGCAGGATTCGCAAGGGTCTTTTACATAATGACGGTGCTTTTGAGGAACTGCTCAGCATGGTGTTGCCCTGTTGCCCTTCTCCACTCCACTGGACTCCGAGCAGTACTCAGCCCACCAGCTCTGTGATCAGCACAGCTGAGAGGATGCATCTAACCCTGGTCTGGCCTTGTGCTGCTGTGCCTGTTCTGCTTCGAAGTTTACATCCATGAATGTTGCTTGGCCCCAGTTGGTAGCTAGGGATCTCTCACAGCTCTGCACCACTCAGTCTAAACACACCCAATTGCTTCAACAGCTCAGGGGCTGCTGTGCAGAGATAGAAGGGATTTCATGTCTGTCTCTGGTCAGGCTTATAACAGTGCCTCTTAAAGCAGAGGACAAAGGCTAGTTAGCTTCTTCATAGCCAGACCTGCATTTCAATGGCATGTCCATATCTGTGGATAAAGTCAGTGGAACAGCTGAGAGTGTCATAGCTAAGGGGCTGAATGCCACCCTACTGGGCTGCTCTGGTCCCTTTTTCTTCATCCTTAAGTACATGGTGCTCAAGATGGCCCTGTGTTTGTTAACAATTTCACACACAAGTTCTCCTTGCTCCATTCTTCACCCTCTGCATGTTATGCTTTGTCCTGAAATTACAGGGTGATCTGGCTAGCTCTCCTGGCCTGAATTGGAGCCAAACATGGCTATTAAATGTGACTTAGCCACAGGGCATATCGAAGCCAAAGTTTTTCTGCTGTTGGACTGCAGAACCAATTGCTTCTGGTTCTTGAAGTATGGTGGATATAAAAGCATATAGCTGTTCAACATGTTTGATTTTGTAGACTGCAACTGTATTCATGAACCACTGTGACCCTTCTCACCAGTCCTGAAACAAGATTGCTGGAAAGTTCCACCCTTTGTGCTGTCTTTACCATGAAAGACAGGAGGAAGACCCCTCCATGGCAGGAGGGGAGTGATGATGTGTTAACAGCTGAGGTGCAGTCACATAAATAACACAAACCAGGTCATTTGCTGATGAGTTTAAATGGTTATTCCTTCCCTTGGGTGGTCACATGCTGCTTTCCTGTATGGTCTTTTAGATCTGCTGAGGTCTTGGCTGGCATGTTGTTCTTCACCTCTTTCAGATGAGCTGGGTATTCTTAGAAGGCACATGGGCAGGTTTTACTCTGTCGCTGATGTGTTGGTTAAGCCATACACGTATAGACTGACGACCCCCTTTTGCTTGTGAGCTGTTGTTCTGCAGTGGGCTGTGAAGCATGTAGTGTTTTGCCAAAGACCTGGCTGGGATGGTAGGATGGCAGAGGTCAGGGCTGGTCAGAGGGGTTGTAGGTGGTACATTTACTGCTTGCTGGTCAGAGCTGTTGTTCAGTGTGGTGCAGGGAAGGCTGGTGGAGAAAGGCATCCACAGACACAGTGGGCAGAGACCTCCTCCAAAGTGTACCATCTGTTTCACTAGCTGCGTGCTTGGTGCTACCTATGGTGTATCACCTCATTTGTTTCAGGAGGGAGAACAGTTGAACTGATGGTTGGGAGTCAGGCCAGGTTGGACCACTATCTGTTCAAGGGTTTGCAAGTGCCTGTAAAATGACTGGTATATTTTTTCACTCTCCTCTGTGTCTAGTGGAAAGCAACTGTTGGACATCAGCTTAATTTCCAGCTGAGAAAGTAGTGGTCAGCATTTTGTTGGACTGGCAAATCTGAGAAGATAGTTTACTTCCTGTTTATCAGGTCTTAGGAAGAAGTTGCTTGATTAGTCTTGGTACAATTCGCTCTGTGAGAGTGAAAGTAAACACCATGTACTATCTAGTCTTTGGCTTTTTTAAAAGGTCTCTTTTCTTGATGTTTGGGGCAGGGAGTGGCACTTGCGTGGCGCACAAGCAGCACAATGAAGCCCTGATATTAGTGCTGAGTGATCCCAGCTAAGGTCTGAATAATTAACTAGCACCAAGCCTGGTTTCATTCACTTCAGGCTTCTGGTTTGTGTCTGATGTACCTGCCTCTGCAGAACTGAAAGTTTCCGAGGAGTCCTGTATGTGCGTAGCAGGGTTGTGGTGTGCTCTCTGCTCTGGTTTCCAGCTCCAGATGTGGGCTGGTCCTTGCGCCTGAAACCCTGTGGGCTCTGCTGAGGGCTGGACTCACCAAAGGGTGGCTACTGCAATTCAGGAAAACCTCCCAGTATTTCCTTTCAACCACAGTGCTGCTTAGCCTTTCACTGAGCATGTCTCCATCTTGTGCAAGGAAAATTTAGCTGAGGCCTGTGGGTGTTGTAACCAGCAGTGGATCTGTGCTATGTGATCTGTCTTCAAAAGTATTAGTGTAAAGGTGAGTCGCTGCTAATATTTATATGACCGTAGACTGCAGGAGCAGTCCATCTCTACTTTGCTTTGGTGAGTGAACATTGGACAGACATGTGATAAACATCCCAGAGGAGCTTCAGGCTTAAGCCTGGAGAGAGGAAAAAAAAAAAAAAGGTGTGGGGGGAATGGGACATGCTTTTCCTATACAGACATGGCTACAAACTCCCACAGGAAGTCTGAGGCAGACCTAGAAATTGAATCCTGATCCTCCGAGGCCAAATCTTAGCCTTAGCCACAAAGCCCAGTCTCTTGCAGATTACCAGGGATGTTTCTCACCTCTCCCATGTGAGGACTGTGTGTTCATTTAGGATTATTTGCTTAAAAGTCCCCAAACCATGCTGTTGCAAATGCTGACTTGGTTCCATTGTCACTAATGATTTCAGTAGCTCTGGTGATGATGACTTTCCAACAGGCTCAAGCAGATTAAGCACCATATGAATTAGAGCTGTGGAAACCCCAGTAAGCCTTGTAATTTTGCTAGTGTCCCAGGAGACCAGTACTGTTGTTAGTTACTGCAGGGAAACTCTGATTGAAAATAGTACTATAGAAAAATCTATGAACTGCTGTTGTATTCGATGTTTCCAAGCCAATAGCAATAAAAGCCAGTCCTGCTTGTTCTCCCAAATACAGTATTAAAATTCACAATTGGTCAAGAAGGCTAATGTGATTTAACAACTACTATGAGACTTCTTACCTGGTGGAATTTGAAAAATAACATTCCTTCCTCACAGTGGTAGTTCTTTAATTTCTGCATCTCTCAAACACTTTGCATAGTTGGTCTGAAACTTCCCTCATCGTGAATCCAGAGAGACTCCTTTCTCTGAAATAAAGTAGATTGTTGGGAGTTGCATAGCAGTAGAGAGTCACAACATTAACAAATGCCTTGGAAGCAGGCAGATGGAGGAGTTTCTGAAAGAAGGAGAAAGCAACTTTATGGCAGTGTCAATAGATTCAAGGATGCAGACTTGTAAAGCTCTCTGCTCCTGTTTTTCTTCCAAGTAGGCACTACGGAAAACAGTGCTGCCTGTTTAGAAGCCCTTCCCTATCGAGAGGCAGGCCCAGCACAGGGCATTTGTTTGAAGTGCCAGTGCTGAAGTGTTAGCTACGTCTCCTGTGCTCAGCAGTGGTGGCCTTTGAGCTCTCCCAAGAGCTTTGAAATGGGTTGCTCACCTTTGAGTAGCACGTAAGGGGCTGCTTGCCTTTGAAGTCTTGTTTGTACTAGGGATGCTTTCATTTGCCACAAAAAAAATAAAAAGCACCATTACTCAGTCCAGGACTTTGCTCCAAAGGAGCTTGCGTTCGTTACATGGTTCCTAACGTAATCTAGATGCCAGAGTTGCCAAAACATTGAATAGGACTGAAGGTAAAAGGAGTGTGTGCAAGACCTGCCTCCTTATTTGGTGACTGCTCTTGGTGCTCAGAACTTGCTGTGCTCTGTGCTTCAGCCCTGGCTGTGCTGGGGGCTGTGACCTGGACCGTAAGGGGATGGTGTCAGAGGTATCCAGAGTGGGCATGACTGTAAGGGTGTACTGGGCCAAACACTTGCCTGTGCTAGAAACAATTTGCAAGCTGAACTTCTACGACAAGCTATCTTAAGGGTGACACAGCATCAAAAGCACCTGTTGAGTGATCCTTTCCCTCAAAGAAACAGGCTATACTAGTAAAAGGACTTTTTTTTTTTGCCAGCTATATTGCATCAATATTAGTGTTTTTTCTGCAAGAGCTTTATCTGGGCTAAGAGTGATGTTTTTCATGCCCCTAACCAATGATTCTGTGCTGCTGAAGTATGTAAATGTAGAGTGAACCTTAAAACAGAGCTGTATATTTTTTTTTAAATGCAGTTAATGGTTTTGGGTTCTGTGCTTGCTCTTCAGACTGTCTCTAAGCCTCTTTTTTCCTCAATGTAAAACAGACAGGAGGCTACTTATCCACTTACTGCAAAGTGTCCCAGCATCCAGGGCTTTAAAACAGCTGTGTAACTCCTTGCATTTGGCTTATCTCCCAGTTTTGAACTAGATATAGTGGTCCCAAGCGCAGTTGTTTCAATACTGCTTTGGGGTGTCATCCTTCTCGAGCAGCTGGGCCCAAAAGCATTGCTGACTGTAAACTGTAACTGACAAATTTGGGATCCGCTTTGTTTAAACCCGTCTGGTCCCAGCTCACCTGGTTTTCTTGGATGGAATCATGGCCAGGCAGGCTGCAAAAATGGCTCTGTGTATCTTGCCCGACCATGAGGGCTGGCTGGAGGGTGCCCTGAATCCTGCTCTGGGAGTGGTGGTGGAGGGGAATGGGGACAAGGCAACATATAGCACTCTTAATGAAATGAATTAACAAATATTTCTGATGAATCTGTGGTGTGCCTCACTGGACGTAGTTGTTTTAAAAATCCTGAGCTGTTTTTGAGGCTGGAATTGGGATTCCACATTCTCCTGCACCGGGAGGATAATCTTCCTCCCTGATAATCCATGGTTTGCGCTGCATGTCTCTGCAGGCCTCCCGAGCTAAGCTGTTGAGATGTATTTTACACGCAATCAGCGGTGCGAATAACTGGTGCTGGGGGAGGATGAGGGTAGGGTACTCTGGGCTAGAGGTAGCTTTCTTCAGTTTCCTTGCCGCTGGCTGCTTTGGCTGTGGTTTTGGCTGTAACTTCTGGAAGAGCGGGTCTCCTGCATCACCGTTGTGGTGGGTGGCTTATAGATGCTTGCTTTGCAAAGTTCTTGGCCCACTTTCTGTAGGGGGGCTGGAGATAAGCTTTTTGATGTCCAAGACCCAGGAGTAAATGGCTTCAAAATGGAAGAGGGGAGGCTTAGATTAGATATTAGGAAGAAATTCTTTACTGTGAGGGTGGTGAGATGCTGGAACAGGTTGCCCAGAGAAGCTGTGGATGCCCCATCCCTAGAAGTGTTCAAGGCCAGGTTGGATGGGGCTTTGAGCAACCTGGTCTAGTGGGAGGTGTCTCTGCCCATAGCAGGGGGGTTGGAACTAGATGATCTTTAAGGTCCCTTCCAGCCCAAACCATTCTATGATTCTATGAGAAATACTTTTTTGATGGAGCCATCAGTGGAAAACAGAGCGTGGTGCCGAGGCAGAAGATGCAGTGTCCGGACTATCTCTGCTGTGCATCGGAGCTACTCCAGGTCCTTGGAATTAACGTCTCTGCCCAGGAGTGTCTGAATGTAAACATGACCGTTAATAAAATGGCCAGCGGGCTGATTTATGGCCTCCTGCAAGACGCGCTGGAGGGGAGGCAGGAGGCCGGTGGGAAACACAGGGCTCCAGTTGCACGGCCTGGCCTGGCCTGCCTGCTCGCTGCTTGCCGGCAGCTTCGTGGGGTGGGCGTGCTCCTTCTGCCCTCGCTTCTCCCCCCGGCCGCCGTTCCAGCGCTGCCCCGGCCGCTCCATCCCTCGCTCCCTCCATCCCTCGCTCCCTCCATCCCTCGCTCCCTCCATCCCTCGCTCCCTCCATCCCTCGCTCCCTCCATCCCTCGCTCCCTCCATCCCTCGCTCCCTCCATCCCTCGCTCCCTCCATCCCTCGCTCCCTCCATCCCTCGCTCCCTCCATCCCTCGCTCCCTCCATCTCTCCCGGCTGGGTCGTTCTCCGGCCGGGCCGGCCCCCGGCGCGGTGCCGCGGGAGGGGCGGTGCCTGCGGCCTCCCGTCACCATGGAGACGCCTTCCGGCCAATGGGGGTGAGGGGCGGGGCGCCGTGGCCCCGCCCACCGGGTGTGGCGGCGCGCCGTGTGCGCGGCGTTGTATTTCGTGGGAACGTGGAATGGTTTGGGTTGGAAGGGAGCTTAAAGATCATCTGGTTCCAAATCCCCTGCCATGGGCAGGGACACCTCCTGCTAGACCAGGTTACTCAAGTAAATCCTTTCATTTTATATATAAAAAATATCATCCCCCATGTTTACTGAAAAATGTTATCTAGAATGATAGTTAAAAGGAAAAAGGAAAGACCGCCACATTCAAACAGCAATTTTAACAAAAATAGCAGAAATGGCTTGTAATACATAGGAAAAGAAAAGGTCTAATTTGAACTGTGGAGAATGAAAGCAATTTTAACGCTGGTAGATTTTTGCAAAATTGCATTTAGCAGCGTTTGGCAGGGCTCCTCTGGGCATCGCTGTCCTGATGCGCTTCTCAGGGACCATACCCTTGGGTAAGCCCATGCCCGTTAATTTAAACACAGGCTTTGGAAAAAAACAGACAAACCAAGATTCCAGTCTAGAGAAACCCCATATAATGTGCTCATAGTCTGTGTCTCCAGACAGTGTCTGGTCCTTTGTGGTGGAGCTGGGGTGACCAAGGTTACAGGCTGACCAGCAAGGCTGGAAGAGAGCACAGGTTGAACTGGGTAATAACACTGTCCTTCATGGTAGAGGATGTGGTTGTATGAGATGCACTGGGCAGCTTCCAGCTCTGTGTCTCTGCCGAGGGAACTGAATTGTCTTGTTAGTTCAGGAAAATCTGCCTCTTTCTTTTGGGAAAGAAAAGCATTTTACAGAGTACCTGGAGAACTCTGAGGTCACCAGGGGTGGAGAAATACTGCTTGCTTTGGAGAGTCCTGTGATCTAGTGGGAAGAGGAGAGTGCTTGCTGTGATAAGGTATTTAGTTTTGCTGTCAGTGCTTTCCAGAGGTTTAAAACAATTGGGAACACTCATCACCTACTGCCTAAAGGTTTGTTGGCAAGCAACAGAAACTCTTTCTTTCTCCTGGTAGTTTTTTCTGGCTCTTAAGGCCTGTTGTACTGGGAGGAGCAACCCGTCCCGCCTTAGCCAGCAGCCCTGGCTGAGGAGGGGAGGAGGCTGTGTAACAAAATACGGTAACTCTGCAGGCAGAGGGGAGCTGCTATTCCTGCCTTGGGCTGTGGGGAGGGGAGTTGTGGGCCCGAAGCGTGTTTGCATAGCATTTGGGATTAGTTGAGCCAGGGAACCTCTCGTGCTGAGGAGATGGCAGAACTGTAAATCATCAGTGATCTATGTAAGCTGTGGAAAGCAGTTAGGGCAGAAGGAAGGGCTTAGAAGGAAAATCCATTATAAAATGTCAAAGTGGGTGATCTCCCTTGCTGGGGAGGGGGGTCTTGTGTCTGGGCAGCAGAGGGAAAGCTGCCTATGTGTTGTGGCCATCCCTCTGGAAGAGGGATTTACTTCCAGGTCTGCTGCCTGGGTTCTGTCCCACGTCCTGCCCTCCCACTCTCTAGTGTGATTTAATTTGGATGCTTTTCTCAGATCCCCAGAAAGGAAAGTAATGTAAACAGCTGCCAAGCAGGATTTTGTGTTGTAGAGCATACTTAAATGCTGGGGCCTGGCTGAATGATGGTCTGAGTATGTTTCTATTTTTCTGCGTGTGTGTGTGTGTTTAATAGGAAGAACATATTCTGTTCTGGTTGAGTGTATGTTACTTTTCTTAGTGTGCCTGTTAGTACAGTAACTTACAACCCACTCTTTCCCCCTGCTTATAAAGTGACACTGGTATTGTGTTACAGCTGTAATGTACACAAAGTCTCACACAACTCTTCGTATAAGATTTTTACAGTCATGATGACCTTGCACGGTTTAAAAGAAAATGAATGCAAACTCTGGCACTGTTCCTATGGATACTTAAGCATGTGCTTAATTTTGTGTGAGGTAGTATGAGCGTGAGTAGTTCCATTTCACCCAACGGACATAAAGATAAGTGCCTCTGTGGCCGATTGTAAGGTCAGAGTCTATATATGATGATTCACTCTATGCACATAACTGTATGTGTGTGCATGCCTTATATGTATATCATGCAGTTGTCTTTATCATGTTGTTTTGACCAGCTCGGCTGCACTTTGTCCATTAATCCATATTCCCTGGGCATGTTGCTAACCAGTCCTGTGAAGCCTGGGACAGAGACTGTTTCTTTTTTTCTGTTTCCCATCTGCCAAATAAACAGTTATCCAGAGAAATCCCATTTTTCTTTTGTACCCCCATCATCATCCCCAAAATGTGGATGAGGTTTTCCCTTTTCTCCCCAGTTAGGGCTTCCCTGACGGAGCCTCCTCTGATCCAGGCAAGATGCTGACCTGACACGTTGAGGAAGGGCAATTCCATCCCTGAAGTTACAAACAGGTTTATGCAAGGATAAAGCTTGGTTATTTATACCCCAGGACAAGAGACGCCCATCTCTGCAGAGGCCTGAGATGGTGGTCATTAACTTTTCCACATCACAAAACCAAAGATGCTGTGTCTTTTTAGATACTTCTGAAGTGTTGATTATGCTTTCCTCCTCTTTAAAGTCCAGTCCCATTGGATTCTTGGATTCAGACATAAGAAAAGGCAAGATTTTTTTTTTTTTAAAAAGTGTTAATTTCCCCCCCCCCAGTATTTAGCTGTTCCAGAGAAAAATTGATGAAAGGTTGTTTTCATCTATTCTGGGAAGACTGGCAGAGCTGTCTTTGCAGCCCATGAGAGGAACAATCTGGTGAAAGGCACGGTAGTTATCACCTGGTAGTTCTGTACATGTGATAGCAGAAGCAGCCTCCTTTAGGAGAGGGAATATAGCAGGCACTGCGTCTCCCCGTGGGCTGCTGCCTGGGGTTTGGCTCACCTGGGGTCATGTTAAAACCTAGGCCTAGCACTGGGATCAGCATCCTGTGGGGTTTTAGCAGGCACTTCTCTCACCTGTGTGTCACTGACGTTTCTGCGAACAGCATCGGGGGAAGTACATTTTGGATTTTGGTCCGTGTCTCCCATGCCTTGCCCTTCTTGTTTCTTCTCTGTGCATGAGCTTAGGGGTATTGGCCTAAAGTCAGACTCATTAAAATATGGTAGCACCACTGATATTTTCAGTACAAGCAGGGTTTGCAAATAGAACTATCTGACTATCTTCCGTTTGTCCATCCCTTAAGTTTAAAAGATTACTTTAAAATGCAAGTGAATACTGGCAGATGCTCTACGTATTACATGTCTGCCCTTATGCTGCCACACACCCTGGTCACCTCTATGTACTCTCTTGGCAGTCAGGCACTATATCTTGATGTGACAAGAGCTGGCAGTTAACCTATAGCTATAAATCTGTTGGGGCTATAGTAGAAGTCTGTTAGTGCTGTGCAGGTGGCGAGTGGCTTGCTTAGCTTCTGGGAGGATTTTTTTTTTTTTTTTTTTTTAAATTTCTTTTCCTAACACGGCTTGTATTTCTGCAGTGGTAGAGCCTGTTCTGGTCACAGTGGTCACAGTGGAGCAGCAGAGTTAACAGTGTTTATGGGAAATTCTTTTCAATTGCTGTGGCCTAAACATTTGTACACCAGCATTGAGTTACTTCTGCCTGGAAATAAGCCACAGAGCTATATATAAAATATGTTTGAACTGTTGTAGTAGTGTTGTTGGTATAAATAGGTGAAAGGGGTAGCACCAGGGCTTCGCTTCCTTAGAGCTGATTTGAGAAGACTTCCCAGTGCTCCATCTTCAGTGGAAAAGGCTGGGGAAGGTGACTGGAAGTTGCAACAAAATGCCATACGGCTAGCCTTCAGGGAAGAGCACAAAGTGCGAGATACTTGGGTCTGGAGTGTTGACTTCCTGCTTGGTGGTTGCCCAGCTCTTTTCTCTTGTGGGGGAACATCTGTCAGAAATCTCACAGAGTTCTTTTTGCAGCAGCCTGGTCTGCCAAAGCCATGGGGTTTGGTCTGTGACGATCTTTTGTGTTCTTGTGACTCCAAAACTGAGTTTTCTTGAACTCCTTCTGGCAGATGTTTCTGTCCTCTAGCTATTAGACAAGCAGTCTGGGTACATGGGGAGCTTCTAGTTGCCTTGGTCATCATGTTGTGATATGATGTAGGGAGCAGTATTTTGAAGTGACATCATTGTGTAGCTGTGCTTCCCAGGTGCATTGGGATGCTGCTGTCATCTTTTGAATCTATGAAGTGTACATAGGACTTCTCCCAGGCAGTGCTTGTAAGCAAAAACAACTTCTGCAATGTCTAAGTACCTTTCTGCTTCTTCGTACAAGATTGTTTAGTGCCAGTCCTTGCTCAGTCAGCTTCGCTGCCGTAGCAGATTGTGCCAGTTTCTGAGGTCCTTTCTGTCACTAATAGATTTTTATCTCACCGAAAAGAAATGTAGGAAGTGACCTCTATAGAAATAGCAGAAAGTGCTGATAAGCACTGAGCAGCCAGTTCTAGTCTTTACTTGTGGCTGGTGTTAATTCCATCTTTAAACTTTTAAGTGCCTGTTTGTCTTTGGCTAATTTGTAAACAGATCCTTCCACAATATTGACTCTGAAGTGCTTTGTTGCAGGTATCAACCTCTGGTGTTCTAAGGATGTAAGAGAGATGAGGTTTGCAGGTAGAAATGTCTTTTCTTAAATAGACTGGTACAATTGGAAGAAGAGGGGCAAGATTGTGGACAGGTGGGAAGATTTTTAGGGTTTAGCGCTCCATGAACAATTCTCTACAATCATTTCTTTCTGCCTTTTTTTTAAAGAATCTGAATCATCAGTTGCGTCCTTCAACTCTGACAGGCAATCAGCTCCATTTCATCCAACACTTGTTCTCTGGTTGGTCATGGGAGTTGTAGCCTGGCTTCAGCCAGGGGATGGTTCTTGTGCAGGGATGAGAGTGAAGCTTGTATCCAGCTGTTGCCCATTAACTTACTGTCAGTGCACCACAGCAAGGAGTGGACAGAAACTGCATAGAAGCTTTATAGCGATCTTTTTGCTGGAGGACATAAAATACAGTTTGAGTAGGGTTAGCATAATCATTCAGTACAAAGGACAGTCAGTGGGGTGTTCGGACTCTTAAGTGTTGCTTTGCTGTTCAGTCTTATTGCTTGCCCTTCAAGTGTTTGTCTGCTTCTTATATCCTTTGTTTGATCTGTAGAAATGTACTTAGGACTAGTATTTCAGGTATTTCTGAACTACGTGTGTCGCTCAAAGTTATTTCTTAGCAAGACAGATTCTGCTAACTGCTTCTGAGTAGATGAATGCGTCTAAAACTATTGACTGGAAAATCACGCATTGGGAACATTGACTCTTTGCTGAATAATGGAGTTCCATAAACTTTTTTTTTTTGTGTTTTGCTTTTTACTGCAGCAATTTTTGCTAAGAACTAAACATGTAAAAACAGAAGTGAAGTGTTGAAGGGGTAGGAGTTGGTTGTGTTCCTGGATCTAGGGCTTTCTGAATTTCAAAACAAGGGCAGTAAAGAAGTGGTGGTAGTTGTAATGGCTTGCTTTCTTGAAGTATTGCAGGAGCTAGGTGGTAACAAAAATAAAGGGGTTTTTAAGCCTGTGGATAAAAATTGCTTCCTCTAAGTGTGGTTTTACTTCCTCAGTTCTCACGTTTAGTAATTCTACCAGTTACCCATGCTTCTGAGCCTAAATGTAGGCTAGAGGAAACCTGCTTTTCCGGTGTTACTCCCACTGTTTCAGGATTTTAAGTCACTTAGGTGGCAGCCTGCTCCCATTTTCTTTCTGTTAAATCACCTTTAAAGAACTCCTCAGATAAGTCATCTTATGTTGGACTATTGTGCCTCTTGTTTACAGACTTGGTTTTCCTTCAGGAAAAGAAACTGAAAAGGTGCTTGGGAAAAATCACAGGAAGAAGTCATTTAAGGGCAAAGTATGTGAAGAAGGAAAGTGAGCTGAATGAATGATTTAATGAGTTTGTTTAGTATTGCTTTGTAGTTATCTTTTATAACCTTTTGTCTCTCTGTGCGGTTTATTGTGTAGTGGTGGTTTCCTCTGTGTATGTGTGTGTGTAAGGTGGAGAGGATCCGATGGTGTTTCTTGCTGCTGACTTGCAGGGGGAGTTATTCATGTCTTTAGGTTGCTGGGTTTAGGCTGTAAAACTTGCAAGAAATTTTAACTGTTTGGAAAAGACTAAACCAAGTTCTGCATCTGGGATAGCCGTGACTATGAACAATAATTGTCTCTCCTGTAGTACCAGTTTGCATCCTTGAAGGAGAAAGATGGCCCTACCATGTGTACCAGAGTGAGCACGCATGGGTTTGCTGGAGTTGTCCATGCCGGTGGCTGAACAGCAGCTGCAGTGATGGCGACACTGTATTACCAGTGAAGGACTTTCCAGCCGTACTGG
The DNA here is from genome assembly GCF_963924245.1 of Chroicocephalus ridibundus. Taxonomy (NCBI): domain Eukaryota; kingdom Metazoa; phylum Chordata; class Aves; order Charadriiformes; family Laridae; genus Chroicocephalus; species Chroicocephalus ridibundus. Next base: position 44,793,355 of record NC_086287.1, on the reverse strand, counting down.
AACAGGAGGAGGTGGCAGCAGGCTCGTTGAGGAGACAATGGAAATCAGTGCTTGTACTGTTCTCTTAAGTTTGTTGTCTCAGTCTTTGGCTCGTGTTCATATGTGTCGCTTCTCCTGGAGGACATGGTCTCCTTTCTGGCTGACAGGAGAAATCTCTTGAGTGCTCAATATGCGTGTTGACTAACAGATGTGAAGAGCGCCTTAATTCTAGGATGCATGAAGGGCAGATGATGATAAAGGCTCTTCTGTAAGAAGCTTATTCCTCAGGGCAGAGGGCAGGGAGTGCAGGAAGGGATTGCCAAGAGCTAGGCAGCAAGTGGTGGCTGGGGGTGGACAGGAAGCTTGGGTGCTCCTCTGTATATCCTGATTGGTTTGGGGAAAAGAAATCTCTCATGCTTTCCTCCTATTCATTTTTAAGCGTTCTTAAAAAATGTTCTCCCTAGCCTCAAGCAGGAGTGAGATACAGCAACGGTGCAGCCTTGGCTGTACAGTAGATAGCTGCTGGAATTTGGGAGGGAGGTGAGGTTATTCCCAGCTCTGCTGCTAATTTGTTGAATGACCACAATCAAGACATTTTACCCAGTGCTGCTGTTTGGTTTTTTTGTTTGTTTTGTTTTGGTTTTTTTTGCCATCCAGTCCTCTAATATCTGGTTATAGATTGCAAGCTGTGGGAGAGTACATCTTCCTACCTGGTGTAAGCACTGGCAGCCTTCATGTTTGTTGGGACTTCTTGCAAGTACTGTGAAACAAATAATAAATAGTCCAGACAATATTTAGGGGAAGAATGAATGCTAGTCTCTTTACCACCTGCCCCTTTCTGTAAGGATGTTATTTGTGTGATAAATGCTGCATACTTGTTCTGTCCCTCCTGTTGTATTTATTGCAATCTTAGCATCTTTTAAATTGGTGTTGTGTTTTTTTTTTTTTTTAAATATAATTTAAATCAGCTTACAACAAGACCATTTTCTAATCCCCTGAGGATGCGAGTATGTACTTTCCCCCATAGCATCACTGCGTCTTAGGGAGATGCATGTGTGGGAGGACAAGGTGTCTAGTTCAGGTGTTAGCGGCAGGAGCCTTGAGGCACCAGGAGAGGTGAGCTCTCTGACCTCCTGTGGAGGTGACAGATATCTGCTCTGTGTAAGGAATCTGGGCATAAAAAGGTGAGGCTTTTGCATACAGAGAGTCTCTTTAAATCTTTCCTGGGGACATAAATACACTACTTAACAGCTGTCCCTTTCTCCAAAAGACCTGCATTTTTGCCTTCATGGTAATGAGGGCTGGATAGGTACAGATGAGATCTAGACTTGCCATTTAGAAGTGGCAGTTGATGACTTTTAGGACAGAACTATTGTGCAAATCAGTGGTGAAGGATAAAAATAGACTGATGTGGCATGGGGCATTATATGTAAATAAAAAAATCACAAATGAATTATGAGCATCACCTCAGGCAGGCTGATTAAAAGGCTTTTCTTCACCCTGCATAGCTCTAGCTTGTGTGTTGCTACTCCTGTTCTCAAGGTTCACCACCAAGTTCCCCCCCAAGCCTCAGACAAACAGCGCACTGATCTGTTTATACCAAAAATAAGCACCGGTGAGAAGAAATGAAGGAAGTTGGGGAAGGGAATTGTAATGTGGTGCTTTTCTTGAAGCGCTTAGATGTAGCTTTCCTTCTCTGGCTCCCCTGGGCAGAGTTAATTGTGGGGAAGGCTTTCTGCACCCTCTCTTCCAGTGTATCTTCCCCATGTCCAAGTTTAGTTTGAAAGTTTGTGTTGTTTATGGAGTTCAGCAGGAGGTGATTTAGGATGGAGCTCCTCGCCATGGCAGTATCAGTGTTAGAAACACCGTGTTACAGCCCATGTGTTTGAGTTCTCCGGAGACAGGAGTTATGTGGAGCTGCCACAGTTTCCTTGGAGTGGATGCCCGTCTCTGACATGAAACTGTGGGCTTTTAACTGTTGTCTGTTTTTATTTAGGAGCAGGCCTGACTCGGCACCGGGGCTGTGGGGAAGGACTTTGGCAGAACTACAGCGGGAGCAGCCTTGCCAGCCCTTGCCCACATCCCTGTTTGGCTCTTCTCCTTGTTCTTGTCTCTCGCTTTTCTTGAGTGCTAAAGTCTGGGTGAAACAGGGGAAAGAGCCTTTCCTATCTGGGAAGTGATGATTAATGATGATAAACAGTGACCCTTACACTGCGAGAACCGCTTGTTCCTGCTTGATTTCAAACCCTTATATGAGTAACTGAAACGCTGCCCAAGGGAGCTATATTTACTTTTTTTTTTTACTACATTTCACTGAAGCACTTTCTTTGCCTATATTCAGGCCCTGTGCATGGATTTGGAGGAGACCAATGTATAACGCTGCCAGAAAGTCAGAAGTTGCTTCCTTTGCACTGTTGGGACAGACTGATGGGGGAGTGTTGCAAATCCTCACTTGTACCTAGTACTCTTACTCTGTGCACGGGAAAGTGAATTGGTTCCTTTTTCTACTATGAAGAAAAAAATCACCGGACAAATTGCCTATGTGGGAGGGCAAAATCACCCCCTATGTAAAGTCTGGTATCTTGCTGGCCCTTTTTCCTTATGAAAAAGTAATGCACACTTGCAAATTGGAAAAATCTGTTCCTTGAGAAGAAGCGATCCTACACGATCCAGGTCCCGAGACCTCAAGGAATGGCTTCTTTGAAGCCTGCCCACACAGGATGCATCTCTCAGTTGTGTCCCATAGGGCTTGCCTGCCCATGGAGCTGGTCCGATTGACTCCATGTGCAGATGCTTAGTCTGGAATAAATCAGGATTGACTCTTTATGTGCCAGCAAACCTGTAGCCTGTTTGATGTTGCTTTTTGTTTTTTAAAGTATACATTCATCATGCAATCTTCACAAACTTTGCTTACATCAACAAAAAGAATTCCCTACACCAGAGTCAAAATAGCATCTGTCATCACAACACTAACAAAGGTGGACCTTTTACACACATTCCAGCCCTTGTCACTTTACCACATTTGTATCTCTGAAGCCCAGATATTCTGAAGGTTTTGTGAAATCTCATGAAAGTCTGAGTTGGGGCTGCTTTTACGGTGAGGATGATGGCTGAATGGGAGAAGGAGGGGAAGTTGCTGCTTGCCATGACATTAGCTAGGGTTGATAAGGTTACATGTGCCTCTCCTTATCCCTGCAGTATTTCAGAAGAAATTGGACCTTGATGTGGGGGTGGGGAAGAGAAACTTGGGGGATCAGTCTGGTGTTAAGTGAAGAAACAGAAGGTAATTATTTAATGGTGGCTAGGTCATGCTGCAGAAGCTGGTAGGAAATTAACCCTCTGTATCCTCTATTGCAGGCCACAGGGACACTTGCAGATGTGTGCTGCTGTCAGTTCTGAGTTCCCTCTCTACGATTCCTGGTAGAGGTGCTTTTAATAGCCTCCCACCCACTTCCCCAGGGCTATGCAATGGTATTTATGGCCTCCCTGGGACTGCCTTACTCCAGGTGCATGAAGAAGAAGGCAGAGTGCAGATTCAGCACGTAGCCCCCGACAGCTGGAGCTGACGGGTCAGGAATGCAGTTCTGACAGCTGGAATCGGACTGAAAGCAGCCAGCATGGTGGGGAGGCCAGGAGGGGAGAGCAGGCAAGAGAGGCTGTGCGGAGAGATGGGCAAATGCATGCGTGCTGTGTGCAGGCGCATGTGGAAAGACAGCCTGCAGGGACCCTGGGTTGTTCACGTTCCCTTTCTTCCACCTCTGTCCCTGTTTTGGTCCCTGTTCTCTCAACTGCCTGGATCATCTTTAATTAATGCCTGCACACCACTGTACAACCGTTGTAGTGACACCTGGCAGAGCCATTAGAGCTGAGGCTCAGCATTTCCATCAGAACACCTCCCCCATCCCACCTCTGCTTTTTTGCAGGTTTACAAATGTAATGTAATGCTTCCCATAACTCAGCGATTCAAACCTTCGGGCAAGTCAGTTTCTACCCTCGCCACTCTTGTGCCAAGGTGCGTCATTCATAAGTTGTGTTGTGGGAGATTGTTCCCTGATGTTCGTGAAGTGGTTATCTTGAAATCAAATTGCCTAGAATTAGCAACTGTGTGCTGCAGATGATGATGTTCTGGTCAGGTGTGTGGTGTTTGTTTTTTTTGTTAAATTTGTTAAAATGTGAGGGCTTGGTCAGTGGTCAGACATAGCTCTGAATCCTTTCACCCCGTGAATAGTGCTTCAAATTGAGCATTGGCTGGAAACACCTTGAAACGTTGCAACAAGTCTGTGTAGTGGGTTGCACAAAACCAGTTTGATGGTGGTGGAGCAGTTCCTAGAGGGTCAGTTAGGCAATAGGTATGAGTCTGCAATGGTGGCAGTGAGCAAGGCTTGTGAGACTTACTGCGAGAGACATGGAGACTGCTCTGCCAATGCAGAGACATTCTGCATTCGTCATGTGTTGGAGCTCAGCTTACTACTGTTGCTTTTGCAGGTGGAATATTTTCAGTCTCCAGGCTTGTCAAGACGGTACTCTTTGGTAGCACTGGATGCTGAGGGACGGAAGGCTCAGACTAGAGAGGAGGGAGAGGATAGAAAAGGCTCCAAAAAAAACCCAAAACAAACAAACAAAACAAAACACAACCCCCCCCCCCCCCCCCCCCCCCCCCCCCCCGTGCATATTTTACATGCACATACAAAAACAGGGGGAGACACTGGATATGTGAGGGACAGAAACCAACTGTGGAGCTGAGTGGTTTTGTTGTTTGTGTGCTCTTGTAAGTCAAACATCTCCTGCAGTTAATTCCATCCACCCGTCTTCAGCCTTCCCCCTGCCAGACCAACAACAAAAACCCCAACTCCCGAAAAAACAAACAGGCAGAGGAACCTGGGCCAAAGCCAGACCTTTGCATGTTAAGCTCAAGTGCAAAATGAATATTTCACAGCTGTGTTATAAAGCCCTGAAATGAAGGCTTTGCAGTGGAAATGCTGACAGCCCCTTAAGTAGAATAGTATATTCTAGTAAGTGTTCTGTGTTTAATGTGCCAAACGAAGCACAGCAGAGCTAAATGTAAAACTTCAAGCCTTTGTTTTTCTGCAGCAGTAACAGGAGATCAGACAGCGTGTTCAGACGGTGGATTAGAGCCTACAATGTGTGTGCTGGTCCCTGGAGGTTAAACGTGCTTTTTTTGCGGTGGGGCTCAGGGACAGCAGGAGAGATGTACAAACAGGGCCAGCTGTGAGATTTGGCTCCCTGTATCAAATTTCACTTATGTAAGAAATAGACAGCTATTTCTTAAATGCTGACGCTGACAATGTACAGCTACGATGCATTTTCACGTATTGGATGCCAGAGTGCATTGATATGACTTTGCTGTGTTGCAGCATGGAAAACACGTTGGAGTGTGTTTCAGCAGTGCTGAAAACTCTGGAAGCAGAATATAGGGAGACAAACATGAAAACCACAGCGCTGTTGTGAAACTTGGGCCTGGTTCTTGGAGCTCCCTGTGTCAGTGTCTTGCCAGGACCGAAGAGTATTGGGGTCTCAAGTCGAGCTGTAAAAGCCTTTTTTTTTTAAGGCAAAAGAACAGACGATTGTGTAGCCACTCCTCAGATGAGATGGTAACTGATTACTTGATGTGCTAGGAAAGGCTTTCCAAAGTAACCCTCATGGGTTATGTATCTCTGGGATTTCTGTGTCCACTGCTTTCTCAGGAGCGTGTGCTTTTGCACATACATTATTAATATGCCCACATTCAGACAGAGAAGGATGCGGGCAGGCACATTGTGCAGTGGATGATAGATGAACTCTGATGGATGTTGTCTTTTCATGCTGACTCGATGCTGCCAGTTAATTAAATGGATTTGAACGTTAACTGTGTTATACACAGGCCCATGGGAAAGCTTTTAAAATAGAACTTGTCTGGATGTGGACATTTATTGAAGCAGCTGTTCTGGAGTGGAATGGAATAGTTGTGCTGCAAGAACTCCCTCTGAGGATGCCCTTATTCATGAATAAGTGCTCACAAAGATAAGGATAGGAAGGAGGAAGTTGAAATCAAACTGTTGATTCAAGAATAGGATTTCCCTTCCACAGGGGAGCAGAGAGGAGAGAATGGGGGATAAATTTCTGAGAGCAAAGCAGCAGGAGTTCTTTCCATTACTTTGTTGAGCGGGGTGACCTTTTTGCTGCTGTCTGTAAATGATCTTAGATGTCAAAAAGGCAGATCAAATGTAAGGTATTAGTGGGGAAAAAAGAATGGAGAACAAAACGTAAGACTATTATTCTGCTCTGTAAACACTTGCTGTGACCACACCTTGAAAGCTGCATGTGGTCTTGGTGTTTCCTCTTCATCTCAGGAAGGATATAATGTACCTGTAAGGTGGCTCACAGAAGAGCATCAGAGCTGATTAAAGATATGAGATGGCTTTCAGGAGAGCCATAAACTGAGTAAGTGAAGACACTTGTAGTTGGAAGACAGATGACTTGGGGTCCTTACAAAATCATGAGCCACTTAAAGATGGGTGGGGATTGGCTATTCAGTGTCTCTTTCTGTACAAGAACTAGGGCACATCAAATGATACTAACAGAAGTTTGGTTTAAAACGAGCAATGAAAGATGGTTCTTCTTGCAACATGTACCAGACTGGTAGAGTTCCTTGCCAAAAGATGTTGTCAATGCTTAGTGGATAAGCTCATGGTAGAGAACTCTACTGAACGGTTAAAAACTGAGAATATCTATTTTGAGAGTGGGAGATTGACAGGAGGTGAGAAAGAATAAAATTTGCTTTCCCTGCTCTTAAACTTTATCCATACATTTGTTTATGATACTCTTCTTCCTGACTTTTCTCCTTCACTTACGGCTGCAAATGGAAACAGGAACCAGGGATAGATACTGGTGTCTGATCCAAGGTGGCCAATCTCATGAAGTCTGGAACAGACACATCTGCTTGTTGGACATGGTTTTGCCAGGCTGTGGCCTCCTGCCTAGTGCCATAGGTACTGGGACATATGGGCAGCCCTGTACAGTAACACCAGTTTTCTCCCCTCAGTGGTCTTTTTGAGCTCTGGAGAGTTGCATGTATCCTCTCAAATGCTTTGCTTCTTTATTTCCATGCTTAAATAAATCTTGTTTTGTAGAGAATTATGAATTTTTTGGCTCAGAAGAGAACGTGGATTGTATTAGAAGGCAGGAGGTGAGGTGATCAAGTCAGAAAATTCCTTCATTTCTTGAGCATATGAGTATGCAGAAGAGGGGCTGGGGGCTGAAATACTACTGAACTCCTACTTAGTCTTTTGCTGTCCTGTGGAGGGTGATAGGCTGAGTAACAGCATCATTCAGCCTATAGTTGAATCTCTTTGAGGGATGCCTGGTGTTAAAAATTACTTTCTCTTGAAATTTTCTTTTCCTCTCTTTCTTTAAGCTGAAGCCAGACTGCAGAAGTCTACTGGCGGGCAAGCAGGCATAGATACAGGAGCTCCTACCCAGCAGCGGTGGCTCATTAGTAAAACAGTGCAGCTGTAGGGAGAGCGCCTGTGAGCTCACGTCAGGCAGGACTGTCACTAGGTTGTCCCCTTTGGCACCCATTTTGGTGGAAACTGCTGCGCTGGGTGTGTTTACTACTGCTTTCTAACAGCGTGCTGCCTAGATATGTGGGCCACAGTGTTCGCCTCCTGTGCCTCCTCTGCGGCTTTGCAGTGTAGATGGTCCCAAAGGAATGCAAACGATGGGAAGGAGAGGAGGAGAGTGTTTGCAGGGGGGTGAAGTTGGGCTAATCCTTCAAGGATTTCTGTGTTGTCCTTTTAGCATGTGGAAACAATTGCTTGTGGTAACTTCCTCAAAACAGCAGAAAGAGATCATGCAATTATGAAACTCACTCTCTGAGAGCTGGCAGGAGCTGATCATGCATCTTCTTTCCTGAAAAGACAAAAAGGCTGACAGGGGCTGTTTAGAGCAGCCTTTCTGAAAGGATTGTCTGCACCTTGCTAGTAAGGCAGAGGTGGCATGGCTTTGTCACGCAAGCGCGGGCTTTCCCCTTGTGCTGTGCGAGACCATGCTTGAGGGAAGCAAGGGCTGCTCTCAGATGTGCCCTTTGACTTCCAGGTGGGATTGGGCTGCAGCAAGGCCCAATCCCTGGGAAGGCCTGGCTGACATGAATGCCTGTTGGTACATTGAGTCCTGCAATTCAGGACTCTACTGGTCTGATCCTACCAGGTGTGGGAACTATCTGATGATCTTGGGATTTGATGTGGAAGGAAAAGGGTAAGTGATCTGTTTAGGGGCTAAAATATTCTTTACACGTTTGTGCAAAGCTGAGCAGCCAAATTTAGATTTGAGCCTGTAAAATGGGTGAATATCAGGTTTTGCAAGACAGGTGTTAGCTGCACAGCTGATTCTGGGTTTGGTGCCTAAGAGTGTGTAGTGTGCTTCCAAATTTGAAAAGTTGACCTTAAAGGAATGGAGATGGGGTGGTTACAGGTAGCATAGTGGCAATGCAAAGTGAGCTGCAGAAGCATATTGCGCATGGAACAGTTCAATAACACTTGCAAATCGCATAGAGAACCTTGACTGAAAGTGCCACATACTATTAATAGAAGCCTCAAGATGAAGTAACAAATGTGGCTAGGCGGCCTCCTCTCTGCGCCTCTAATTTAGGCGCACAAAATGACAGGTTTAATCTTGCAGTTGTCTCCAGGCTTGGATGAGGGAGGTGAGGTGGCCCATTGATTGCTTGTGAAGGCCTGAGCAAGCAGTGGCATGTCTGGCAACTGTGGGAAGCAAATTGGGCCAACATGGGAGCTATTGGTAATGAACATGGTGTCTCAGATCTTCAGTGGGACTCTCCAGGTCCTGTGATTAGCCCAGATCACACTTGGAAAGGTGTGTCAGGGAATTTATTTCTGATTGGAATGTGCTGAAGTACCACCTGGGGGATTTGTGTGAATGGCAGTGGTTATGGCTGTGTAGGACTGGGAGACTGCACTTGCCACATGAGGAAGTGGGTTCCTGCCTTGTTGTAAGTTGTAACTTCAGAAGTGGGATAATGGCAGACCTCTATCAACAAATTTGCCCTTTGCTGGACAAATCTTAATTTCAGATTAGGAAGTTAAAGTTGGTGTACTCCTTTCCAAATTATTAACTATATTAATAAATTTCTTTGCTTTAGCTGACAAGCTGGGAGGAATCCAACTTATACTGTATTGCTGCTATTGTTTTTTCTCTCTGAAGTGTTTTTCATTCTTCTGTCAAGTTTTGTGGCAAGTGACTGACTATCTCTTGCCCTGATGTCACCTAGTCTGGAGGTTGGTCATGGGGATAAGAGTGTATTTTGGGCAGGGTGGTGGGAGTGGAGCTCACAAGTGTGATAAGACCAAATTTTAAATTTGCATGTGCTCCTTTTGGAAGCAACTTGTTTTTCGTACTCAAGGATTATCATGTGGAGGTGTTGTAAGAGCATCCATTGGATAGGCTCATGGGGTTGCCTTTCAGATGCTTTACACTAGGAAGGTTTTAGAGCTAAGACTAGGAGCAAAAGAGAGGGAGTCTTTCAGAAAGTTAGTTATGAGTCTGTGGCACTAGGTCTATTAATACCAGTGGTATGGCCTTGATAGTTGTTGTCTTTTTCTAATGGAACGAGTGGTCTTTTGGAGTCCAGAAGATGCTCACTGGCAGTAGAATAATTGGACCTAAAGTCTGAGCTACTCCTTTTGTGTCAAGCTGTGTGCTGACCATAGGAGAAATGTAGACTTCCCACCTCCTAGCCTTCCCATAAGTAGTCTGTTGGCAGAGCAGCATGGGGCCTCCACAGACCCTAGAGTGATAGAATGTGACATTTTGCTGTTGGTGGGGTGAGAGTGCCAAGATGAATCAGTTGGTGCTCTTGTTCAGTTCCTCTCCCTCTGAAAGATGAGGAGGGGACAGATTTTTCCACATCACCAAGTACAGTGTGGGTTTTGGAGGTATAACTGGGTTGATGTAGTTGCCAGTGAAAGGGGGCCGTATTTCTTTTCCCTGGCTTTGAGCTCCCTGAAAACAAAAACTCCGACATGGTTTGCTGCTGGTTTGGCCTGCTGGGCAGGCAGTTGTTATGCCAGGACTGGTGCAAGGGAAGTGGCGGGGGTGTCATTGGGATGAGTGAGGAAGGAACTGTCCCCTCCAGAGCAGGCAGCTGTAAGATCAGCTCAGCTGTGGCGTAAGACTGCACACTGAGAGGCTGAATATACATCCTCGAAGAGCAAAAATGTACCTGTGAAAGTAGGTTGCTGAATTGCTGATGAATAGCTGCATAGCCAAGGTCAAATAGTGCCTTTTAAGATAGCTGCAATTACAGCCAGCCTGAGCTAAAGCCTGCGCTGAGCAGCGTAAGCACAGCTTTGCTAAATTGATGTTTGCTGACAGCATCAAGTAATTGGTGCCTTATCTAGATTGGAGCACTTGAATGGCACGTCTCTTCCACTTCCTCCTTCGCTGTCAAGAATTAGGTTTCTCTAGTAATTTAAACCTCTTTCAGTTTGATGGGTTGGGAACTGCTGATATGAGCTGGAATCTCAGCAGTAGAAGCCTTGGGTTCTTCTTTCTGTGCATTTGTGGGGCTGCTTTAAAAATAAATGTGTTTTGAAATATTGTTAGTGAGCCTGGAAGAGTAGATATCCTCCTAGCCTCCCTCACCCCAACATTTTTGTTCCAACACTAAGTTGGAACAAAACTATTTCCTTTCTTTACCGGTGGATTTGTAAATGCATTTTTAATTGTATGTTCTTATACTTAACAAAAATCCAGAGGAGTTTCGTAAAAGCCATGTTTCCAGAGATGCTCATTTTGCAAGGGAAGGGGACAATTTAGTGTTCTCTGATATGGTTTCAAAGTATCTGGGGTGTATCATTACTAAAAGGGAAAAAAGACCAAGTTGTTCCAGAGACTGGGATATGAAATCTTCCATTTTCCATGTCACTGATTAGAAGGCAGGCCAAATTTGAACTAACTGAAGCATGGACGGCTCACTTTAAATGGTGGCACCTCAGCATTGCTTTACCTGTTGAAGCAAGGTGGTTCTCTGTGTGGGATTATTTCTATCACCTTCTCTAGTAACCTGGGCCATGAGCTCAGTGAGACCTTGTTTCTTCACCCTACAGCCTCAGGTCTGGTAAGCTGTGTGGTAAGGGTGGCGTGGGGAACCTGCCCTGCCCCTGCTTTTTGTGCACCATGTTGATATAAATACAAGATGTTCGTCTTCAGGGCAGCTATTAAAGATAGTAGTAATTATTACAATAGCAACTTCTTATGCCGCGTCCATGCCCTTAAGGTCTTAACCAAATATAACTTAGATGATGATAATTAAAACCAGAAGACTGTGACCTAGTAAAATCCATGAGTTTGGCAGGGACAGCAATGCTGAGGAGGAATGTATGCATCAAATATATAATAAATCAAGCTGTGCAAATGTAAAGGAAAGAGAATAATTTTGTGTCGGTCAAAACAACCCCAGGGCTGAGATCTGTTTTGTGCTCGGAGTTTGAGTCCTTTCATGCCACAAAGCAGATTTTGTGCAGTGTAATCCCACTACAGCCTTTTGCTTTGGGATAATTGCTAAATTCCGATGCTTTCTCTGCCAGGGAGTGCTCCCCAAAATATTGTGTCATATCTGTCTGTCCCCCTCCCTTCCCCTTTTGTTTTTGCTTTTCCTGGCTTCTTGCCACAGAGGCCTGGCTATGAGTCTTTGTATCTTCGAAGTAGCCCTTCCAGTTGCATTTCTTTTCCTAAAAATAGTTGAGGTCTTTGCTCGGGGGGAAAGCAAGAAGCAAGCATTTTGGATTACTGTCTCTTGCATGGGTCACTGGTGTGTGGGCTTGTGAACCCAGTCATGTAAGCTGTTCTGTCTCTTGAGATTGCTGTGGAGGGATGCCCTGGTCCACTGGATGTGGTTTCCAATTCAAGCACTGTGGGAAAAATTGACTATTCAGCTCCTAGGAATAGGGGACTGAACCATCTACCACTGGATGATGGAGATAAAGACAACAGGTCAGCCTGGAAATGATTTTTGGGGAAAGAGCTCTGGAGAAAGTAGTTTGCTGCTCTTCCTGGGAGGATGGGAATCGGTAGGCAGTGAATATGCATCCCAGCTTCTCACCAGTACTATCTGCTGCTTGCAATCCTCCGTCTTTGTAATACTTTATTTTACTGTGCTTGTGTTGAAAACTGAGTAGGTTTGCTTCTGTACCTGGATGCTCGTCAGTGAATTTCTAGGAGCTGTGATTCTTCTCAGTGCCACTGTGAACCAGACCATCAGCATCTGTGTATGGGTCCATTTGAACTGCACTCATATTTCATAATACTTCTTGTTTTCTTTTTCATATGCACTAGGTGACTTTGGAGAAGGTGTTGGGGATAACTGTGTCGGGAGGCAGAGGATTAGCCTGCGACCCCAGAACTGGCCTCGTTGCTTATCCGGCAGGGTGAGTCACTAACCACATTCTTCAAAGCTAAGGTAAACCAGGACTGGTGCATCAACACAAAGATTGAGGATGTTTCCACTATGGTCTTCTGTCGGGAGGCTATTTACTGTTCTTTAGTCTTTTAACACCAGAGAATGATGAGACTCAGCACTGTTACAAGAGAGAGGGATTGCATTTTACCTGTCAAGTTTTAATGGGATCCCTTTTAATGGAACCCCTCTCGTTCCTCTTGCTGTAAGCTGGGAATTACATACATTGTGGACTTTTTAACTATGCTCTGTAGTGTGGTGAGCTTACACATAACTCAATGTGATTCTCAAGACAGTGAGTACCTAATGGAGCAGGTGATGCTTCAATTAATTGACAAAAGCCTTCTTGTATATGCTCTGCAATTTATGACTTGCCATGTTCCTCATCCAAATGCGGAGAAAGATTTCAGGCTGAGTGCCCCTTGTATGTGAATTCTCTGGAGTGCAACACATCAGCCGCAGTATTCTAAGTCCAGATAGAGATATCCAGAAGGAGACTTTGGTGGACAGCAAAAGAGCTACTAGAGAGAGGTTGCTGAGGGCTGGAGAGGTGGCTTTGTGAGTTGCATGTTTAGCAAAATCATACATTTCTGGGGCCAGATCCTGATCTTGCTGAAGGTAGAGGTCACCCAGAGGGCACGTGTCCATGGAAGAGCAGAGCATGTCAGAGTTGCTGGTCTGTGGGATGCGACTTGTCTGAAAGAATGTATCCCCTGAACAATTTTAAAGGGACTGTGAGAGGTGCAGGTAGAGGTCTCATAATGGATGGCATTTTGAAAAAGCTGGGGAGGAAAAACATTTTACTCTGCCAGTGGAAGCGTGGCTGTTGAGATGGGGTATATCTATGACTTAGATGAAAAGATACGATACTGTAGTGGGAATAGATTGGGAAGACAGAGCAGTGTCATGAGAAGCCTTCACTGCCCAATGTAGCACTGTGGGGATACTCCATCTGGCTGGGTTGCAGAAGTCCATATGAGCTTGGCTCTTCCTCTCAGCTTGTTTATTCCGCTGGTCATCAAGCTAAAGGAGAAGAGGAAGGGCAGTATCTCCAAGTGGCTTTGCATAGATGTACTCTTAAAATATGAAAACTGAAATTAGAAAAAAGAAACTTCCACAATAATTATAGATGATGTTTTCCAAGCATACAAGACTAGCAATACTTAAGGGTTCTGTGTTTGTGGCCAAAATGAGAGATGGGGTAAGTAAAACTGGCTAGAAATTTTTGCCCATCCTGACAATATCTTGGAACACAGAACTGTGGTTGTGAGGGACCTCTTGAGATCATCTAGACCAACCCCCATGCTCAAGCAGAGTCACCTAGAGCAGGTTGCCCAGGACCATGGCCAGGCAGCTTTTGAATATCTCCAAACATGGAGACTCCACAACTTCTCTGGGCAGCATGTTCCAGTGTTTGACTACTCTCATAGTAACAAAAAACCAAAAAACCCAAAGAAGCGGGGCGTTTGGTTTTTTTCTTTTATTTTTCCTTTGTGTTCAAATGGAATATCATGTGTTTTAATTTCTGCCCATTGTGTCTTTTTCTGTCCGTGGGCATGCAGACAGTTTGAGATCCACATCTGCTCTTGACAGCATCCTTTATGCTTGAACTCTTTGGAGCCAGGAAAATATATTCCAGAGTGTGTTACCTTTTCCTCTACATCTTTTCTGACAGTGAATATGTTCGTGCTTGAAGAGGGCAAGGAGAGAGAGAAGAATACAAGTGCAGTAAACAGATGTTTTGGACTCTTGCACAGCTAAAGATAGACTAGTTTTCTTAATAGCAATGTCCTCTGATGAGCTTGTGCATGCCTAACATGGATTTAATCAAGCATGAGGACACCTGGGGATTCTTTTGGGTAATTAAAAGGTTATGCGGCTCCTTAGGGCTTTACAGGGGAATTCCTGTTCTTACTTGTTGGTGGTAGCATCACATGGCCTGGGCAAGAAACCTATGGAGTATACCAGATGTGCGTTGTAACAGTTTAGTGGCTTTTATGACTTTCTGCTTCTGTGCCATGGCTGGCCTGTTTTGTGATGTTGTTGTGATTTGCTGCAGTCAAGACAATCTCTAACAAAACTAGTATTAGTTAAGGAGCCAAGACATGAGAGGGGTACTTGTGCAGACCATACTAAGTTGATGCAAGTTCAGTTTGTTGTTGTTGAGTCTTGGGTTTTTTTTCCCCTGCATTCTCATTTCCAGTGAATTTCTCTTGATTTGCACAAATTCTGGCATTTCTGGTACATGGGCTTCATTTTGTTTATTTTTCTTTCTATTTGTTTGAGTTTATTGGTCAGGGAAGCTTCGTACATGAGGCTGATATAGCAGGCTGGGTATGGCTCATGGACAGTTGGTTTATGACCTGTCCATGCAGCTTGGTGACCTTTGTCTGTGCTTCATGTACTTCAGTGATTTCCTCAGCCCTCTGCTCATCTGCAGAGGTTTTGCAATCCTGACATGCAGATGCTTTGCTCCTCCAGTCTGTCCTACCCCTAAAAGCTGAATTTACGTAACAACTCTGTATTTTCCTAAGAACACTTTCAACATACCTAGGTTCATTTGGTTGAGATCAAAACAGTTGCCCCAGGCATCCTGACTTCATCCACACCAGGCATATGAATGCGTACATGGAAGAGGACTTGTGCATGAGAAGCTTTGGCGCTCTTTGAGCAGAATCTTAACTCTGGTCTCTGGTTTGCCTAAAGTAAATTATTATTTTTTTTTTTTAATTATGATTTCTGAATCTCCTGAAAGGAGCAGTTCCTAATGCAACACAAGCTCATTCCAACTCCACAGTGGTGCCAAAGAGCTGAGTTACATTATTACTTTCTTTCCTTCTCACTGTGAACTTATTCTTTCACGCTTGTGAACCTTTTATCCTTTCTCTTCTTTGACCCTAATGAGGCTTTCGCTCTGGAAGTGTTGATGGTATTGTTTTGGTGGGATGCTTGTGTTATAGGAGTCTTTTTCTCCATGTCTGCCATAAAGGCTAAAAGCACTGAGTACTCCAGGTATTTTAGGCCACCAATTTCATATAAGGCTGTTGGTCCTGGGAAGTAAGACAATATAGGAAAGAAAATTACATCCTCTCTGAAGGTCTTACAACTGCAGCCTACACTTGCCTGTTCTTATGCTGGCAAGTGAAATAAACCCAAAGTTGCTTAATTTGATCTCTGTTAGGTTTATACAGTGAGTAACAAAGTCTGTCTTGTGGGAGGAGTGAGGGGGACAAAGATGTACTGAATTTTTTACTTCTTGTGGCAGGACTGATGCTCCATTCTCCTTTTCTTTCAGTTTTTTTTTCCTCTTGCTTTTTCCCTGCCCTTCTCTGATTTTTTTGTTGTTGTTGTGTTTTCTTTTTTTTTTTTTTTCAGTAGCTAGTTCTGTTTCCTAGAAACAAGAAGGGCAACAAAGCTAAGAAAATCCTCTGAGGATGACTAGCATTAAAAAAGGGGAAAAAAAAAAAAGGCGGGGGGGGGAGAAGTGTCTATCCATTTAAATTCTAGACCAGCTGCTCAGATAGCTTGAGTCAGCTTATCTGTTTTGGTGTTGTGTTTGCTGCTGTTTTATAAGCCTTGTAGGTTGGTGTGAGTGACTGATTTATTTTGCTTCTCTTTTATTCTTTACACGGCTCTCAGTTGGTCATGATAGCTGGTTGGGAACCTTGTCCTCATGTGAGGTACTTGCCTGCTTGAGGGAGCATCCTGTGCTTTTTCTTCCATAGGAGCAGGAAAGTAGCACTTCATGCTGTTCAGTGTGCAATGTCTTTTAAATGCTATTCTGTTATGCCCTGACAAGCTTAAGCCTCTCTCTAGCTCTGCTTATCAATGCCCAGCCACTCTTATAGAAGTCAGGGATTTTTCATATTAGTGTTCCTTGCTGGGGAATTTTTGATACATAGCACATGTAATGAGTTAATCAGCCTCAGCTTGCATGTTCTTCCCTCCCCTTCAGCTCTCTAGCATAGCTCTTCACATACAGCAACTCCTGCTAAAGGCAGACGCAGGTTTAATAAAGCAAATACTCTCTGAGATACAGTGAAATTTAGTTTCTTTGTGATTCTCTCAGAAGTTACTGTAGCCAGTACAGACACAGGCCCTGGCTAGCTCTGTGGCGTGTGGTACATTTGATGAACAAATTATTTGGATGCCCCCGTATTCTGTACTATTTCAGAATGAATCACCCTTGTTTGTAGATAGGAAGGGAGGGACAATAAAAGGACCAGCTATATGATCAAAGTTAAGATGAAGGTATTAAGTCTTTTCTGCTGCTGCTTTTTGCCACAAGATCTTTTTGAGGAGCTAGGCTTGTTCTTGCTTCAGCTTTACCACCTTGAGGGTTTTTTGAGATAGGACAACTAATATTTGGAAGAGAATAGTGGTGTGATGTGTTCAAAATCAGAAAACCGCATAGCTGTCTGGATCAAAATTTATTTTACTTATACTGTGCCGTCCACATTGGATGTCAGTGCAGCAGCCTCTCATGTGCCAACATGAGCTACAGCAGAATCGACTCTTCTCGTTTCACTGTGTCTCCCCTGTTCCACTCCTCGTCCTTGGCTGGTTTGCAGTACTGAGTGGAAGCCTCTTAACTCTGTCAGCCCTTCTGAGTCATACCCCTCCTGGCTCCCTTATCCACTGATCCAGGGAGGTAAGTGTCAGGTCCTGCACAGGCAGGGCAGTGACCACGGTCTGTGTCACAGCGAAGGGAGGAAGGGGAGGAGCACAGCGGGAAATGAGTGAGTTGTTTTTAATCCAGCCAGGAGTCTGCTCAGCACGTGTGGAGCTGTCTCACACAACTGAGTGGTAAATCCCACTGGAAGCTGAAAGAGTAGGATTTTTCTTTTCCAGAAGTGGTTGTTGGTTTGCTCCCAAATACCTCTTTCCAATTCCAGTAGATATGCTGTAAGGGTAAGTGGTTTCCAGCCCATCCACATGTGGAGTCTCTTGGAAAGTTTTAATCATAATTTTCCATCATTATATAGATAAATTACTGCACAACATAATAAATTATCAGCTTGGAACAATTTCCCTTTACCTTAAGCTGCATATAACCTACAATGGAAGAATAACAGTTAGGATAAATGTTGTGTAACTTTACCAGGCATGATGTTACCTTGCTATTTCATTCCTCTTTACAGTGGAAGGTTTTGGTCAGCGGGGTACAGGAATGAATTGTGAGAGGCAAATCTAGTAGATGACTGCTGGTAAACGAGGCAAAATGCTGTTTTGAACTGGGATCTTTTCAAGACTTATGACTATTGTGGCCAGATTAGAATTGGTGGTTACATGGACAATGAAATCCTAATTTGTAAGATGACAAGTATTCCTGCCTTATTCCAGAGCATATTTTTCTTAAGTAATTGATCACTTCGCTTGGATGCCACAACAATAGTTGCCTTTAGAAAGCTGGAGGTACACAGAAGGAATCCACTTCTTTATAGACCCAGTGTACCTTTTGGTACATGTGCAGTTTGTGCAAAGCTTTACTGCTCTGTACGGGTACAGTTCTTCACTAATTTTTCTCTAGCACCAATGCTAATGCTATTGGGCTGTATCTCAAATGTAGCTTTGTATGTACAGGGACATTGAAATACTTGAACTGTTGGCTTGTGGGCAGATAAATCCTATTCTCCTGGTGCTGGCTCCTTCAAGTTTACTTTACCCAGTCCTCTGAAGGAGAATTTCTGGACCTTCTTTCTGTGTTCTTTTAGAAAAGAGAATTCTGTGGTGTTCTAAAGACTGTAGAAACGTACCCTAAAATGAAATTCTCATCTGTGGTTCAAAGCAAATTTCAGCATCTTTGGCCTCACCAGAGGCAGCTTGCTTTGTCCTCTTTAAAATGGGACAGTTGCCTTTCAAGGGTTAGACCTCTTTCCCCTTCCCATCTTCCAGGAATCTGGACTGTTGTTAATGCATGTAAACTGTGAGGCTACTGTGCTTTTACATGCCATCTGGGGAGATTTTCCAGCTGTCACAATTGTGGTGGTGGACCGAGAGAGGAAGATAAGAAAATCTCCTTCATTGAGATTGTTAAATACAATTTGAATTGGAGAGCTGCGACTGCAGCTGGGCTTGAGTTGGGCCATTACAACCAAACCAAGCAAATTTTTCTGCACCAAGAGGGAACACCACAAGGTTTCAGGGTCCTGAAAGTGTCCAAAAAGATGATGAAAAATAGCCAAACCCTTCCCTCCCTTTCCTCCCCCAACAACAGCAGATCTCTCAGAAAGAAGTAGGGATACGTTGTTTAACTCTTAAATCTCCCTGTCTTAAATACTCTTGGAGGAAAAGGAGCATAGATGCACTGAGGCATGAAGATCTGAAGTATAAAATACTTCCTTTCATTCCTTGCTTTTATTAATTTAGATTAGACAGGGAGGGTGGGCTGAGGAAGGTTAATGTAGTCTTAGTTTCTGGCAAGTGGGCAAACTCTTTGCACTTGGGACAAGAAAATGGAGATCCCCTTTGCAACAGTGCTTTCTTCTCAGGCCAAGGAATCATAACTTTGATATTTTAATTTGCAGAGGTGGATTTAAGGGGGCTATGACCTCTTCCTTGCTCTCTTGCCATTGGCCTTTGAGATTCACAGGTAACAATCATGCAGTCCTGGAGCAAATGGCCTCTTCCCATCTAGGTAGCAGCTGGGTCCAGTCCTGAATCCCGATCATTGAACTTCAGACAGAAAAGACCCTGCCTAATGGAGTAGGTGCAGTCTTACACGACTGAACTGTTTCCACATGCCCATAGAGCTAGGCAAGAATTTCTACATTGGTTTTTGCTTGGTCTCCCTTTTTGTGAATGCTAGAGACTCTTCCACATTGAATCCATGTCTCTGTAATACAACTGCACCTAAAAAGTAAATTGTTTGCTGAACGACTGTGTATTGATCCAGTTCAGCTGTAATCTCACTTGGTTTTGGCAGAAGAGATGAAGAAGCAAAGCAAGCACTACTAGCAGTCACCTAGAGCTGTGGGCAAACTCCCCTGGTTTAAGTCCTTAGCAGAAAGGAGTCAAACTTGTCAAATTGACTTCCAGGCAGTTTCCATCAGCCAGCCCCTAGGTGTGTGTGTGGGGCAGCGCTTTTGATGTCATGTCTAAATAATTTGAAGTCTTTACTTGTGACAAACAACTGAAGACCTAACATTCAGTAGAATCTTAAATAGTGAGATAGCAGTGAAGCTCCAGACCTGCAGCAAACCTGCTGTCCAGCAGAAAAAGGGAGGAAAAATAGGACAAAACTTCAAAATAGCTGGTCAGAAACCCTTTTTACTAAACCAGAGGGGAGACTGTGTCAAGTCTGTGCCAGAAGTGCTGCTGTGTGCGCTGAAGACTGCAGCATTGGGGTGCTGCCAGACTGATGGAAGGAAGGTGTTGGGAACGCGAGCCCTTGACTCGGAGAACTCAGCTGCTGGCTGGGGAGGTGGTTAGTGTGATCTTTGCCAGCAGCGGAGTAGGTTGTGGTAGACAGTGTGAATCTTGTGGGATGCTTGGTTTCAGTCCCTGTGTGACTTTGTACCTTGTGTCGCGCTTGGTATTGAAAAACTAGTCAGGGCAGTGCTGATGTTTGGCGTTGCCAGCTCCCTTTGAGACAAGCTGCTGTTTTGCTGTACATAGAGTTGCTGTTTTGATGTACGTGGAACTTCTAGTTACTTCTCCAGAGTGCCATACGCTAATCAGCCTTCAAGTTAGAAGGGAGTGGATCACTATTCTGTAGCCAGCTGCTACAGCCTCTGGACAAATAGGGATGAAATGTGACGCTTTGTCCTACACTTAGGATTTGAGAATCTGGCAGCAGCAGTAGGTCTGATATACTCCCTCCCTCCCTCCCTGATATACATCCTCCCTCAAGGTGCCGGGTACCAACGTGCCCCTTTATCCCCCGTCTTTCTACAGAAGCCATGTGATATGAGCCCTTTCTCCTAAAACGCTTCCTTTGTACACCCCATCCTATCTGGGATGAGCCTGTCTGTGCCCACGCTTCTGTGCTTCTTTCTGTCAGGCACTGGGAAAGGGCTGGACTCTGCAGCTGTGCTCGGCGTATGAGTGTCCTGCATCCTGGTGTTGCTAGAGAACCCCCACAAGTGAGGAGCAGCAATCTTTGCTTCCTCTTGCAGCCTTTCCAGTAGGAGGACCCACCCTGTTGACAGGCAGTACCCACTCTCTTGGCTCAGGGATGAATTGACGTTGAAGTCTGGGACCCTTGGTAGCAGAGTTTGCTGGTGTTTAACAAACAAACAAACAAAACCCCAAACAACCCCCTAAAAGCCACAACAGGAAGCCTTGACCTGTTTAGATCGCCCGGTGTTTTTTGACATTTAGATTGAATTGAGGATTTTTCAAGGGAGTGGTCCAATTGCAATGCAACATTTTTGGAAACATTTCACAAATTTGTTTACCAGGAGTTCTGTGGAGAGAGGGAGTGTATGAGTGGGAGCAGGTGCCTTTCCCCAGAACAAATTGCCTGAGAACATTGCCCTAGGATATGGGCAACCCTGCTTTTGAGTTGAGCAGCAAACTGGGTTCAGTTCAGAGATGAGCTGGTAACTGTATTCCTTCTTCCCCTCTCCACCCTCAAAATTACAGAGTTGGGGGCAGGAAAATAATAGAAAAGTTTGGGTTGGAAAGGACCTTTAAAGGTCATCTAGTCTAACCCCCCCTGCAATGAGCAGGGACATCTTCAACTAGATCAGGTTACTCAGAGCCCCGTCCAACCTGACCTTGAATGTTTCCGGGGATGGGGCATCTACCACCTCTCTGGGCAACCTGTTCCTGTGTTTTACCACCCTTATAGTAAAAAATTTCTTCCTTATACCTAGTCTAACTCTTCCCTCTTTTACTTAAAAACCATTACCTGTTGTCCAATCACAACAGGCCCTACGCAAAAGTTTGTCCCCATCTTTCTTATAAGCCTCCTTTAAGTATTGAAAGGCTGCAATAAAGCCTCCCCAGAGCCTTCTCTTCTCCAGGCTGAACAACCCCAACTCTCATCCTGTCCTTGCAGGATAGGTGTTCCATCCCTCTGATCATCTTTCTGGGCCTCCTCTGGACCCGCACCAACAGGTCCATGTCTTTCCTGGGCTGGGGGCTCCAGAGATGGACACAGTACTGCAGGTGGGATCTCGCCAGAAGCATGTTGTTCTGTCTTTGTTCTGTATATTGCTTTGTCTTTGGGATGATAGTGAGAGTTTGTCTGAAGGACAAGGAAGACTTTTCTGAAAAAAGCCAGCAATGGGGAAGAGGCAATGTATTGTAGGGCACAGAGAACTGAGACTTCTTTTCTCTATTTTAAGTCTACCATGGGACTTGATGATAGAGAGAATCACTTTGCTTCTCCCAGCTTGCACCTTTTTCTAAAAATAAGAGTAACAGTTTTCTATTTTCTCCTTTATAGAGATGTAGATAACAGGAGCTGAGTATTAAACAGATGACTTACAAAAAAAAAAAAAAAAAAAAAAAAAGACTTTAAAAAGTGCTGTCTTGTACCCTTACCTTACCCTTGCTAGTTTGGACGCTCTTCTCCCAACATCATATGCTAGCCACCCCTCAAGGCAGTAGAGTCCACAAAGGCACGTTGTGCTGCTTCTTAAGAGCCTCTGCAGTGTGCTGCTGCTCTTGAACATCCCACAGCTGGTTCCACGTGTGGGACATGAGCTCAGGTGCCATTGTGGTAGGTATATGCACAGAAGGTTAAGGACATGATTAAGGCAGAGAACACCAGATGCTGCTGACTCCACTGCTTCTGTGTCCTCCTTTGTACTTGTTCCCAGCACGGAGCAAGCCCAGTTCTTGACAGAGAGAGGAGAGCAGAATGGGGTGGAGGTGGAAATAAATGCTCTTAGAATAGTTTTGTAGAAGGAAATTGTACGGAGGTTGCATAGGCATGTCTTCAGTGGTGCATTTTGCATTTTTTTGAACATCAGAGCACTTTTACGTGCAATTTCTTTGATTACTTCAAAGAAATAAGTAAAAACTTTTCTTGTTCCACCTGTCTCCTCTTCCATGCTATATACCTTTGAACTCTGACCCTTCATGGCACGGCACAAAATTGTGTTAGCTGTAAGCAACTTTGGTGCTTAACTGACAAGGAAGCTGGGGATGGTTTTTAGTGTAAGAATGAATTGCAGGACCCGTATTCTGGGCTAAGGAAGGCTCCTTGCCTGCAGTGTGCATGCAGGCAGCATGAATGTGCTCTCACCTCCAGTGATGGAAATCCTGGGGGGTTTCTTTCTGTGTGTGATGCTGTAAATAAAGTTTGATAGTGTGGGTAGGGTAAGTCAAGTTCGGTAGCTTCAGTCCTGCACTGTGTCACACAACTGGTGTGGCAGGTCCAGGCACTGCTTGTGCAGTGTGTGTTGGGGGGCCAGCAGTATTAGCTGAGCCCTCAAGAAAGTTTATGTCAGAGTGTGAATTCTTGCCGTTGCCAAAAATATTATTGATGAAGAAAGTGAGAGCAGGGAAATGGGAATGCTTTTATCTTTGCAAGGCTGCAATGAAAATTCTTGTGACAAAGAAATAGTGCTTAACTGCCCTTGAAGCTTCCCTGTGCAGGATTCCTGAGGTTGCGAGGAGGGAAAGGTAGGGCTTCTCCAAGGAGTCCTGTGAATTTGCTGCTGTTTGGGTTGCCTGACAAACCATATTAAAGAGAACTATATAGTACATGCTTGTTACTGCTTCCATCCTAGTTCCAGGGCAAATATTCTAGTTCCCTCAAGGGAGTGTGTTATCATGCCTGTCAGAATAGCTACAACAGTTGCTGTTTTAATGATTATATTGGTCATGTCTGACTTTAACCTGCCTTATTAAGAGAAATGCTGGCTGTCCTCAGTCTTTCACTGTGCCAGTCGTACCAATTTGGTTTTTAAATTGGGAGGCAAGCTAGAAATAATCCCATGTAGATGATTAGTTTGTTACTTTGTGCTTTGATCCCATTAACCAGCATGTGAACTAAAGGGAAATCACTATTTAAAAAAAAAAAAAAAAAAAAAAAAGGCAGTCCCGTGGCGAGGGTCACTTGCAGTTTATGTGCAAAGAAATTGAAGGGAGAGAACAACCATGTCTGCTTTATTTAATAACAGAGCTAAACACTCTGGTAGAGCTCTGCAAGTGGGAAGCTTTTGACAGGTTTGGAAAGCTACTGCGTGCGAGTGGAACAGGGAAGAGGAGTGGTTGCAAAACTCATGCTGCCTTGGCTATTTTGAAATATGTAGGCCTTTTCTCAGCTTGAAGCTCTGCAGCCCCCTGGGGTTTGCCTGAGAAAGGAGGGGGGTTGGCATAGGGCATGAGTGCCCAAAAGCCCATGTACCTGCAGGTAGCAACCTGCTCTCTCCTCTACCTGCTCTGTATCTCTCCAGCAGTTATACCTCCTAGCAACCAGCGCCTTGATGCGGCAACAGGACTTGCTCGTGAGCCAAGTCCTGAGCTTGCATAAGAGCGAGGCGGGGGGGGGGGAATGGGGACTGAATAGCAAAGTCTGGGATGAAAATGAGATACCAGCCGCCTCAGCTGAGCTCCACCCTCTCTAAGAATCTCAAAACAGGCACTGTGTCTCCTGGCAACCTTCACACAAATTGTAGAGTTTAACTTAAAAGAAGTACATACAGTCCAAAGGCTGTGTCCCATCACCAGGTGTGAACAACACGGAGTCGATCCTTTTCCTCTTTCTGGAAAATCTGGTGGTCTCAGATCTCAGTCAGTCTCAGACAGGCAACAAGTTAAAGGTAAAAGAGCATCATGTTAGGATATCTTAAGAAGCTCCGGGGAGCAGTGTGTTTTGTTTATTTTAAGCTTGCCCAGAAGTGCCCTGACTATTGCTTAGGAACCAGATGTAGGACTTGGCCCTCCCTGCCGTGCCCTGCGCTGGAAGCCGTGCCCTGCGCTGGAAGCCGTGCCCTGCGCTGGAAGCCGTGCCCTGCAATGCACACACACGTGCGCTGCCCTGTTGTGCAGCTGGGCCTGGTTCTTTCGGCTGACAGTCAAGGACCGACAGAGCTGATACCAGCCACTTCCTTGCCTTCAGTGTCAGTTGCCTTGCTTTTGCAGTGCTGACCTAATGCTTCTTAGTCTTGGACTCTAACTTGGCCACGTTTCTCTGTGACAAGAGATGTAGATATATGAGAAAGCAAAAGTGGGTTTTATCATGATTGCTTCTCCTTTCAGATCTCCTGACAACTGATGCTCATTAGCTTTTCTGAAGAAAAATTTTAGTGCATTTAAAATCCTCTATATTATGCTGAGATACAGGAAAAGAGAGGTAAATTTTCATCTTCCATTAAATCTAGAGCTGTCACAAGTCTCTAAAAAGGCAACATAGGCAGAATTGAATGTTGCCCATCTGGCAACGACTGAGCTGTTTCTGCTCTGAGAAGCAGCGAGGCTGGGGCAGGGAGCTAATGGGAGCTCTGGGCGTTTGGGCCTGGGAGCCATGGCAGGCTTCCCATGGCTTGTGGCACCGACAGCAGCTGGGGGCAGAAGCAGGCTTCCCCCTGCCCCTTTCTTTCAGTACCTGCCAGCCTGACCTCCTACGGATCTGAATAGGCAGGGCTGGCAGGAGGCTTTATTGCCTTTTTGCTGGCCCTGGCAGCCTGCTGCCCAAGGGAACTGTGAGCTTTGCCATGCCTAGAGGAGCTGAAAACAACTGACCATTTGGAGCGGGTGATTCTTAAACTCCATGCTTTCGAAGAAGCTGGCTTGGTTTTATGGTTTGGTGTGTGGTTTTTTTTTTTTTTTTTTGTCTCTGATACTCTTACAGATACATGGCAGGGATTATGCTTACTGAAGCGTTCAAGGGGAAAAGCTGCTCCAGTTTCCCTGCCTCAGTGGGGGCTTTTGCCGTCTGCTCTGGAACGCAGATCAACGCCTGCCCTGCGCCTTACCCTCAGCGTGGCAAACCTCCCCAGGGAGATGGTGGTGGGGAGGGGGCTGGGAGGCAGACTGCTTCTTTCTGAAGGTTAATTAGATGACAAGGGGGAGAGAGTTAAATTGTATTACTTTTTAGTTTGCCCCTTTGATTGGTGCCACTTTAATATTGACTACACTGCTTGCTCATGGTAAAACAATTAAAGCCCTGAGGCATCTACCATGAGCTGTCATGTTCGTCTGCCCTAGATGATTAGCTTGACGTATAGATCTTTCTCCCCGCTCCCAAACTGCTGCACTTGCTGCTGGAAACTGAGGTGTCGATCAGTTGCTTGCAAGTGAGATGTGTTTTTCTTTTCTGACTTGATTTTAAACGAAAACACTTACTCAGCTTTTGAGGCTTTGTGGCACGGTGGGAACTGCTCTTGCAGAGGAGTTTGTGCAGATTTGAAGTGTAGAGCCAGATGTTCCCATGTAAGCCCACCTGGGTCTGCACACCTCTGCAGGGAGCTGCTTGCTCCCAAGGAGGGTGCCTTCAGAGAGAGCTCCCATCTTCTCTTGTTATACTGTTGGGCTGGAAAGCTGAATTTGCTCAGCGCTTGATGGCAGATTTGATTTATTCTGCAGGAATTTTATTGTAAACTTCGCTTCTCTTTATCTCTATCTTTCCTGCCTTTCCCCCTGAACTGATACTTTCCTGGGGTTTTTAAATATCTTTCTTTTTTTTTTTTTTTTCTTTTCTTCAACTTGTCTTTCATTGCTTCCTCTTCCCCTAGATCTGTGCAATTTCTTTTCTCTGAGGCACTCCCCTTGGGCTTTGTTATGCTCGGTGTTGTTTATAGGCAAAGAGGAAGCACCCCTTATACACACACACAGCCTGTATATATAAATAAAAAAAGCAAGAATTTATTGTTAGTATAACTGAATTCTTAACACTCTAATTCAAGAATCATTTTATTCTACCACTAATTATTACAGGAAAACAAAGATAATACGTTAGAATACTTCTATATGGAAAAAGTCTCAATAATTGTGATAATGCAACTAAAACCGTAACACATTTCTTCGTTTCTATTCATTTTCCTGGTGTTATGCTTACCCTTGTGTTGCTCCTCTGGATCTTCAAGTCAGTTGTTGGAGGGTAATACTGTAGTGAAAACTGAAAAGCCTTTGTAGCCCTTCACTGGGAGGAGTATGATGTGGATATTGCTGGATTCTTCCTCACTCCAGGGTCCACTGGGTCATTTTTTATATGTTTGCTGACACACTTTCACATCTGTCTGTTTCTTAGTTGGTCTGCAGCTCCATGATGCTTCTGATTTCACTGTGTATGGTGTCTTTCATGCATGTTGGATATTATTTCTTTGTTTTCTTTGTTACCTCTGTAACCTGTTTTGTTCAGCTCCAGGTCTGCGTTTCTTTAACGGGCCGTGGGTGAGTTGTTCACAGCCATGGGGTCTCCGCTGCCAAGCATGTGCCTCATCCCTTACCATCCCATGCCTGTACTCCTCTGCACTGCATCCCGCCCTCCACTTCTTAAGGTCTCTGCTATCATACCATGCCTGCATTTCTCTCCACAACATCGTCATGTTAGTTGCAAATATCTCAGTCTACATAAAATAACTGCTTGTTACTGTTATTTATATAAAACTATGGTTGTATCACACAAAGATAAACACAAGTAAAACAAATTAGCCATAGACACCTGGTCAGTTAGAGAAATTGCTGTCACAGCTCAACCAAGTAATACAGAGCTACAGGCAGGTCAAGAAAAGTTCAGAGTGAGCAAGCCCAGGAAGCCTCGGGCCTTTTAGACTCAGTACAAAGCTTACAGTCTGTTGCTGAGAATGGCAAATCTGGGGCTGTCAGCCAGTCACTGATCAAAGAGGGACTGGCTCTTGAGAGCAAGTGCAGGGGTGGAGCACAACTGGGGAGCAAGAGATCCCCAAAGCAGGTGTCTTGGCTGGTCTGTCAGAACGGAGAGTTGTTCTGTTCTACTTGTTGATGTGCCTGTGACAGCCATAACTTTGGGAGGAGACCTCAGCATATGGAGACAAGTCCTTTCTCAAGAATTAACATAGTATGCTGTGATTCATCCATCCTGGAAAAAAGTTGCATTCCCTGCCCTGATGCAAAGCTCTTCAGGTTTTCATCTGTGTTCTGGCTGTTTGTTTCGTCCCTCTTGGTCACACCTGGGACCAGCCAGGTTCTGCTCAAGGCTCCATTTTCTACTGCTTCTCAGTCTCTCCTGTCCGACTGATCAGCACATTTTCTTGTCATGAACTGTCTCAGTGATCCTTTTATTCCTCCAGCCTTCCTATCATCAGTTGCCCATTGCTCTAGCCCCTGGGGCTGCTGCTCATTTACAGTATTCAGTGGGTGTTTGCCAAGAGTGCTGAAATAAAATGCAGCTCTGCAACTCCCACTCCCAGCCCAGTTGATTTAATGCTTCATGTAGGTGTATTGCTGGCATTGCTTCCCGGCCCCTAGGGAACGGAGTAATTTTGGAGAGAAGGTGGGAGAAATGTGGACTCTCTGTGTGTTATAGTCATCCGTGAGCCATATGTATGCATGTGTCTGTATATATGCCTACGTATACACACGTATATGTGTGTGTGCACATGCGTTTGTCATCAGTGCCTTATGTTCTTTGCAGCTTCTCAGACATGCAAGCTGACAGGCAATTCAGCGTGTGTATGTGCAGTGGCCACTTTGTGTGGCTTTGTTGTTCCACCTACCTTTGCTGCAGGCTGGAGGAGAGATGGAATATTCTGCAAGGCAGGGGAGATGGCCTGTCCCCAGTTCTGCTGGGGCACGGTTTTATTCCTGGTTTCTCATCCATGAGATTTTTTTTTTCCTTTCCTGGCTTTGGAGTGTCAAAAGGAATCGGGATGTTTTGAAGGTGAAGTTCCTGCTGAATCACTGGTGACTATGCAGCCATGAGCCATAACAATTAACTGGAATGTTTCTCATCTTCCTTGCAACTTTAATGATTCCCAGTTGGTAAGCTGGTTTAAATTCTGTGGTTTTCCTCTGAGCCCTTTTCTCCCCTCTGCTTTCCCCACACGCTCTTCTTGCACAGGTCTTTCACAATCTTCGTCTGGCTTAGCTCTTTGCCTCCCAGAAAAGGTGCCTCCTTATTGTGCGGTTCTGTGAAAAGCCATCACTCTCCTGAGGGCACTGCCGCTGTGTCTCTGGCTCCAGCGTGGCTGCTGTGGGGTTGCGTACAACTTACCCGGCAGGAGACAGGACTCGGGCTGTCTTTTGTCCCCACATTCATTTTGGGCGAAGTGTGGAGTCTGAGTTTGTTTTCCTGAATCATCACTCTGCCTCATGTTTGCCCAGTGTCAGAAGGGTTGCCAGTTTTAAGACTCTTCCTCCGCCTCTTCTGCACTGCCCCATTAAAAAGAGACCTTGCAATAACCTAGCTTTCCGTGCTAAGATGGAGTTTTGCATGTGTGGTAGTTTCAGGGGGGCAAGGATATGTTGCAGTAAGATCAGCTGGACCCGCTAGAAATCACCGCAAGCAGCACCTTCGCTCTGGCAGGAGGTGGGCAGGACGACTCCTGCAGGGTTTCTCCTCTGTGTTCCTGGTAAATCAGAAGCTTCAGTGGTGTCTATTTGTATGCAAGAAGAGAGGCCTGGATTGGTCAGTGTACAGTCACAATCTCTGCTCCTTACTGGATCTCTTAATCCATTTATCTCTTGGGGTTGGGTTTTTTTTTTGAGTCTTTTTAAAGTGTTTTGGGTGTCTTTTCAGATCTGTGCATCTGTTCTCTGCCATCTGCAGCTTGAAGTCAGAGATGTGGCTGGTTGTTTTAAAGATACAGTCTGCCAGGTGTAAAGGGGGTGTTGAGAGCTGCCAGTGCAAGTTCTTGGCCGTGCACGGCAGGAGTTTGTGTTGGGCCTGTGCAGGGCAGGAGCTGAGGAGGAGCTTCTTGGGCACTCAACCCTGTCCCCTCATCTGCAGCAGAGCCTATACATGCAGACAGGCACAAACCACTCTGGCAGCACCAGATCACGAGGATGGCAGCATCCTCATCAGGTGGTGGGGAGAGCAAGTTGCCTGTTTTTCTGAATGTCATCAAATCACATAGGCACTGATGGGTGTTTTTTTTGGGTTTTGTTTTTTTTTTTTTTTTTTGCAGGGGTGGTGGGTATTTTGAGGCTCCCATACTTGGGGATGTAGTATTTGTTCTCTTGCATGCCTTGCTCTTCTGTCTCAGTCCATTGAAGGCTGAATGGGAAGTGAGCTGTCACTGGTGTTACCTACCTCAGCTGAGGACAGTAATCGGAGCACAATCCTGTGGCTGTGCAAAGCAAATGATACTGGGCAGAGACAGAGGCAGGCTGTTGGGATCCTTCATCTTGTGTTCCCTTCATAGTGGACACGTCTGCGCTCTCAGTCAGTGCAATGGGCGATGTGAATTCAATAGGCTGACGTGGTGGGGGGAGCAGAGGCTGCCCTTGTCCCTTTGGGTATTATCCCTACAAATCGTTCTTGACAGTTCTGCTCAATTTACTGCGCTGCTCTCCCTCTTCTTGTGTGTGGGTGCCCACTGGCTTAAGATATTTCTGAGTATCAAATTTCTGGAGGCTGGGAGTCTGGACAAGTATCTTAAAATCTGCCCTGTTCTTCCCTAGGCCTGGGCTTTTGGAGACAAGATACTGGACTTTAGTTTGGCCTGGTTCTTCTTGTGGTTTTTTTGGAGCAGAGCCTGTTCTGTGGTGCGTTTGGGCTCCCACTCCTGCAGGTTTGGGGTGCCACACAGCCTTTTAAACAGAACAAGCATGTCCCTAGTTGGCAATCAGAAATTCCTGCACTATTAGTCTAGCAACACTAAATGTATTGCTTGCTTTTTTTTTCACAGTAGGTTTCTTGTTCAGTATTTGTGGCTTTCCATTAGCCTGTGTTGGTTTCTGAAGCATGAATTTAACTGCATATTTCCAGTCTTCTTGATCATGGATTGGTGCAGGGAGCTCAGAAGGCTTTTCTGCTCAGGCAGCGACACCCAAATCGTAACCTCTCAACAGATACATCTTTCTTCTCAGCATACATATAATTAATAGAGCTTGCATGAAAATACCTATTCAGTTACATAGTCAGCGTGCACATCCTTTCGCCTCGTTGTTAACCCACTCCCAGTACTGGCTGTGAATTAAAGAAGCTTTCTGGCAGGAAGAGTTGCCACATAGAAAATTAACACCAGCTTTTGTAGACAGTCTGATTGAGCTTCCCTTGGCAACCAGTGCAGTGTAAAAAAGATTTTGTTCTTATCAATGTCTTTTTTCTTTTTTGTGCATTTAGTGCGTAGGAAGCTATTACGCTCTCATTTGAATTGCTTTGGGTGGGGGGAAGAGAGCAAAGTATGGGCCAGAAAGTGAGAAATGGACTGATTTTGAAGGGACGGGACTGTTTGCTCTTTTCATTTATTCTTGCAGCAGCATGAAAGGAATATATTGTGGGGAAAAAAAGAAAGCCAACATTTGTTTTTATGTCTTAATGGAATTTTCTTTCCTCCATACAGCATCCTCTTCATAGCATAGGCTGCATGTATTTAGGAGGGGAGGACTTGACCCATAAACTCTGCCTCCAGTCACGTGTCCCACAAGATAGGGCAACACTGAGTTGATGGATAGCTTGGAAAGGAATGCTATCACAGGCTTTTAATTTTCCCAAGCACTCTGGAGGAGCCTGTGGCCTGCAGAGGAAGGAAAGAGGAAAACTGACTTCTGCACAAATCTGTTTTTTACCAGCGTGCTGAAGAAGGAGGTGGCGGGGGGAAGGCAGCTGAGACTAGAGGGATGTGCAGGGAAACAGGAGGACAATGAGAAGTGTAAAATGCCAAGGAACTAGAATTTTGGGAAGAGCAGAGAGGTGGGGGGAGCTGCATGGAGTTGACCCACTGCTGCTGACTTAGTGAGTCAGATACTTCATGTAAATGTGATAGTGATGTCCAGTTCCTCTCCGTTCCTGCTCCTATATTTAACTTAGGGAAATTGCTTCTTTTTTATATTTTGGGTTTTTCCTCTTGGCGGAATAAATGGAAACTGCTCCATGGAAACATCCCCCCCCACGCCCTGAAACAACATCAGCTTTTTATCGGCATGTATGGTGCACGCATAAGATAAGGCTGTACCTTCATGGAGGTTTGGAAAGCTCTGCCAGGAACCTTGCACCATTTTCTTGTTGGCTGACCCAAATGGGCTCCCTGATGGAGAGAGCTCAGTTGCCTGTAAAAACTTTTGACATTGCTGTGAGAGCTGGTTGTGTCCTTCCCTTGTCTTTGAGGTTACCTGAATGTCCCACAAGAAAGAGGAGAACTGGGAGAGATTCCACAGCCAAGTTGTTTTTAAAAGCTGCTTGCATCAGGAAGGTGTACTTAAAGGTTGTTGGGTGGCATCATAGACCTAGAAATAATACCTTTAAATACATCTGCCATTGCCAATGGCCTCAGCAGGAACCAGCATGCAAACAAACAGGACACTTGATCTCAGCTGGCTGATAGATGGTTTGTACAGCAGTAATCCATACAGCAGTGAATAGTTTCTATAAATGTCTTGGAAATCAGAATGTACTTGTGGATTAAAAAGCTGCTGTGGTCATCAAGTGCTGCCTGCAGCTGCAGAGGAGGGAGGTAGGGTTTGTGCTGAAACAAGGGTGTTAACAATGTTTACCTTCTAAGCAGCTAGTGTGTGCCAGGGTCAGTGTTTCTTTCTGTAGGTCCCATGTGAGGTGCTTTTGGAGCTAGTCTTGCATGTTGGCACTAGCATTTTAAAAAGGTCTCCTCAGACAAAGGTGTCTGGAGAACTTGAATTTGTTTTGAAAGCTTAGTTTTGGGAAAGGGGTGGGGTGGGTGGAAGAGGTGATGTGACCATTATAGAAATGCAGGTTTGAAATAGTTTGCTTGGTCTACATCCGCAATTGGAAGCTCGGAACAAAAACACCAGTGCTCTTTTCCCTTGCGTCCTTTCCATCCCTCTGGCTGTGAAATGCTGAATTCAGTCTCATAAAGGAGCAGACAAAGGTGGAGGATGGATAGATGGGTGTATGCTCTTGTATGCAATTAATTTTCCATGGTAATTATTTTTATTATTTTAACTGCTGCAAGATTAAAGCTAGCATAAACGGAAACAAGTAGACACTTGGAGTCTCCTGAGGGCTTGGTAGCCTTACTGGACTTGGAGGCAGCGTGGAGTAGGTGGGTCAGCAATCTGACCATTCATTGTCTCCATTCCCTTTATTTTGCTGCACCAATTTCCTTTGCTAAAGCAGAGCACGCCCAGAGTACTGATGGGCTCTGAGCCACCTTGTTTGGGGAACCGCTGAAGAACAACTTGCTGGCTGTATGGGATGGAGGGAGCTGCTCTGTGGCCACACTGAGCTGAGCTGTAAGTGTCTGAGCAGGCAATTGAGGCCACCCTTAACACTCGGAAGAGATTAAAGTGCTAGAAATGGTTAATTTCTGTTCGTTGAGGAGATGTGGTCTCTAAGGTGGAATGGACTAGACACCTTCCCAAGCATTTTGAGAGGGAGCCAGTTTTCAAAGTCAGGTGCTCCTGACTCCCAGAACAATATCTGTGTCCCACTGTAAGATTTGCGATTTGCGGCCTGTGTTCCTTCTGGGTAACGTGTCCTTGGAGTTGGCTGGAGTCGTCATTGTCCTTGTATATGGCAGACAGGAGAGTGATGGTGGAAAATCGGCATGGGACAGCATAGCAGTGGGGTAGCTTCAGTTGAGTAGCAGCTAATTTAAGAAAACAAGTTTAGAAGTCTAGTTTATCCTGGATAAATGACTTCACTGGTACAGAGGGTCATAACCAATTAGCGTGTTATGTTAGTTGTTAGCTTCCAACTCAACATAACCACGTGCAATTTTATTTCGCCAAGTCTACAAGTTAAAATTACCTTTTTGTGGCATAAATTAATGCTTGCTGACCGGTAAGGAGACACTGTGATTTATTTCCCTCTTTCCCCCTCCCCCCAGCCCCTTCCAGATAGAGTTTTTTAATTATGGGTCGAACTCAGTGAACCGAGCATAGAGGTGTCTCAAGACAGTTAAAATATCCACGTTTATGAAGGCCGCTCTGGCACTAGAAGCCGTGTGGCTCTTGGACTGGTTTGTCGATTTGCCCTGGTGTGTGAGCTGGGTGGTTCTTACCTTCGCTGTGGGGTCTGGACTTGGCCAAGGGCTGGGAAGCGGGGAAGAAGCCTGCTGGCAGACAGCCCACTCTGGAGTGCAATTGAGCTAAAATTCATGATTGTAAGTGGCCAAAGGCTCTGTCATGTAAGTTAATAATGGCAAAGCCCTGGACTTTCGTGATTCACTATACTGTTCTAGGAAGTGGTTTGTTTTCTTGCCTGGTTTGGAGACCATGGTTTGTTTTTTTGCATCTTTCCTGTGTTTTTAGACTGCGTTCACTTCTCTGAAGTCCTGTTTTTCTGCAGAGTTCCTCACAATAAAACACTAACAAATTTAACAGCTGCACAGGAAAGTCTTTACCAGGATTTCGTGTCTTTCCTTTATTCTTTCTGGTTTTTTGAAGCTTATTTTGAGCACAATTCATCCCTGTCATAACTCAGCAGGATTTTGATCCATTAACCCTATCCAACTCCACATAATGGGGTTTTGCTTTGCTTTTCTGATTAGCCAGAGGCTTGGGATTGGATAGATTTTCACATCTGCTAACTTCCTGTTTCATATCTCGTGATTTGCGAGGCTTAACCTCCCCTGACTTGTTAATGGATCACAAACCACCTGCTTCTTTACACTAATCCCTCTGAAATATATAGCATAGCTTTGACTTGAAACTCTCCAGAATGGTTCCCCAGGGTAAAAAGTGCAGAAGGATCAATCCCAGACTGAACAACCTGCTTATTTATGCTTTCCCTGCTCTTCCACAAGATTACTTCTCCAATCATGGCTGTCTGCCTTAACTATTAAGAAAGTTTGGTGCCTTTATTGCCTTGGCCTTCTGGGTAGGCCGTGAGTGGAGACGAGTAAATGGAATGGCATGGGTGGAGAATAGTCTAATGGGAGGGCTCATGTCTTGTGAATAGTTGGTGCTTTGGAGGTTAAAGCTTCAGTACCCTCTGACCGTGTCTGCTTTGAGCTAGCAATGTTAATGGGGCGTGAACAGCTTCATCCAGGGACTCTGAACTCAAGGTCTGGGTGCATCAGTCCTCCTTTCTGCTTTCTTTTCCATTTAAAAATTTACACCACTTCTGGCAGGGTAGCCCAGTCAGATCAAGGGAAGGGTCAGCTGCCCGGGGTACGTGAGTAGGTGCCAGAGACGTTGCAGGTCCCTGTCAGCCCTAAGCCCTGCCTGCAGCACTGCTAGCCCTGCCTGCTGCTGGGGGCGCGGAGAGGGGCCTGGAAGAATGTGGCTCTTGTCTTGGGCAGCATGGTGCCTAGGTGTGCTTAGTCCTGGCTCATGAGTGTACCCTGCCTCAGTTAAAACGTTGGTGTGGTCTGTAGGTGAGGTGCTGTAATGGGTTTCTGTGATGCCTCAGCTTTCGTCTTTCTGCTTGGCTGCTTCAGGCCAACTCCTCTACTTCTCTGTCCTCACGTTTCTCCCCCTGACTGATGTCTGTAGCCTGGCGCGCGTTGCGGGTGAGCCCCAGCGCCGATGGTGACGTGAGGGAAGTCCCCAGCGCAGGGAGGGCTGCTGGCAGTGGAGCAGGGGCATCCCACAGCACTCCCCTGGCACCGCAGAGGAGGAGGAGCCAGGACGCTCCAAGCACTTGCAGTGCGTATTAGCAGAGGGACAGGCGAAAACCACAACTTCTGTTTTAGAGGTGAGGTGAGAGATGGGCACAAGGTCATTAGAGCAATTGCTGTTATACCTGAGGCCAGTTTTCCTTTCCTTTTAGTCACTTAACAGCTATTTTTTTGGGAGGGGGCACTAATGGCCATGCGTTTTCTGCTACCGGTGGCTACTGCTCTCTGCTATGAGACTAATGCTGTCGTGTGTGGAGGGTGTTTGTGGAGAGTGGGGAAGGCTCCAGCACCCAGGACTGCCCCAGGCTTGTTAGGGTGGGCTGAGGCACCAAGGCAATGTGCTATGGGCAAGATCTGTGGGGAAGTGGGGCCTCTTCTCCCTCCCTTCCCTCCCCTCCCAATCAGTGACTGTTTTGCTCCTGGTGGAGGTGATTATATTGCTTACCAGGAGTTTACCACCGCTTGCTTTTGTAGTTCATCTTGCTGAGAGACTTCTGTGGAGCCCCTAGGCAAGTTGTTTATTCGGATACGTCCCTTGGGTCAGTAGTTTTTGGCATCATATGTCTCACTTCTTAACTGGCCTGCCACCTCTTCTGCTATACTCAACGGTTTATCTCCTGTCTAGTGTTAGGGCCAGGCACATAAATTTAGCTCTTTACCTCCCTTTCTTCTCCTCCCCACAAGAGCTTTACTGAAAGATCCCCTCATTCCTTCTTCCTGACCTTCTTACTCTGTTCTAGGCATGCTGGTTTGGTGCCCAGTACATAGGGTCACTTTATGGCAGGGGATGTAATCCATTAGGGCCATTGCACAAACTTTGATGGTTAACCTTTCTGTTCAGCTTGAGCAATCAGAGACTCAGGGCTCCCAGATGCTAGAAAGGTACTTATTTATGGTACTAGCACATGGTGCTCCTAAACATGGGAGAGACTTGTGATTCCCCTCTGGGCTGCTCTTTTCCTTTGTAATTTCTGGTTAAACTCAGCTGAGCCTGTGAGGTTAGGGGATGAAACATCTTTTGGGGGCTGCTTTTGGTGCTGCTCTGCCAGCAGGGATAGCTCTTTGGTTTTCTTTATACACATGGTCACATCAACTCTTTTTGTTCTTCTGTTTCCTCCATCTAGGTGTGTTGTTGTGCTGTTCAACCCTAGAAAAAATAAGCAACACCATATTCTAAACAGTTCCAGGTGAGTGAAGCTTTAAGCTGGGTTTGCTTTCTGTGGGAGGCGAATTTCAAGGTTTTTATGGCTTGAGTGAAGTGTGGGAGCTGCTGTTGCTACAGGCTAAATCCCCTCAGTGAGACCTGCCTTGGGGGGGGGGGGCGGGGAGAGGCTGCCTGCTGGTTTGATGCCAGCTCCTTCTAATGTGAGGTCCTGTTGCTGCTAATGTGAGGTGCTATTGCTGACAAGACACCACCTCATAAACATTGTGGCCCCACAGGAACTGCTAACAGGCATGACATGGTCTTACCAGAACTGCGTGGTATCTGATTTGTTTTTTTTTTTCTCCACCTGAAATTATGACGTTATTATTGGAACCATGACTAGGATGTGGTTCTGCATTTGGAATAAAGGCATAAGGATGAACCTTGACTTTTGGAACTTTTGTGGTGCTGTAGGCCTGCTGCTTGAGACTTAGGCAGCAGGGAATCCCCATGGCAAGCGTTAGACCTCTGGTAAAGCAAAACCATTGTGTCGGGCTATTATATTTGATTTTAGCCTCTTCCCAGTTCGTCCCAACCTACTCCCTGGCCATGACGTATTGAAATGAAATCACATGTTGGAAATGTTTCTCAGTATCTTTTTCTCTGTTTTAGGAAAACAATTACAGCACTTGCTTTCTCTCCAGATGGAAAATATTTGGTTACAGGAGAGGTAAGTGTGAGAGGAGAGGGCGCACACCTTGTCCATCGTATTTTGAATCAGGGCAGAGGGTATGCTAGAAGAAACAAGCCAGTGAGCTGCCTTAACACAGGCAAATCTATTTCAGTGCTGCATCTCTGGGTAGACCTACTGGGTTATGGGTGGCTCTGGGTGCTCCTGCTGGCAGCTTTTCAATGTCTTGTCTCTTATCACCCTGGGGGATGGATCTTCTGAGATGGCGTCTGTGGGCTTGAAGGTAGAGTGAAAATAAGTGGAAGGACGCTCAGCTTGGGTGTTCTGTAGCATCAATGAAGAGTAGTTGGATGGTCCTTAATCTTGGTCTGAGTTTAGCATTGTCCCTTTAGGATTTCGGGAAGTAATTGAAGCCAA
Organism: Chroicocephalus ridibundus; assembly: GCF_963924245.1. NCBI lineage: Eukaryota > Metazoa > Chordata > Aves > Charadriiformes > Laridae > Chroicocephalus > Chroicocephalus ridibundus. Next base: position 44,756,072 of record NC_086287.1, on the reverse strand, counting down.
TAACAGTGTTGTGGAAAAAGTGAAAAGTGTGTGTGGAATGGAGCCTTAGGAATAGCAACAGAAGATGCTGGTGCCTGTGGTTTGGCATTGTATGTTTGGCTGGGGGCGACAATTGCTTCCCCTTTCCAAACATGCCCAAGGGGGAGAGTAAGGATGAGTGCACTGTGTGTCTGTTCCGCATTAGAAGTTCAAGATGCGGGCTGTGTGTGTGTCATGAGGTTGGAATTGCTGGATGTTAGAAATCCACAGAAATGCTGACTGTCCCCTGTATGGTTGGGCTCAGTTTGCTCTTATATGTAATGTAATTGCTCTTATAATGATAATTTACTACTTCTCTCTGTGCCTTTGTAAGACATGGGGAGGGAGCATGTGTGAAACAGGTCCCCTTCTGAGCCTCAGCCATGGAGGAGAATGTCCCAGCCCCGTGTCGGAGCTGTCAAGGCAGAGGCTCTTCACTCCAGAGGTCCCTAGTGCAGCCACTGTGATGGCAGCTGCCGTGTCACTGGGTGGCTCCCAAGCTGGGCCTGAATCCTGTGTGGATCAGGCCAAGGATAGAAACAACAGTGTTTTGGGATGGAGGCTACCTTGGCACAGAAAAAAGTAAGCACAAATTTTCCATTGGAGCATCAGAGATTGTTGTTGTTATTAACGTTTTAGTGAAAGCATTAAGTTTTATAGCTGTATTTTTTTAATGCCTCTTTACTCTAGAATTTTAATGTAATAAAACCCCTTTATATTAAAATTATAATATATATAATAAATATTTTTTTTCTCCTTGGCGTTCAGTTCAGATGATTCTGGTGCCTTCGCTTTTATTTTTATTTTTCAGATGTCTGGTGCTCTATTCTTTTCATGTGGGGTAGGAAAAGATGTGAAAAATGAAGTGGGTATTTTTCTAACTGACAACCCAAACTTTTCAGTTTGAAACTTCATTGGCATAAATGGCAAGTTTAGAGATTTTTTTTTTTTTTTAAAGCCTTTCCAGTTATACTTGTACTTGAAGGCTTTTTTTGGCCTTGTTTCAAAACATGTCTCCTCATGCCCTGTTGTAAGACCATTTCTCTTTTCAGTATCCTCCCACGTGTCTGATATTTGAGTTATTACTTGGTGTAGCAGTGTCCCCTGCCGGTGTCAGCAGTCTCATCTTAGTTCAGCCTCTGTCCTGTGGATGGTCCCATAGGGAAATGCTTTCTGAGTTCACTTTGTCAAGCTCAGTTTTAGCAGCTTCGTGCTAATTCTGCCTAGTGACACCTTAGTTTTCTGCATGACTGGCTTTTCAGGAAGGAGACCATGGAAGTTAGTCCTTGGCTGACCTACGTATTAAATGTCTTTTGTATATTTCAAATACAGAGGAAAATTGAATTTATTTTTCTTTTATTCCTCTCTTTTTTTTTCTTTTCTTTTGTTTTACCCTTTCTACCCATGGAAGCATAGATTCTTTATCCATGGGAATCACACAGAGCTCTCTTTTGGTGAGCATTTTTTTAAATGACGGAAGATGAATCCAATTTGTTAAGGTCTTGGGGTGCATGCTAAGGTGCCAGGAAATATATATATATATGTATGTATGTATGTACATACACACATATGCGTGTGTGTATGTGTTTAAGTACAGGAATTCCTTTGAAGAGCAGCTGATTCAGCTCATTGCAGCATCTTGCCAGCCACTTGAGACCTGAGCTCTGCCTTGCAGGAGGGAGAACTGTACCAACTGCAGTAAAATCTGACCACGGCATTTTCCCAAGCCACAAGCAGTCACTTGGCAAAGCTTTTGAACAAGACAATTAAAACATGCACAATTCTGAGTTTTTAAAGGTTTGGCTTCTCCTTGCGATCAGACTTGCCTCTCCCACACAAATGACTTAAAACTGATCAGAAAAGGTCCCATTTTGCCATGTTGCCATGGATATATCTTGCAAGCTACTGTTTTGACAGACTTCAATGTGAAATCATGAGCAGGTTCTTGAATAGGATTTACTCCTCAGGCATGTTTTTGGCCAGCATTTCAGCTCATCTTGTGCACATTGTTTTATTTTAGTTTAATAACAAACAATTAAAATAATAGAATTGTCTGGCAGAAGGTGCTGAATTGGCATTTCTGAAGTCTGTGACCTTCTGTTTCCCTGGAGATCAAGTGTAAAACCAGAGGCTCTGTTCCCTCGATGTCTTTTTTTTTTTTTTTTTTTTTTTTTTTTTTTTTTCTCTGACACTATCCTGCCTATAATCTATCGGGTAGCATGCATCTGTGTGTTACCTTTGTGACAGAAATGATGCTGCTAGTCTCCCAGAGGCCTCCCTCCAATGCTGTGTAATAGTTATCGCAACAGTCATGTCATGGTTTTGTATGGCATGACCTGGCCTGAGATGTCGAATGTCCACGTTGTGCTAAGAGCAGAGGATGTGAGGGCCTTTTGGTTCACTGGGTCCCGAGATACAATCTATTATACTCCTTTTTGTGAGCTGGCTGTGAGTTCCCATTGCAAAGATCAGGGTTGTGCATTATAAGTGTTGTTCTAGTCTCTGGTTGTTTTGTGAGTACCATGAGAAATGGATTAAAGCAGGGGAGATTGTATTAGTGTTTTCAGACACCTGTTGAAATGCATATACTCCTTAGGTTGTTAGTCTCAACCTGGGTTTAAAGAGTTGAAGGAACTGAGGTCTAACTTCTAACCCTATTGTGAATACACCATCTAGACATCTTTTTCCAAGCCCCCACATATTTGCATGCTTCAGTCTGTCAGAACTGACCTTGGGGGTTATGTTTCCTGTTCTGTGTCTGTTCTCATCCCCTCCAGAGTGGACACATGCCAGCAGTTCGGGTATGGGATGTGGCCGAGCGAACCCAGGTGGCTGAGCTCCAGGAGCACAAGTATGGCGTGGCCTGTGTGGCCTTCTCCCCCAGCTCCAAGTACATTGTTTCAGTGGGGTACCAACATGACATGATTGTCAACGTCTGGTCATGGAAGGTAAGTTTTCCAGGAGGCTAAGTGGACCACAGGGGGTTGCTACAATACAAAGAGTGGACAGTCTGACCATAAACTGTTCCAGTTCCATCTTGCTTTCTGCTTTGTTGTTGTTGTTTGTTTTTTGACATTCATAGACACAGACAAGTTTGGACATGAGAGAACGCTATGGTCCCTTAGGGAAGGTCTAAGTCACTTCAGTGAAGGGATATTCTCTACACTTGGAGACGTGTGACATCTTGCTGTCCAGTCAGAAAAGCCAGGACTTTGAAACCTTGTCAAAGCCTTGTGCTTTTTTAGAGGCTTATTAAAAACTAACTTATGAGGTTGAGGAAGGAAAGGCTCATCAGCCAGGGATTTCTTTTGTGGTGTAGTGGATGTTCTTGGCTTGTTTTGGTTTTGTTCTGTCAGGGTTTGTGATACTCTGATCTCATCCTTGATGACTGAGAAAAGAATCATAGAGAAATCACAGTGGGTGAAAGCTGATGGAGAACACCGACTGCCACTGGCTTGAGGCAGCACTCTGTGGAAAAAAAGCTTGTGTCTCATCCTCTAGAAAGCATTTAAGTGCGTGCTGTTTGTATATAAGAAAGGAAACGTTTATTATCAGTAGGCTTGGAGTCTTCTATATTAATAAATGCTAAGCACTTACTCAGCTCCTGCTACCTCAGGTGCTGTAACACTTTCTAAAAGAGATGCAGTTTAAATAAAACTTCAATGCATCAGTTAAATCTCACACGATCGTAGAATCATAGGATGGTTTGAGTTGTAAGGGACCTTGCAACAAACCAAGAAGGAATCACCTAGTTCCACCCCCTGGTCATGGGCAGGGACACCTCCCACTAGACCAGGTTGCTCAAAGCTTCATCCAACCGGGCTTTGAACACCTCCAGGGATGGGGCATCCACAGCTTCTCTGAGCAGCCTGTTGCAGTATCTCACCACCCTCACAGTAAAGAGCTTTTTCCTAATATCTAATCTAAATCTCCCCTCTTTCAGTTTAAAACCATTACCCCTCTTGCTATCTCTACACTCCCTGATAGAGTCCCTCACCATCTTTCCTGTAGGCCCCCTTTAGGTACTGGAAGGCTGCTATAAGGTCTCCCTGGAGCCTTCTCTTCTCTTGCAGCTTGTAAGTCTGTGGTCATTTAGTATGTTACTCTCTTCACCACATTTCCTGTGCTGTAATTTAAGATCTCACTGTGAGTTCTCTCTTGCATGAGCTAAAGTTTGACCTTGCTATGTTTTTTTTATAGCTGTATAGCTGAACTATGTAGTGATAAAACCCAAGTGTGTATGTCAGTGTTGAAAATTGAATGCTCAGCCTTTTGGTTCTTTCTAGTTATACAAGTGCAAGTAGTGACTTGGAGATGGTCATAATGCATGGCACGTGTGGGACTGAGTACAAGTAGCTTTGTTTTCCCTTGCTTATGCAGGTTTTTCCGTTCACTGTGATTCTATTTATAATTATGTGCATGAGAGCTGGTGAGGTAAGGACTGTCTCACTATTCTGCGCTGAAGAACACACACTTTAAGCATACGTTCCAGATTGTGACTATTGGGAGGTCCAGCTAGCCTCTGTTTTGCAGGCTGGGTACCAAAAATTGAAAGAATTCACCTAACTAAAGTCAAAGAAGAACAAGAGACCAAGATGTGAAAATAGATCTCCTGAAGCACTTTCCTGCACTTTTAACCACAACCCTTCTTCTATCCACTGTGCTGCTGCTTCAGTTTCCCTCTTTTTCCTGGCTGGGAGACTTGCTCAGTCATTTGACTGGGATGGAAAAACCCATGTTGTCTGTAGGGTCCTCTGGCTCCCCTGAAGAAAGACCACAGCAATGGTCCAGATGCTGAGGTCTGCAAAGGTCCTAAGCCTTTCTCTGGGCACTGTCTTTTAAGAAATTATGTTAGTGGCTGTCCCTCTTGCTTTTCCCCCAGCCTGGGTTGGAGGGTCCTCCATAATGATGGTGTAGCAGCCTAGACTTTTCTGTTGCTGGTTTCTTCAGTTCTGTCAGCATGCTGTTTGACAGGGCCTTCATTGTGATGTGGTCTGTGTGCTGAAGGCGTTGTGTTGGGAAGACTGGGAGCAACCAAGCCCCTAAAAGGATGGGTAAAGGAAACAGAGGGACAATCGGAAGTGGTGAACTGTTGTCAACCATTTGCTGCATGGTTGAAAACCCACCACAGGCAGAGGGGACAACTTTTTTATTCTCACTTCTACCAATCCCCAGGGAAAGGCAGGGGGTGGGAAACTGAGTGCTGGTATTGTGAACAGGGAGCTCCTGCCATCTGATTGTTATGCTTGGCCAGTCTCCATTCCTGTTTTTTGTCCCTGCCATGTTCTTCCTCCTTTCCCAAACTCTTTGACATTTTGAGGTGCACATTAGAGGTGTAGCAGATTTTGCTTTGTCCCTTCTAGTACCGGCATGGTCGGTTTATGGTTTGGGTCTTTCGATAAAGCATCCCATCTTTAAAGAGAAGAGATAATTTATGGAGGAACCAGTACTGTTTCCCCTGCGGGGAAAATACCTGTTCCCCATCTTGAGTGCCTTGCCCTCATTGCTGCCTAGACGCTGGGAGAGCTCCTCCGTGTTCTGGCCTACGTGAGCTTTTGCTATTTAGAAAGGGAAATGGGTTTGCTCTGGGCTCCCGGTAATTGTGAAACCAACGTGTCAAGGCTCAGACAGCAAGTTCCTGCAGGCACTAGTGCCTGCTGATTTGTTCTTGATCCCAGTCAATGTGGAAGTGGAATGGGATGTAAATGTGAATTGTGCTGTCTGCCAAATCAATGCTCCCAGCTAATGCTGGGGAGACTGTATTCAGGGGTGAATGGGGAATAGTTTGGGCCTCGTCTCTTCCCTGCTGCAGTGCTTGTATTGCGTATGTGCCTGTAATTGAAATGAGTTTCCTTTTCTTCAGAGCAAAGAAATTAAACTATCTAAACAATTATATTTCCAGAAAAACATTGTGGTGGCAGCCAACAAAGTCTCAAGTAAAGTGACAGCTGTGTCATTCTCGGAAGACTGCAGTTATTTTGTCACTGCTGGAAATCGGCATATCAAGTTCTGGTACCTGGATGACAGCAAAACCTCCAAGGTAAGAGAAGGTGCATCAAGGCCAAGCTGTGAACAGGCGTTTCCATCTTATGCAGGGTGTATTATGCCCCAGTGAGCTGTGGGAAGTGGTAACTCTGATTTTGCTGTGATTTGAGGGTAGCCCTCTACCCCTGGCTCTCGAGTCTCAGTCTCCCCATGGTCTGGTAGCACCAAAAGGTGCCAAAAGCTTGTCTTATCCTGCATTGAGGTAGGAGCATGGCTCTTGGCGTTGTTTAGCAGCGTGCTTGTTCTTTAGTAGTCACATATACTGAAGGACAAAAAAAAAAAACTAGAGAAGAGCTGCAGTCATTGAACTCCTTGGAGCACAGAGGAAGGGAGAGCTGTTTGATGTTGGTATGAGCATATCAAAAGGTTGTGAATGTTATTTTGAAGCGTCAACTAAAGTGTTTAAACTTTTAGCTGTTCTGTTCTTCTGTGGGGGACAGAATCCACATATGACGATTTTTCTGGGTGCTCATGAACGGATGTTCCTACTTCATCCTTGGACCGTGCTTTGGCGTTTGGTGTAAATCACAGATTGGCCATGGAAGGGTTGTTTTTCCAGTGGTTGATATGCTGTCGCTGGGTCATATGTTTGAATGCGCAGTTTTGGTGGCACTAATAATGTTCTGTTCCACTGACATGCTAATACTGATGGTCTCAAGACACTATGCAACCAGTGGGTTTGCAGCAAGTAAAACTGCCTCTCCTTGTATCCTGTTTGCAGTTCTTTCTTTGAGGCGCTTCAGCACTCAAAGCTTGATGTTCTCAAAAATGTCTGTCTGCCTGGAGTCCCTCGTTCTGTTTCTAACACGCTGTTTTTATTGGTAGGTCAATGCCACAGTCCCCTTGCTAGGTCGCTCAGGGTTGCTTGGAGAACTGAGGAACAACTTCTTTGCAGACGTGGCATGTGGAAGGGGCAAAAAAGCTGACAGCACCTTCTGTATCACATCCTCGGGCCTGCTCTGTGAATTCAATGAAAAAAGGCTGCTAGACAAGTGGGTGGAGCTAAGGGTGAGTTTTACATCCTCCTGTCCTGCAATATTTGTGCCTGCTGAAGCAGAGCAGAAACAACAAATAATAAGGGCACTCGGGGAGCACAAACTGACCACCAGCAGTGAAAGTCATTGGGCCTCTGCCACTTTGTGATTTACTCTGGACAGCTAGGCAAAAATAGCGTTGGTTCTTGGCAAAGGGATTTTATTAATCGTTGAGGCTCTTTCATTCTCAAGCCTCAGTGTTAAAGCTACTGCCCTTCTGGCAAAGCAGTGTCCTTATATAGCTTCAGCAACTGCTGTGTTGTCTCTCCTGGCTTGGCCTGGACAAGTAGGAGTTTTAGAAGGATTCTGATTTCTAACTATTCTGCAGTGTCTTACCTGGCTTATGCATCTCAAATGCAGGTTCCCGAGGTGCTAGTTGGTTTGGTTATTCTACACCATCAGGTTGTCCCATAGTTAAGAATTTCATGGTGCTTACTTTCCCTTCAATTGAATGTAAGACGCCTGCCAGAAAGGATCCAGTGTATTATAATCAAGGGAAAAATCTTTCCATGCTTTCACTCTAGTGAAATGCCTCTTCTTTTCTTTCCTTTCCTCTCTAAAATCTGCCTTTCACTCTCGCTCAGAATACAGACAGCTTCACAGTAAGTTTGAAAAAAAGTTTTGCCTTGAACTCATTCCCTTATCACCACACTCCATATTGTACCATTTTCTGCCATTTGTACAGATCCCAGTGGGAGGGGGAAGAAAATCCGTGTTTTTCTTTTCTTATCCCCTTGTGACAGGTAATGTATTGGCGTGCTAGTACAGGGCGAGGTGCTGCTTGCCTGCCAGTGGCGCTGAAAATCACAGAGGAACAAAAAACAATATTCAGAGTAAGACTCAGGTGGAGAAAATGCGTAGCTCTGCTGACCTCCCACCACAGTGTGTGGCAGAGGAGCTGGGATTTTTCCTTAACCACTTGGAATCTGCAATGGACCTTGGTTGGGAAGCTCCTCAGAAAGGAAAGTCGGATTTTTAGGCTTTTCCTTATTCCCAGGGCTTGACTTCACTTCACTTCTGCTCTTCTGACCATGACTTCTTTGTCTGTCAATTTGCTGTTCTCCCTGTTGTGTGTCCAGTGACCTTTGAAGTGAGAGCACATTGCTTATTCCCCTTCTTATGTGCTGTGTCCTCCTCAGACCACTGTGGCAAACTGCATCTCTGTGAATCATGACTACATCTTCTGTGGCTGCGCTGATGGCACCGTGCGGATTTTTAACCCTCTGAACCTTCACTTTGTCACCACGCTGCCGAAGCCACACTTCCTGGGAACAGACATCGCAAGTGTGACTGAGGCCAGGTACTGTGGGGAGGGTGGGAGGGAGCAAGGGAGGCTTGTGGGGGTTAGAACTGTTCCCCAGACCTTTGCCATCTGGAGTGTGCTCTTTTTATGGGTTTAAATGGGAAGCCTGTTGGAGATCTCCCTGAGTTGTTGCAGCCTTGCCTTGCCTGGCTTGGCTACAACCCAAAGCTGGTTGCTGGACTACACAGCATAGCTTGCTCCTCATATTCCTGGGATTGCTTGGGTCTGGTGGCCTTTTGACATTGGTTGCTATGAGTAAGCAGGCAGAGCACACAGAATGCTGTGGCACACTTCAGTTGTTCCTGTACCATGGCACATTCTTTGATGAAGGTAAGGACTGAAGACTCTCCTCTGTAGCAATATAATGATGTTGGTAAGAGATGCTCAGACTCTCGTGGGCCACTTTTTCAAAGGCTCCCTTGAAATCTTTTATAGACCCAAATCTCCTACTGTTGTCTGCAGTCTTTCTTCTCCCTCAATTTTGTGCCTGCTTTTGTCTTGTTTTCCTACCTTGCTCCGGTATTTTCTGCCTTGGCGCTCTATTTCTCACCTTCTGAGATGGGCAATGTGATTTTTGTACAGTTCTGTCTGCCAGCTTGCAGGGCCTTATGCTAGAGAAAACCTTTCATGTGTTGCTGTTTGCTGATCCTAGTTGGAGGCCTTCCCAGTCTTCTTCTGTTGCCCTCTTTCACTTCTGTCACTAGTGGGGTAGGAAATCCCAAGGTGTATGAATTCACCAGCCATCATTCCACTGGATATATGGAGTTCTCACATCTACAGATATATACTCTTTTTTTGGTTTTTTTTTCCCTCCTTTTTTTTGTGCCCCAACAGGTTTTCTCTAAACTTTTCTTGGGAACTTGAGGTAAAGGTTCAAACAGTGCACTGTATAGTCCTCCTCCATAAGATCAGCAGGAGATAATGATATTCCAGTAAGAGAGCTGGAAAATGAACTCTCTCACTTTAAAATGTTACCAGTTTCTGGTAGTGCTGAAGTCAAGCAATTGTATACAACGGACCCTTTAAAAATACTCTCTGCTGCTCTCATGCATCAGTCGAGCACAAATATTCATATGATTCTTAAACATGCATTTGTAGCGCTGATTACAATCTTAACAACGTTTTTTTTAGAATTTTTTTTACTTTCAAAGAGGCTTGAAAACACAGGACTCCTTATATTCCCATGCATGCCAGAGCCTTTCTGTGGGATGCCAGTTGCCCGCAATGAACTGCTCAAAATTGTCTCAATGACTTGATTTTTCGATAGGATCTGGACTGTGCTCTTCTAGCCCTCAAAGCATTGCACTTGAGAAGCGCGGCTCCAGTGTGCGCTTTGGCCCTCATCCCGGCATTTCCGTCAGTCCTTTTAAATTACCTACTCAACACCCTGGCATGCTGGCACCTTACTTGATATCATTAGCAGCACTGTAGGATGGCTGTGTTCACCTCAGGTCAAGAGAGCAGCTCCTTCTTTATGTGCATGGCAGCAGGACTTAACAGAGGACCCCTCTAGAGAAGATACAGGGTTTACATGGTGTGATCTTGGTCTAACCTTGGTCTTTCCATGTTCTGCCGAATTCCTCTGGTTTTAGGTTTGCATCAGAGAGCTTGCCTATCTAGAAAGGATTGTAGCCATCAGCAGTTGCCCATCTCATGAGCTGCTGCAAGCAGCACCAAGCTGGCCTGTGTATGGGGAGGTGGGCGGGTGGAAGGGAAGCATGTCAAACAAGTGACTGCTGAAGTCAGTCATTCCTTTGTCCCTTGTGCTGGTGTGCTCCTATCTTTTGAGTGCAGTGCTTAGTCAAGACTTGGTAGCACACAAGAGCAGTTGCTGCAATCACTAAACAAAATACACTACACGCGAAAAGACGATCCTTCCCCTCCCCTTTGTTTTGAGATTATTTGACTTGGATTTTACCACCTGGTTATACCGGGGTAAATGATGATGAAGATCTCCAGTGATGATCAAGTGTCCTGTTCGGTCCTTCTTTAGGGAAGGTCAGTCGCCTGCCTGTGGTGGGACTCTGGGTTGGATGGCAAGGAGAATGACTTTTGCCATGGGACTTTCAGGCTTCTTTTGGGACTCTGTTTTTTCAAGAGACAGGTCTTCCCAGCCAGCTACTGTCTCTAAATATATATGCCACAGTGTATTGTTCACCTTGCCAGCACCCTGCGGAGAATCTGACCTCTCATGCTTCACCTCCTTGCTCTGACTGCAAGAGAGCGCAAGCTAACCAGGCTGTTGTTCTCTCTTTGTGCAGTCGTCTTTTCTCCGGTATGGCTGATGCGAAGTATCCAGACACGATTGCCTTGACCTTTGACCCCACCAACCAGTGGCTTTCCTGTGTATACAATGACCACAGCCTGTATGTGTGGGATGTCAAAGACCCGAAGAAGGTGGGCAAGGTGTACTCCGCTTTGTACCACTCTTCCTGCGTGTGGAACATCGAGGTATGTTGTCTGCAGACACAAGTGTTGGATTGCGAGTTGCAGCTGAGGAAGTCCTCTGAAGGGCTGCCAAATTTGAATGCAAACACTGCAGGGAGAAAGAATTGACTCAAATTTCCTCCTGTGGTTAGTGTGGTTCCTACCGGCCTTGAGTTGGAACTAGGAACAGTTCTTTGCCGCACTGCAATGGCTGACCCAAATGCATTAGATGCAGTGTGTTACTGGAAAAAAAAAGTCTCACCATTAAAAGGTGAAAGGGGGACAAAGGAGCAGACCTGGACAAAGCTTGAACGCATGGTCTCCTTTCACAAAATGTGCAAGAGTTTACTGCGGACCTCAAAAAAATAATAATTGTTTGAGGTCTGTGATGAGCAAGTGCTCCAAAGTCAAAAGGAATGAAACAAGTGATAAGATCTCAACTCTGATTGTTCTTAACCTGTTTACCAGGACATCCTCTTAAGTGGCTGTCACGTTCCAGTCTGTCTAGATGGCTTTCCCTCAGAGGGACAGAGGGAAGGAAAGGAAGTATAGGAAACAATGTAATTGTTAATATGTTGAAATATGTCCAACAGTGGTCAGGAAAGGGGGAAGTGAAAAGACAGTGGGAAGGGGTGAGGACTCTCTTTGTTACTATTTATTAATTGCATCTCACCCTTTTGACAGTAGTAATTAAATGTTGCAAACAACAGTGCAAGGTCATTGTTGTGTGGTCTTCGAGGTGTTCTCTTTGAACTATTAGAAACAAAGGATGCTGGCTTGTTACATGCTGCTTAAGGAGATTTTCCACATTCGGGCAAGCTCAGTGAACGTTTGTTTGAAGTGAATATGAAGCTCTGGTCTGCAAACAGGTTTTCATTAGGAGAACAGACTGGCTCTTGACTTTACAAAACAGAGAGGACAGCCCTTTTATCTCATCTTGTTTTGAAACTTGCTACCAGTGTCTAGGATGCCAGGTGCCAGACAATCTCATTCAGGGGTTGATTTTACCTGCCCTTAGATGTATCCGGAGGTGAAGGACAACAATCAGTCATGCCTCCCCCCTGGTTCCTTCATCACTTGCTCCTCTGACAACACCATTCGTCTGTGGAACACGGAGAGCTCCAACATTCACGGCACAGCCCTGCACCGCAACATCCTCAGCAATGTAAGATCCCAGGCTTTGATCACCTCCTTGCCCTTGGGGTTGCTCTTTCTCGTGCACCGGTATTCCCAAGTTAAGGCCCAAACTTCTTTAGATTGCTAAGTCAACACAAGCTTCTCTGTAAACAGAGCACAAGTCTGGTAAAATGTATGAACCTGAAGAAACATGGAGGGAGTATCAGGTGGAAAGACAGTTTGTCTGAAATGGCCCTGGGGACTATTGCTTTTTCCATAAACCACCCAAGGATTTGCCAAGCTTAGTCTCTTCCAAAATGGTTCATGCCATGTGCTTCAGGAGAGCTGTTTATCTTTTTCTCCATCTCTGTAACTTGTAACCACTTTAAGATTTGTTTGGAAAAGGTGCATTAAATGAGGCAGAGGTTTGGAAGAATTGATGCTCACCTCATCTATGTAAGAGGGAGGATACTCATACAGAACAGTGATTACTTATGGACATTTGCTTCCATTCTCAATTGTGTTGGAAGATCCATGGGCAGAGCAGCCCTGACCTCCCTGTTCTCAGCAATCTGCTTATGATGGAAAAAGCTCCTGCTTTTCCTGTCAGAGAGTTCTTAAAAGGCATGGGCTGACTTGGATGATCCCTAGAAGTCTTTCAGATTCCTGCTGTGTCCCCTACTACATTGTAATCACTAATCCCAGAGTTTGTTGTGTGGGAGATGCTGTTTGTTTCTAGCTTGAAGGGGAATCTTTTGCAAAAGGTGATCATGAGACACAGCTGTGAAACTTTCATCCTACAATGAGAAGGGGTGAGCGCTTGCTCCTAGCTAAAAGATCCCACCAATTACAGCATTACTGTCAACGAAGTGTATATGTTGGCCAAGAGCCCAATTCCTAAGGCAGATGCTTCACTTCAATAGTTAGTAACTAGTTAATATTTTTGGGTGTCTTGTATCCCCAGGACTTGATGAAAATCATCTATGTAGATGACAACACTCAGGTACTTCTGGACACTGATTACAACTCAGCAGGAAGTGCAGACAAAGCCGATGCACAGGTGGTGGATACAAAGGTGGGGATACGCACTGTGTGTGTGAGTCCCAGTGGGGAGCACCTGGCCTCGGGGGACAGGATAGGCACTCTCAGGTAATCCCGTAGAGCTTCTTTTGCAGGTTGCAGGCTGGGCAGGCATGAGAATCAAAACAAGGTCTTACTAATTTTATTAAACATACTGAAATCAGCCCTGTTGTGTCTTAGGATATATGAGTTGCAGTCTCTGAGGGAAATGCTGAAGGTGGAAGCCCATGACTCTGAGATCCTATGTCTGGAGTACTCCAAACCTGATACAGGTAAATGCAATTGAGCTTCTTCCCTTTTGCAAGTCAGAGTGCCCAGCCATGGTATGTGAGAACTTTCAGTGGTGTGCTACTCCTGGATTTCAGAGCAGGCTTGTAGCATTGGGCCAGTAGAGATGGACTTTGAAAAAGGCTTCTTTCTCATACTTTTCCTTGGAATATTGTAGGTTGAGATTGAAACTTGTTCTATTATTATAGCGTGAAATCCAGGGGCATTCCTTTCTGTCCATCCATGCAGTTGGCTACAGTGTAATGTTTTGTCCCTAAGATGACTCGAGAAACTGTTTTAAAATAGTGTCTGGAAGAGACAATGACTTTTTAGTAATGGTCTTGCACTCTTTTTAACTTTCTGACAGGCTTAAAGCTCTTAGCCTCAGCCAGTCGGGATAGATTGATTCATGTCTTGGATGCTGGAAAGGACTATAGCCTGCAACAGACCTTGGATGAACATTCTTCTTCCATCACTGCTGTGAAGTTTGCAGGTAAAGAATCGTGGCTTCCCTCCAAAGCTGAATTTGAGCACTACTGTTGTCGCATTGTGGCTGTAAAGTAATTTTAACTGCTTTAAACACTGGGTTAGGCCAGGCTGAAGCTGCAGCTGCTTGTTTAGCATCTTCTATAGATGCAGTTCTAACAGAAGGTGATATTTTACAGTACTTGCTTTCTTTTACTTTTTTTTTTCTCCTCTCCTTCCTCTCCATTCAAAAAACCTCTCCTGCTTGAAGTCCTCAGCATTTCTTTGGAAGGCTGTTTTCTGTAATGATATACTCCCTTCAACTGATGTCAGATGGCTACACGCTGTTCTTAGCGAGGAGAGCTGTGGAACAGTCATCCTCCAAAAAAATTCCCAAACCCATAAAAAGCGTTTTGGGATTAACTAGTCACAAGTAAATCTGTCATTGCAAACCCATGTAAGACTTTGCATTCATGGTACTGGAGCACATTGCATCCCCAGCGCTCAGTTACTGCTGATGGTCAGACATCAGTGTGGTGTATTTTGTGCTATTGTTGGGGAACGACAAGGGTTGGCTGCTCTGCCAGGGGAAGCCAGTAGCCAAGGGTGACAGAAGACAGGCAAAGGTCGTGGCCTCACTGGCAATGGGAAAGTCACACAGTGCCTGAACAAGGTGGAACAGATCCAGTCCAGTGACAGTAACTAGGTCCAGCCAGTAGTCCAGATCACCAGACAAATCCATAGTGGTAAGACAGGTCAGGAATTCAAGGTCAGGATCAGTCTGGAGATAGTGTGCAGGGTCAGCCACAGTTCAGTGACTTCCAGGCAAGCCCATAGCAGCAAGGCAGGTTCAGATTCAGATCAGGAAGCTGAATCCATGGGTCAGGGTCAGGATTCAGCTCAGTAGGGTCCGTAGCCAGAGGCACAGGTGTGGCAGCAATGCTGCTGCAGCGTAGCTCCGTTGGGATTCAAGGATGCGAACCTCAGCCTGAAAGTAGCTCCCAAGTGAAGGTCAGGGACTTTAGTGAAGCTTCATATCAGAGGCTCCCTGAAGGTGCTGTGAGGCTTTTTCAAGTTTTTTCTCAAGGAGCTCGAAGGCCAGGAAAAGTTTCTCAGACAGGTCTGTCTTAGCAGTGAGCTGGCCTTGAATGCAGCCAGCTGAACTCCTAGTAGATGAGGGAACTGCACTCAAGGCTCTGGCAGCAGAGGCCTTTGTGCTAGTCTGTGAGCTAAGTGCAGCCCTGCTCTTAAGTGGGTGCAGTTCAAGTGGACCGGTGTGATATTGGATCCGTTTTCATTACATGGCGTTTTGTCAGGTGTTGCTTTGCTGAAGGAGCAGATTGGTTACAAAAGAGTGCTAGGGGAAGCAGAAACGCCTGACCCTGTGCTAAGAAAGGGCAGCAAGAAACACATGACTGACTGTGAGAACTGAAAAGTGCCTATTGCCCGTTTTCAGCTCACGCTGAGTGTGAACTTACCATATTGCCACAGGGTGCTGTGGCACATAGTATGCTCACATGCTTATTCTTTGTTGGAGGAGAAGGCATCCTAATATGTTGTGTAAAGCCTCTGTATTAAGGCCTCATGCACTCTTAGCATTGATAAATGCTGTCCCGGAGAAGCGGCTTCTGTTTCGCTGCAGCTTCCTGCTGCTTAGGTAGGAGTCAGTCTTAGCTAATCAGGACTGTAATAAATGAGCAGTGGTATAAACTGAAACATTTCCTCCACCTTGTATTTGTGTTTATCTTTTGATTGACTCCTGCCTTTTTGTTCCAGCCAATGATGGGAAAGTAAGAATGATAAGCTGTGGGGCAGACAAGAGCATCTATTTCCGCACTGCGCAGAAGGTAACCTTATTATAGCTTTTTGAGCACTTCTTTAATAATCTTTCCACAAAGGAGCTACTTTAAAGAGTGATACCAGAGCTTCTGTATGAGCTTGTTGCTATTTCAGCCTCAGTGTCTCCCACTGAGTCAATGCAAGAGATTACATTCAGAGAACTAGTTCTGTGAAGCACGCAGCTGCTCCCTGCCTGACCTCTCCCAGCAAGATGCAAAGTAGAAAACTGTTAGGATATCTGCTTTTCTTTTGTTGCCAGGGCTATTGTGAGGAGTAGTGGAAGAGTATGGGCTGGAGAGGAGATCATTGTGACTCCAGTCCCAGCTGCTCCTAGCAGACCTAGTTAGTGGGAAGGGCTGGTTTGTGCTGGCTATGTGAGAGGGCTCATCTGTATTTAGAAGTTTTTAATAATGGGTTAACTGCTTGATTTTGACACAGTCTTTACCCATATGCTTAGACAGGAGAAGGAGTTCAGTTTACCCGAACGCATCACATTGTTAGGAAAACCACCCTGTATGACATGGATGTGGACCCCAGCTGGAAATACGCAGCCATTGGATGTCAGGATCGTAACATCAGGTTAGTTTACTTCTTGTCTTGAAAATATTTTTGCAGTCATAAATGAGTTGGCCAAGGAAGTCCTATCTCCATCGTTGTTCCTCTAGGTTCTTTGACACAGCATTTTCAGACAGATCTGAGGCCTCACCTCACACTCTGTGAGGTTGAACACTGCCTTTCCCCTTGCTTATAAAAAGCTGTGGATATATGCAAATGCCCATAGGACTTACGGCTTCTTGCTGGGTTGTTCTGCAGAGCAAAGCCCTTCTATTGGGAGAGCAAGTGTGTGTTCCTTGGCACATCACTGAGCTGTGGAGAAAGAATTTCTGTGCTGTGGTAATTTTTGCGTTTAAAGGTGTGTCTAGTGAGAAGCTGGGAGGTCCTGTGGAACAGCTGTGAATGTAGGAACCTAAAATTGAGCTAGGTGTGACTGTCTTTGGACAAGCGGAATCCATTCTCTGCTCCCTTTTTATCTATTTCTCCAATCTGTCTGCTTCTACCTTCAAGGCAAGGGTGACTCTCTGTAGTTGTGTGTCTCCTCCTGTTGTATCTGGGTGAGATGCCAAGAGTGTTGGTCATAGCTAAATACCACTGCTGAATGTAATTTTGTTTTGTGTTCTAATGTAAATAAAGTCCTGCTCTCTTAACCCTTTCCTTTAGTATGAAGGAGTTACAGGTATTTTTATAGCAGGGAGGACTGACTGAAGCTTATTAAGAGACATTCGTGCTACATAACCACACATAGCCATTACAGGGCATGGCAAGGTTTTCTCCCTCCCATTTGACCTTTCCTTCAGTGCCATGATGCTATACTTGGTTTTGATTATTAGCTTGAGAATCAAGCCTTAATTTTAATTCATGTAATCTGCTTGATATCATATCATCCAGTCCTGGGCCCCTACATTACTTTTGAGGTTGTTTCTTGAACCACTTAAATGATTGGTGGTTATAGTTCATAGAGGTCATTTCTCCACTTCCTGTGGCTTGTCCCTGTTCCCTGTATCACATGTGGAATGAGGAGCAGAAAAAGAAAAGGACCCTGGTGACAAGAGCCACAGAGCAATACCTGGGCAAAATGTGCAATGTTGTCTTATGTCATCCACCTCAGGGTTTTCAACATAAGCAGTGGGAAGCAGAAGAAGCTGTACAAAGGATCCCAAGGGGAAGATGGCACCCTTATCAAAGTAAGATGTTTTCTTTCTTTCTTCCCTTTTCCTTTTTTCCAGCTCTTCTGAATGCAGCTCAGGGCTAAGAAAATGAAATGCAAATCTGAACACAGTAACTTTTTTTTTTTTTTTTGCTTACTCCGTACTTTGTCCCTTATCCTCCTGCTGCTTCCTACTTCCTCCATCCTTAAGTGCTGGTAGTGTATTTTGTTTCCATCAGGCTAAAACAGGAAAAGAGTCATTGAATGCTGAAGTTGGTGTATAACTTCTCTCTCTGTCCTGTTTCTGAAATGAGGCACAGGCCCATGCTTGTAAAAGCAAGTACAACTGCACCATTATCTGTCAGGAGATGATTTACCCTATTCACTCTAATGCTTTACTTTCTGCTCCAGAGAGCTCATTCTGGCTTTCTTGACTATTTTTATTAGGATTTTGATCAGTGTTTGAGAAATTTGTAGTTGCCAGAGGGCAAATACAAATGGAACTCTTAACGAGTTGATGAAATTAAGTATCATCTGCCCTGGAAAGTCCATATTCTTTGGGTCTTGGAGTGCTGGAGAAGCCCGGTACATCTTAGAGTCTGTTCATGTTTCCCACCTGCTGAGCACATCCAGGACTTGGGGTAGGGTAGCACGCCTGCTGCTGCCACTGTCCTGGCCTTCCCCTGGTAAACCAGGTGTGTTAACGATTCAGCGTTAAGAGTGATGCCAGCATATTGGGATCTGGAAGAACTGTATTCTTGCCTTTAAAGGAGGAAGACCAATTGACACAACCAAAATATCTCTCAAGTTAAGTTGCCAAACAAGCTTCTCCATGATATTTGTAGTCACTGATAATTTTTCTACTTTGTAAACCAAGTATTTCTGTTCAGCTACACAGGCCACCAGTATTATTGGTAGGTGTAAATAACTGGATAAAAACGGAGAGGAAAGCAAACAGCTTTTGTTCAGTGTCACCTTTTCTGTTTTACAAAGAAAGATAAGTTCTCTTTCTCTTTGCCTATTATAATTTCTACAATATTTTTTTATAAGCCAGAGTAATGAAAAATTGATGCTACACTATCCGAGCTGGTAAGCTCGGATACTTGATTATATCTTTCTCAGACCACAAACCATGAAATGTTGCTGGGAGCTGGATTTTTTGGTTTTAATATCCTTTATGTTTTTGTTTGTTTTTTTTTTTTTTTTTTTAATGTGTAGCTCAAGTGGGGAATCTCAATTATTTTTAATGTTGCTTTGTTCATTTTTAGGACAATTATGTAACCAAGGGATTAAGGTTTTCTCTGTAATTTACACTTTCTTGGTATGTTGTTCTGAGACATTGCAGTTTAAGGAAGTAGAACCCAAACAGTGACATGCAAAGCAAAAGATAACAGCAACAAAATAAACATAAACAAAAAGAGTTATCATTATTTAAATACCGTGTCTCCCTCAAAAAACAGATGTTTTCACTCCCAATTCCTTTAAGCTCTACAAAGGACAAAGCAGGATATTTGGTGAGAGTAGCTCTGTAGCTATTTGCTCTGAAGTGCTGCTTTAGAGCTAGTGAGGCATTTGGAGGGGGTTTTATATTTGATAAGCAACAAGATAAAGCAACAAAAAATCCGCAAAAATGGGAGTTGCAAATGCTGGAGATTTGACGGCATCATTATCAAAGACAATTTCTCTGCAGTGTTGAGTTCTTTTTTGGTTTCTCTCCTCAAGATTGGAGTCTTTTAACATTTCACTTAACTCTGTCAGCTCTGATGATTTTTCTGGGGGGAGATATGTGTGGGGTTCTGTTTTGTTTTGATCTTAAGGTAGAAGAAAGTAAGACCCAAGTGGTTAAAAGGAGGTAGGAGAGAGAGGTGTAAGTCTGTCTGGTGGTGGTGGTGCCTTCACAGTAGCGAAGGCATTGAATGTAAGTGCCTTTAGTCTCTGGTTACGTTGGAGATAGTTTTAACAGTTTAGTCAGGTTGGAGATTTGTCCTGGGATGCTGGATAGCCTGGTACTCAATCGGAGTCCTGTAGGATCTACTTGCATTGTATTCTTTTAACTACAATGATTGTCTTGGATATTCTGGACCATTTTCATGCAGTTTGAAGGCACTTTCTCACCAGGCCTTTGCACTTCTCTCCTAAACCAGGTGCAAACGGATCCCTCTGGTCTTTATATTGCAACCAGTTGTTCAGACAAGAACCTCTCCATCTTTGATTTCTATTCTGGCGAGTGTGTTGCAACCATGTATGGACATTCAGGTAAGGAATGTAAACCTCTGGAAATGCATTTTTTCTGCTAATGACTATATTGCAGGGTCTGATACTAGGCAAAGCTTTCTGAAGGTTCTACCCCACCAAAGTTTACCCAATGGGTATTTTGGAGGGGGTTATGGTTGTATTAAGTTGTAATGGCTTATTTCATTGCAATTTCAATGTTTTCCAGACCTCATTTTGCATTGCAAAACACAAGCACATGCAGGCCTGTCAGGCCATGTATTTGTTTACACAGTTTTTCTGATAGCCTATAAGGTAGTCTCTGTTCTTTCAGCGTATATTAAGTTTTGTTATGATGTACTTTCAGCAGGGGATATTCTATTATAGGCAAAAAGAGACTTCAGCTTATTTTGCTGTGGGATACCCTTTCTATGTCAAGCCTAGATTCTTTGCTAAATGGTTATGATAATTGGGGCATATTAATGTGTGAAGTGTGTTGGCTTTAATCAGAATTTGAGTTTCTGAGCACAGATGTGCTGTTTGGCTAATGATCTCTTCTGCCCATTGGAATAATTCAGGGAACATTGTTGTTTTTTTTTTTTTTCCCTTGTGCTTTATTTCACAGAGATTGTAACTGGGATGAAATTCAGTAATGACTGCAAACATCTGATCTCTGTTTCTGGTGACAGGTAAGAGGGGTTTTTCTTGTCTGTGATACTAGCTCATGCCATCTCACACTGGATTTAAAGTGTGTCCTGAAGGAAGGTAGATTTTCTTTTTTATTTTTTAAACGAGGGACGTTTATGAATTCCAAAGGAACGTTAGAGCTTTCTGAATCCTAAATGGGTGCTGTTGGCAAAGGTCACAGAGCTTATATTATCCTTCCATGGAATGAGATGCACATGTGAAGTGCTGCCTTTGTGATTTTCTGAGTGTAGGTACTATTCGCTGCTGGAAAGGAGACAGGGATGTGGCCTTTTTCCTTACCAGCCTTCAGGTCTGTAATGTAATGCAGCTTGTGATATTCTGACCAGTGGTGTCACAGATTTGTCTCCTGTTAGTGAGGTTTCACCAGGTGAATGAGCCTGTCTAGCAGCAAAAGGGACACACCTGTCCCCACTCTTTGCTCCTGTCCATATGGTCCTCTTCCTTGCTGCCCTAAGTCAGCTGTGGTGCAGTTAACCCTTATTAAGCTGATTCAGGTCACTACATTAGCGCCCCCCCAGCTGAGTTTCTGATGATTTAGCGAGCTAAATCAGCTTGCCAAAAGCTTAAGTAATCACCAGACTGAGCCTGAGGGGAAAAGGAGAATACATACCTAATGTTATGATCGTAGAGGTGAGTAGACCCTCTGTTTCTGGAATCAGTGAATGCTTAAATCAGATGAACAGAATAA
Source organism: Chroicocephalus ridibundus (assembly GCF_963924245.1). Classification (NCBI taxonomy): domain Eukaryota; kingdom Metazoa; phylum Chordata; class Aves; order Charadriiformes; family Laridae; genus Chroicocephalus; species Chroicocephalus ridibundus. The sequence goes on along the minus strand of NC_086287.1, from coordinate 44,735,166 downwards.
AACTTTTCCTTTGAGGAAGATGGTTCCTGGAGTGCTATTTTCAGGCCAGAGCAACCCAGATTCTCTCTTTCTTTCTCTTTTCTATTAATAAACCACAATTGAACTGGAAGAAAATTTAAAGGGTAAGTTGTTGCAGGACATAAAATATATCACCTTAAATTGCATCAGTTGGTTATTTCTGTCTTTCAGTGAACAGTAAATAATTTGGTTTTCCTCTTTCTTTACTTTTTATGTGTGTGTAAATAGATTAGGGAAAAAGTTGCAGAAAAAAAGAGTGTTTTTGTTGTGGATTTCTGATAAATTCCAGAAACATAGAAGGTTTGAGGTCCCCAGTGATCCTTGTTATTTAGCACAATTTTCCCTTGTTGACCATTTCCATGAGTGAAAGCGTCATTTTCTTCACTAAGGGTGTGGAGGAGGTGGAGGAGAAGTAAGGAAAGGATTCATGAAGAACTAAGCTGTAAGGAGAGGAGAAAGTGTGTTTTTCGAAGGAGAACAGGCAAAATAGTCTGTTCACTCACAGCAGCATGTGCAAAGAATAAAACTAAGAATAGAAAGAGAAATGGAGATTGAGATAGGCACAAGGACTGGGAGACCCATGTGAGAAAAGTACTGCAAGGGAAAAAGAAAAAGCAGCAAAAGGGGCAGGTGGGAGCATGCTTCTGCAGAGCTTTGTGTTAAATGTTACTGTATTTACAAGTTCATATTGTTTGCTGCTTATCTCTAGGTCTGATAGCTGTGGGGGTGGGATAAATGAACAAGGCAGGCTTGCTTTCTGAATTTTGTTTCCTGCTTTTCAGTATTTTCTCAGCAGCAGATTATGGTTGCTGTTACATTCAAGAGAGTTGCTGCTTAAGGGGAAGCAGCTGGCTGCCCTGGGCTGCCATAGTTCCCAGATGCAGTGCCTCACCACTTTCTCCTGGCTGAAAAGCTGGGGAGGGAGGATGGCAGCATGTTCACTGTTGATGGGAAGCATCTCTGTGTGCGACTTCAGCAGCTGGGAGTGACATTCGTAGCTTTGTCGCAAGGGGAATGGCACTGTGGGCAAGAAGGCAATTTTTAGTTTTCATTAAATTCTCCACAAACTGCAAAGTGAGGTTTCTATTTTCTTTTTATATGGCATGGAACTAAAACCATTTAAAATGTCTTGGAATCATAGAATGGTTCGAGTTAGAAGGGAACTTAAAGATCATTTAGTTCCAACCCCCCTGCCATGGGCAGGGACACCTCCCACTAGACCAGGCTGCTCAAAGCCCCATCCAGCCTGGCCTTGAACACTTCCAGGTATGGGGCATCTGCAGCTTCTCTGGGCAAGCTGTTCCAGTGTCTCACCACCCTCACAGTAAAGAATTTCTTCCTAATATCTAATCTAAATCTCCTCTCTTTTGGTTTGAAACCATTACCCCTTGTCCTATCACTCCACTCCCTGACAAAGAGTCCTTCCCTAGCTTTCCTGTAGGTCCCCTTTGGGTACTGGAGCCTTTTCTTCTCCAGGCTGAACAACCCCAACTGTCTCAGCCTGTCCTCCGCATGGGTGCTCCAGCCCTCTCCTCGTGAGAGGAAAAAAATGGAGAAGATGCAGGCATTTGTGATCCTGGTGCTTTTGGCATTTGCCTCTGGTCCAGAAGATCAAGTTCATGGCCATTGTTCAAAATGGCAGAGCAAATGAATTTTTACAAACTAGCAAGGAAGAGGGGAAAGCCCCTCACTGAAAACTCCTTGGTGATTGGAAGTACCCATGAGTATGGTGGCACTGGTGGGTCTTGAAGAACTTGATTAAATCCTGTTTGAATTACAAGGTAGTGTGCAGGGTTTTATAAATGGTAGTTAAAGCACCACCTCTGTTTCTACATCAGTGTAAGTATACCCAGCTAGACAGGAAAAATGGGTGAGATGAAAAGAATTAGTTAGCACTGAGGTTAAATTTCAAAGAAAACACTAGTCATTTTACTTTCTAGTAGCTGAAGATGAGATACAGTATTCTCTAATGTGATGAGGAATTTCTTTTTTTTTTTTTTTTTCATTTATTTTTTAGACAGATTTCTGAAGAAAATGAGGTCACACTGTTTCCCTCTCTTGAAGGCTCTTGAATCCATTGACCAAATTCAAATTCCTGAGAAGATTCCTGGAGGGAGTCCCAGTAAAATATTAGGAGTACCCTGACTGCAAAAATACTGCCACATAAGCTTAACTGTTATTATATCACCAGAGACTCCATGGGATGGCAGGCTTTAGGAAGGCCTTGCCCATGGCGATAGTTGCAATCAGAGGCTGCAGCTTAGCCGCTGTTAGAGGATGCAAAGGATTGTAGGCTCCGCTCATCCTGCTGACCATGGAGGGACTTGCTATGGCATTTCCTTCAGCAGTTGGTCAGATAGTCAAATAAAGGTATAGGATCAGAGATGAGCCTGTGCAAATATCTCTGCAGTTGCTCTTGCCCACAGTGAGTCTTTGCCAGGCAGGTTTTACCTTTTTGTCATGAGGCTTGTGATGGGATTGAGTTCCTGTGAAGCTGTTTCTGCGTGTGTGTGTCTCTGCCACAGACAGAAAGGCTCTTGTTTGCCTCTTCAGTGGGAGCTGATAATATCCATGAACTGAACTGAGACTTGACCCCAGGCTCACTTTTCCCTCTTTCAGCTGTATCTTCATCTGGCGGCTGAGCTCAGAGATGACCATCAACATGCGGCAGCGACTGTCTGACATGAAGCAGAGGGGAAAGCAGGCAGAAAAGTCTCCTCCACACAAGACAGCTGGACTCATGAGGTGAGCAGAGTAGACTAAGGGAGGAGTGGGTGGCTTTGTAGGGTTTAATGTGAACAGTGTGGCACTGGGATTCAACTGTAAGGTTTCTGCTGTCTTCACTGATAGCGTCTCCCAAAAGTTCTCTTACTCTTCTGTTGGATTTGCCATGGTTTTTATGCCCCCCTTCTTTGCATACAGAAGCCTAACCGTGATCTTCCAGACTGTGAACTTCCTTACTTAGTGCTGCTTCAGTGATTGCTACGTGTATGCAATGCCCCTTGTGTCTTAATTTAGTTTAATGATATGGTCAGAAACTTTAATAAGCAGTTTACCTAGCAATACTGAAGCTGGTACACAGCATCCCATCAGGGAAGCCTTGCTCCTTCATGAATAAAGTTCTCTGGATCTAGGCTGATGCAATTTAAGGGCTGTTTTCTGCAGTGTCCGTACTGAAGTATACCTGTGAGTTGTATGTGTTTGCTGTGTTGATCATAATTCTGAAAGAGTCCTTACAGTTGTGCTGGTTCTTTTGTTAACTATTTTCCAGAGGCTTTGAAAAAGGTCACCTAAAAATAATCAGAACATAAATAATAAACATAAAAATCATTTCCACAGGAAAAGTTCTTGGCAGCTAAATCATATTATTATTTTTTGCTCGGTAAACAACGTATCTAAAAACAAACTACCACAGCCTACAAACTGAATAGATCTAAATTTATCTGGTGACCTTTCTTTAAAACTGGTGCTGAAACACAGACCCTGGTTTTAAACAGAACAAGAGCGACAGGGGATTATGGATTATTAGTGGAATGTATTTGGTTTCTCTGTAATTAGTAAGTAGCTGAGACTAATTTGACTGCAAGCAATGCAGGAGAGAGTCCTGATCAAGCTGATATGGGATCGAAGTGGGGAAAAAAGGATAAACACAGATTTTTGATGCTATGTCCCACAATTTCCTTCCTTCAAATGACTACATATTGAGTTCTGGATATAAAAGTGCCGAAGCATTGGAGGACTTAAACACTGGTTGTTGTGTTGAGTATCACAAGGACTGTCCCACTCCCTTTGAGAGCAACTAATGTTGAAACAAGTCTGTCTGCATAGTTTCAATTGGGAAAGTTTTGATCTGCTCATTCTTGAAACAAGTCTTGTCTAATAAGTGTTTTCAGTAATGATGCTGGGAGAACTCAGGAAGCCTTTTTTCTAGCCAAAATTCTGGAGCTGTCAAGCAATGTGCTTTTTATAGCAGACTCTCCATTATTCCAGCAGCTGCAGCCTTACCCTACCGAGGCTCAGCCTGTGACAGATAATCCCGGTCCTCTTCCGCATTAGGTGATACTTGTTTCCGTCACAGACGCTTGCTGAAGGGCGGTGTTAGTGCCACGCCAAGCCCAGCACTTTATTAAACTTGTTTGGTAACCTCTTTGCAAGCCTGGAATCTACTTGTTTGGTCAGCTTCGAAAGCTTGTTTTCAGTTTTGATCGACCGCTGTGGTCACTGGAGATCAGCAGAGACATAACTGCAGAGCATTTTGGATTGGGACTGAATATGGAGGAAGAGCCTATTGGACCAGCATTACTGAGGTGGGAGAAGAAAAACTAATGAACTTGAGTAAGACTGGTTTTCTAGATGCCCTGTACCTGTTCTGGTTGTGTTTCTGAAGTCTGTCTATGTAGTTTGCAGTGGAGACGGGTTGCACCTTGTGCTATAAATCTGTTGTCTCAAAAGGACTCTCAGTAGAGATAAGAAAGGTCCCTGCCTGGTGATGTGTCATTTGTTCTATGATATTTTCTCTAGAATGGTATTGCTAGAACGTTGTTGGGGTAGTAATGCATTCTCCTAGTTTCAGATCATGGACGCATGACAAGATGAATAATCAAAATAATACTCGGGGAAACAAAACTGAACTGAGGAGATGGCGGGGAGGTGAAAATTTCCAGTTCAAGATAGTGCTGTCTCTATCCAGCTGTGACTGGCAGGGCAGGGATTGGCCCAGGTGAATAACATCTGGAGAGGAAAAATGCCTTTGTGGGTCAAACCAGTGCTCCATGAAGCCCAGTATTCTGCCTGTGACAATGCAGTGGAAGATGCTATTTAGTGAGACACTGCGTGAGCCTTGTTATATGTACCTTTGTGGTCCTTTTGCCTCATGCTCAGTTGTTGCATCAGGGATGTTAGGGGGTACCTCTCTGCCTGTTCCATTTAGTATTTTGTCATGAACCCATTGTCCACTGAATTTGTATAAATCTTTTTTGAACTTTGTAATATTGTCTGCCTCTGCAGCCTCCTGTGGTGATAAGTTCCAGGAGTTTACTGCTCTCTGTGGAAAGAAGGACTGGTTATGTCTGTATTAAACCACACTCCTGCTAGTTTCATTGAAATCTCCTTGCTTCTGAATATTGTTAGCTTTGGCGAACTATAGTTCTACATCCAGCTATCTGTAGTCCCCATAGCTTTGTAAACCTCTATCATAACTTTTCTCTATCTAGTCTTCTCTCCAAACTAAAGAGTCCCAGCATTTTCAGTCCCTCCAAAAACTTCTAGAGAGACTAAAGTTTCTCCTCTGAAGGGTTTTTCTGACTGGCTGTTATGGGACTTTGGATTATTTTGTAACTGATCTGACCTGTATGACCCACAGTTCTCCATAATGTCCCTGAGAGCCTTCAGTTCTGCCTCTGTTTGTGATAATTGCAGATATGTGCTTTTCTCTCATCTGCTGAATGTGAGGAGCTTTGATTGTTTGGGATAATAGAACTTGTACTCAGCTAATATTGCTGGTACATTTTGGTTTTGAGGCATTTATATTTTCAGAGAAGGAACCATGTAAAGGCCTTTTTGTGCAGTTTTGAATTTGATCCAAGTATGCATTTACTGTTTAGAAAAGCTTGTCTCAAATTTTTGGAAGGAAAGTTTTAAATTGATTTTACTGTGGAATGCTTGCAGGGCTTATAATCATGTTTTAGCTGAGCATTTATATTTTTTTTTTTATTTTAAAAGGCACTTTTTCTGTGACTTCCATTGAAGCTCTAGTATAAATAGCAGGAAATAGAAATGTTATCCAAATTAAATTGTCTCAAACTAATATATGTATGCTGAAGAAGTGCTTTGAGCCCTCAGATATATTTGTAAAGAAGATCTCCTTATCAAATTCTCAGTGAGGTTTTGGTCCAGTCCAGGAAAGCTGTGTGGTTTCCAGGGCTCAGAACGGGGCAGGCTTTTGATGCCGGATCAGAAGTGGTGCTGTGCTGAACTACTGCAATTATAACACCAGGGAAACTCGGAAGTCAGCAGCACTATGATCTTTCTGTGGGGAAAAGCAAGGTAACTTTCTTTTTAAAACGCTTAGGCATTTGAGTTGGGGGGAAAGGAGGGCAATCAGCTAGTGATCCCTACCACATAGGATGTTACGGTTGCATAAATAGGCCCCTAAAGCTGAGGGCTGGAGTAGCACAAGATCAGACCTGGAATGCGGACAACATACCACTTTAAATGGATAGTTGCCATTCTTGTCTGTTTTGGTTTGTTTTAAGAAAAGAAAGAAGGGTTGAATTCAGGACGTGCAAAAGAATACAGAGTACCTAATATCAGATGTCTTAATACTAGAACGCTGGCACTTTTAAGTCTATATATGCATCCTGAAGACTTTCTAACTGAACGTCCATCTCTGCCATTGACCCCGTACTGGCAGACCCTTTAGAAACTGGGAGCTGAAGTGCAACTGACTCTGCCCATCTGTACAGGCAGAGGTACTAGAACCGGATAGTTCCTCAGCAAAGGAAGAAGACAAGAGAAAGGACAATTAAAATCAGTGCTCTGAGTCACATGTATCGTGAGAGTTAGACATGTCTGTACATGCTATTCTGGGATAGCGCTCTGAAACACTCATTCTGGTATAATGATGCTTTGTTGGGGTTTGGCTGAACCTGCTCTCAGCAGGAATTCAGCAAAACCCAGAAGTCCTATTCCTTCACTTTCAGAATGCTCTTCTGTGGTGCTTATTTGGAGCTTATTTCAAGCAGCTCCCATGTTTAAAACCTCACCCTACATTACTCTGACTTCCATTTAAGCATGAACAAGAATTGAGGAAGAGTGTTGAGGGGATCTGTGCAACAGAGGCTTAGAAGAAAATCCAAAGTACATAGAGGAAGGCAGGGAAAGAAAGGAGAAAGTAGTGAGTTCAAATTGAGGGATTGACTTGTGCAAGCACAACAGTTAAAACACTCCTCAAGACCTTGTGAACCTAGGTTTCATTTTCAGGAGTATCTCAGTTTGAAGTCAGTGGGCCAAAGATCCTTTTGAAAACCCCATTCAGTTATCTTCCTTCAAGTCACAGGACTGAGTTTGAAAAGCATATTTAAGTTGTAAAAAGGAGGATGTGGAAGAGGGGCATGAGTTTTTGCTGGTGTAATACAAGATAACCTTACATCTGTATCAGAAACATGTGCCTTCATAATTTGTTTGTCACTTCTTGTGAGGTATGAAGAAACACCCATCTGACTTCCAAAATATGTTTTGCATTCTTTTACTCAGCTTTTTTGAGGATATTGGAACACACTTTTTTTTCCCCCCTTACTAATTCTGTCAGTCACCAGGAAGACATCTTTATATTTGTAACATAAAACATATTGATTGCAATCTTCCCTTCTCCATTTACACCAATGACAGCACATGCAGGAGTTTAGCAAACACATAACCTTCCCTTGCCATATCACCTCATCATAGTGAGGTATTCAGCTAGTTAGATGTTAAAATGTCTAATAATCCAACCTGTCTTCCTCAATAAACTCCTCAACCAACCATGACGAATACAAGCAGAAGGATGCTATCAAAGTTACTGATACAAAACTAATATTGCCTACCATGTATAAATGTAACATACCTCATCGGATGAAACGTGGCATAACCTCAGAAGTACTGGGGTGCTTGAGATTTGTTGGAATTCCCCTGCTTAGGCACAAGAATCTGAGAGTGACAAGATGGACACACAAGGAGACAGTAGAAAAGATGAAGAGACTGACGAACTCAAATGTCAAAAGTAGATGAGGGCAGCCAACATGAAACTGTTTCACTTTCAGAGGACTCTGCAGACTACAGTCAGTTTCACTCCTTTTTTTGCCAGAACACCTCAAAGCTTATCTGAAAGGGTTGGGTAGTTATTGCTCAGCCACTCCTAATAAAGTGGAAATTAACGTTCTGCCACTGTATGGCAAGAGAAAAGATTAACATACCTTAACTACTTCTTACCATGTTTTAGTACTGCCTGCTATCTGTCAGCCACAGGAGAAGCTGGTCTCTCGCCAGGCTGCTCTGTATTTGGTGGATGAGCTATTTTTATTTCATGAATAATGCTTGGCACTCAACACCCACCAGTGATATCCTATAAATGTCACTAATGATGAGTTTGGCACTCTAGCTCACGGCCATAGAGCCAGTGTTACTCAAATTTATTTATTAGGGATTCTTCATTTGTTCAATTACTGTCCAAAGTGGGTTAGCTTATTTAGTTCTGTTGGCTGAAGGGGTTGAGGGGTGGAAGGGGAAGAGGAGAAGAAAGAGGGAAGATAGGGTTTGGTGTTGGTAAGTGCAAGGGCTTGGTATTGGGGAGTTCTATGCTGGGAGTGCCTCTAAGGTCTGTGTGGGAACACTTGTCTGATCGACTTTGATTAAAGATCTGCCCAAAATATGTTTTACATTATTCCTTGTTCCTGAAGGCTAAAAAAGGCAGCACAGCACTCTTATGGTGTGTGGGCTGTGCCTGCAGGTTCTGCGTGGTGCAATCCTTGATGCAAACCTGTCTCTTATGTGATAATTTGCCATATACCAAATTGCTGTCAAACCGGGAGTATCTCTGTGACGTTTTTGATGTGTAAAACAGTTCCAGAGAGGAAATGCTTAAGGGTGGGAAAAATATTTGCCTTTCAAATATGCTCTTCCATACTGACCTTGTGAATTGGTGGGGTCTGAAATGGAAAGACAAGTTTCATTCCACTTGACTTTCTTACTCATTTACTTCTGTTCTGATTTCTGTCATCATTCCACACATATGAGACAATTGCTGTGGCAGGCTCTACACACCTTTGTGGAGGGTTTAGCTTGCCCTGTTTCTCGGAGATGATTTTTGCTAGAGCGAGTTCTGTTTGGGAGAGTTGAGGCAGCCTGCTGAGTGTGGATGGAGGTAGGGTGGAGAACTGCCTGCTGTAGGGATTGAAATGGTGGGTAATTCTTGAGATAGACCATAATGCTTCCAATTCCTGCCTTCCAGGCACGAGTCCATCACTGCTCTGTCCTCTGTGCCTGCACTCTCATCAGACAGTGACAAGGATGGTGAAGATGAAGGGAATGATGAAGATGAGTTACGTGGGCTGCAGTCTTTCCATATTCAGTCCAACTGCAACACTGAGAGAGACTCAGGTATAAATGGGAGAGGGGCATGGGCAGAGATGGAGAAAAATGGCATGAATGTGAAGTGGGGGGAAAATGAGAGACACTGTCTCAGGGATGACAAGATACGGGCAGAAAGACCAAGACAGAAACAGATGGATCGACACTAGTGGGTAATGTGGAGTTGCCTATTCCTGCATCTAAAGAGGGGTACATTTCAGAGTTCTCTGAATAGAAATCCAGTTGTTAAGTTGCCAAGTTTCTTGCTAGTACCAGCTGGCCAAACAAATTTTGAATTAGTGTCCTGGGCTTGGGTCTATAAGCTATTAGAAGTCCACAGAAGACAACAGAGATCTCACGAAGGATTCTAGAGATGTCTAATAAAACTGACAATAGAGACAATTACCATTACAAATTTGAGGTATTTTTATCACAGATGCTACGGTGTATCAGAGCAGGGTTTTTTTCCAAGCCTTTGGTGGGTGACTGCACTGTGGCAGGTGTTCTGCAATGGATCTGCTGAGTCATTGAAAATATTATATAAAACAGTATGTCTCCATAAAATTTGGATATAATTATTTGGTAGGAAAGCATATATTGGCAGTGCTCTGCTGGTTCAAAAGGTGTAGGAGTGCTGCCTTTGAGGAAAGATGAGGTAAGAGGTCTTTAAAAAGTTGGACTGCTGGCCAAGGATGTCAACTAGGTATATATCTTTTTCCTTTCCAGATCCAGACCTTACCCTCTCAAGAAGCCTTTCCCATTGGGAAATGAGGAGGGTGAGTTACTAAACCTTCAAATTGTATTTGTTGTCATAGGGAAACTGAAAAAGAAATTCCCATGGAGATGAAAAACTTCATTCTCACTGGTAGGAAAGGCGCAGCTGCAGTGGAAAACCAGTGAAAAGCCTCTCTGTGAAAAATAACTCGGGGATGGCAACATAAAGCCTAGTTTAAGAGGCAGTTTCATGTGGGTTTGTTACATCGGTATCTTTTTCATCAGATGTTATGCTTTTGTCCCCTTCACTTCGGTCATGAATGTCACATAGTGCTGAAGCCGATCACATACTTAGATCCAGGGAGATCAAGGGAGGAATTTTAATCTGTCTCACAGACAGCTTTGGGGCTTTCATGGAGATAGACATAATTGTGGTTTTTTGTGGGTCTTGTGTTTTCTCTCCTGTTTTTCCATCAGCAGAACTCAGTCCCTAAGTCTGCCTTTCCTTCAATTTCCTGCAGGCCAAAGAGATAGCGGCAATCCAGCGCTCAGAGGCACCAATGAGCAAAATGCCCCGGCAACGTGGGCGCTGGTCACAGCCAACCAGCAATATAGAGATGACTGTGAAATCCATGCTTGACTTGCGTCAGTTGGAGTCTTTCTCTGTTTCCCGTTCTCCGAGTCGAGACTCACTCTCTCAAAACAGCAATGGGGACGACAGAGAAGAGCAGGCAGATCTTCCTGTACACATCAACAAAGTAAGGGCAGTACTACTCTGAGGAGGTGGATCTATTCTGAGTGCATCTGTCCTGCCTCTGTTTATTATTACCTACATTTATTACTACCTGATGCCATTCTTTCTGTCTTTAGAGGTGGCTCTAAATGCCTTCTGAGAAGCCTGTTTAGATAACTCTTTTGTAATTAGTACTCCTGCAACATGTTATCTTACAGCAGAGCCCATATGGGATCCATGTTTCTTTACAATGACAGGGAAGACCTCGTGTTTTCTTTTAGCTCTGATTATTTATAGCAAAAACAAGCTCAGAAGCTGAGCTCGGAATTACAGATGTGTACCTGGTTACCTGTTAGCACACTCTGCTGGGGTGCATTTTCTTGACTCCAGTAGCCACTGAAATGTGGTTCAGATGACACCCTTACTTGTGGGCTGTGCTAGATTAAGTTCTCTTTAATCTTTGTATCGAAGGGTGACAGCAAGTAATGCGTGCTCATACCTCAGAAAGCTAATGCCTGTTTTCTAGTAGCAGTCTGTGCTGCTGCCTAACTTCATTAGAGTTTTTCCTTCGTTTATAACTGTGTGACTGAGAAGAGGATTGGGCTTACTGAGTGCAGTAAATCAGTGTTTTTCAGCTGTGCCCCACAGACTTCTCTGAACTATGTGTGATCAGTCTATAAAAGGTAATGGAAGAACCTGCTGCCATGTGGCTTACATTCCTGATGTGTGGTCAAAGAGGGATGGGGAGTCCAGTACTTCACCAGAGAATTTTAGGGCATTGCAAACAGGAAACAAAATAGGAAACTACAGTAGGAGTCTGTGAAGCTTAGTAAATAAGGAACAGGAAAGACATAGGAGTGCTGTGTTTTCTGATCTCAGATTTATGATCATATTCTGTGCTGTAATGTGTACTTTCTAGCTCTGCATACCTCTTGCTGACTTAAGGAAAAACGCTGGTAATATCTAGTTTTCTCTCTTTTCAAACCAGGTTGGCAGCTCAATGCCTCCCCAAGATAACCAGTCTTGTGTGCGACCCCAAGTGATTCGGCTTGTATCTTGTGAAGAGGGGATTTTCTCTCAGGAACTGGAACCTTCTGAGAGCGAGGAGTGTGTAATCTACCCTGAGCAAGACGAAATCCATCCCACAGACTCTAGCAGGTTAAAAATAAGCTCTCTGCTGTGCATGGCTTAGACATTTCTGTTTTAGTTTGCTTGCAGCTTGTGTGGTAACTTGGATGAGTTGACTTACTGCCTGATTGATGCCAGGCATGTTTACTTGAGAGTTTTATGCCAGCCTGATGCTAAAGGAATCTGAAGCTAAGAAGGCACCATTAAAATAATCTTTCTTCTGAGGAAACTGCACGTTAGCAGCCTCCTCCAAGTTTTTTTTTTTTTGAATATACAACTTGGGAGCAGCGTTTTTGCTTTCTCATTTATCTGGATTGATACAAGCAAGGGAAAACTTGGAAGCTGGAAAACCACCCTACAGTGATGTATGCGTGGCAGTGAAATGTCTGCCCAGCAGAAATGACAGGACACTATTATTTGTGACGAGTTCAAACCTAATTGGGCAAGAATTTAACAAATGTAGTATGTCATGACCCTTTTGTGGGAAACAGATGAAATTGAAAAGGACACTGGAGACAGTGGAGACCTTTTTTCTTCCTCTTCTGTTTCATCTGCTTTAATTTTGCCTCACTTGATTGTTTCATTCTGTGCTCCATTTTTTTTCCTTCCCCGAGTTTAATTTTTCCCTTCCCGTCTTAACCTGATGCTAATAGCTGTTTAATTTCCTCTATCTCCTCCTGCTCTCTTACAAAGAGTGGGCTGTTAGGTTTAGACAGGCTTTTATGCAAAAGCACATGCCAAGATTTTGCAGTTGAAGACGCTAGGTTTCACCCAGTTTCTTTTTATTTACATTTTTAATTTTATTATGATAACACTTGAACAGAGCAGACCCATGTGCTGCTTGTAAGAAAGGGAGGCGCTCTGGTGGTGTTGGATACAGACTGAACACATCTCAAAGTATACAGAGTTTGCACGCTGCCAGGGGTAATTGCCATTCAGTTTTATTGAGTGACTTCTGCTTCCTACCTTATCTTGGAGTACATCTGAAACCAAAGTATTTCATGAAGTGGAAAACTGAAGTCCTCAGGCATCAGGCAAAAGAATGGTGCTGGTGTCATTTGACAAAATAAGACTCCTGAAATCACAACAGAAATCAGGAACCCTGTCTTACAATATTGTATTTTTGTATGATTTTGTATAATTCAGTAAATTAGTCTTGCTCAAACCCAGAATCTTCTATTTTGCAAAACAGAAGTTGCCCAAAGAAGCAGGTCATAAACGTGGAAAAAATAATATATTAGGGCTCAAATCTACTGTCATGCAGGTATAGGCCTGTTTCTAGTCCCTTTTTCATTACATAGACCTCTACGTTTGTTCCTCACCTATGCTGGAAATCAAGCCAGGGCGGTGCTGTGCTGGTGCCTGGTACTCATGGGAAGCTGACAACGCCCAGAGTGTCAGACAGTCCCCTTGAGACTTCACTGTCCAAGCTTAATGAAATGCAAAAAATATACTGTGTAATGGTGAGAGAAATCAACTTCTTTTTCTCTTTAAAGCCTTACTTTTGTAATCAAAGGTGTTGCTATCACAGGTAAGGCCTTATTAAAGGTAGAATATGCTTCTTTACATGTAAAACAAATATCTCTTCTAGTGCTGTATCTTTCCTGTCTCTCTTGTAGTGAGTTCCAGGTAAAAGCACTGTCCCATGGGAAGCTAAGTAGAGGTTATCACAGTAATGGATGCCCAGACAAACACAGTCCTGACAGTGCCTGCTCTGTAGATTACAGCAGCAGTCGTCTGTCCAGCCCAGACCACCCGAATGAAGGTAAGATGCAAAGATGTTATTAAGTGCACTTACGTGATGTGATACGGAATGCTGCAAAACCTTGCTGGGGCGATTCTGTACCATGTTTATCAGTTGCTATCCTGATCTCTAATACTTGATCCTCTTCCTGAGCTGAACTGAAGTCACACTCCTATTAGTCTTGCTAGTATTACTGTAAAGATTCAGGTGCACTTGAACAGGCCCTTTAGTGAAGCCACTGTAGAAACCGGAGTTGGTTAAAGTGTACTTTACTTGTGCGCCTTTGGATTTCTTTTACCTTGCTAGGTAAGGAGGCAGGTTCAGTACTGATTATCCCATAGCCTATGCTGTTTGTGGGATATGGTAGATTAGAGAATTACGCTTAATGCTGACCAACTTTTGATTTAACATTCTAGATTCAATTTAGCATCTTTGCTGAATTTTTTCTTTTTTTTTTTTTTTTTAATCTGGCTTATGTTACTGTGATTATGCTATTACAGCACTGGGATTTTTGCCTTTTCCCAGATTCTGAAAGCACTGAACCCCTAAGTGTGGACGGTGTCTCAGACCTGGAGGGAGAGGAAGGAGAGGAGGACGTGGGTACTAGCATGCCAGAGGGAGAAATCCCCCAGACACCCGATCAGGAGAAGTTCCTCAAACAGCATTTCGGGACCCTGGGCAGCACTGATGGAAAAGGTACAGCACTCTGCTTGATCAGGGGAATTCGTGAGGTCACTCCAGATTTGTCCCCTGTATAAATCAAACCAGGCTACAAGTTCTGCTGGGCTTTCATGGGGGTGTGTGTGTATGGGGGGGCAAAAACGGGGAACCAATGTAGAGAGACCTAAAGAGCAACATCTGATAACTCCATTGGTCTGCGTGCAAGTTTGTGTGGATGAGATTAGGGTCTGTGTGAGTTTGGGTTAAGTATTGTCCCTGGAATTCTGAAGAGCCGTTCTCTTGTTCCCGGACTAGTTTTTCCTGTTGTACATGAAAGTATTAACTGTGTGTTCACGACCCCCTCCCGCCCCCGCGATAGATGACGTGTAGTGGCCTCTAGTGGTACATTAAGGCAATAACAAATGTCACAAAAGAAAAGGCTGAAATGCTGGGTGGAGGGAGAGAATAAGAGGAGACGTCAGAGTGGCAAAGGAGCTGGTTAGTCTTTATCGACCAACTCCAGAACAAAGCCTATCTTTTTGGAATTGATAATAGTTTCAGGCAGCAATATCTTATGTGAGTTGTCTGTTTTCTTCTTTCCTTTTGGTTTTTTTTTTTCCTCCTTTGATTGGTTTGTTTTCTTTTTGATGCCAGCGCCTCTCAGTCCTGCAGGCAGGATAGGACACAAAGGGAAGCGAAAAAGGAGGAGGCGTACCCTTAGGGAGAGTAGCAGTTTAAGGCAGAGTAATCCAAGTAGAACAGAAAAGGCAAAGGCAATGACGTTATTTCATTCTCTGTGGTTTTAGCTCAAAAAATCCCCTTGGACACGGGGGAGCATTTGATAGTCTCTGTGATAAGAAAATGCTTGTGTCAGAATGTTTGTTCTGTAACTAAGCTGCTCCCTTTTTCTTTCCCCTTTAACCAAAATTTTTAGGTGGCTCATGTAGGAATCTGGAAAGAACTGAAAACCTCAGTATTTCCTCTCGCTTTCTTTCTCAGTCCCCGGCTCTCAGGTATGGCTCTGCTTGTTTTGAGTGTCTGTCTTTCTATTTTTACTAGTATGGGTAGGTCTCTGGGTCAAAATAGTTGAGCAAACTTCTGGCCTTGGTGTGCCTAGGCACAGCAAAGTGTTAGCATAGCACTTGGCAGGCTGGTTGCAGACCATTGTGATTTGGCCAGGCCATCCTGTGTCACTTTAGCTGTTCTATTTCTTCCTAAAGCAACACTGTTGTTTTGTTCTTTTTCCTCTTTCAACAATGTGCTTAATTGTTTCATGATTAGTGCCTTGATTGATTAAGCTGGAGGAATCGCTAATCATCTAATTTACTCTTCACTGTTTATGCTCTGTTTATTCTTTTGCATTTCATTCAGCTTGGACAATGAAAGTAGGCTTGTCAACTTTTCCTTTGTTTTGCAGTCCTTTCTTACTCAGCTTTGTTTCTCAGTCCCATGACTTCACAGGGTGCGCCAGTGTCTCATACAAAGCCCCACGGGGATATTGTTGTTCTTCAAAAAAACCTCAACCCTAAAGCACCCCAAAAGGCCTCTCCAAGCTGCTTCCCTTGTTGTTTAAAAAAAAAATCCCAACAAAACAAAGAAACAAAACAAGAACAAAAAAAAGGGGTAAATACTTTTGTTGATTTGGGTTCATAAATGTTTAAAACAAGCAAATACTCCTGTATTCCTTTAAAATAACAAACTGAGTTCTCAGCTCAAAATAATTTCATTGCATGGGACTGAGCAGGTTTGGGTACATCTTCTGTGGTTCACCAACTGTGCCTAGATTCACGATGACAGGGGAATTTTTTTGTCATTGCGGTATTCAACTGCTGCTGTCAGGAGTGCCTCTTAGTCTGTCTCGTGTTGGGACTGTATGTTTGGGAAGAAAGCTGGTGGTTAGCTATTGCATAAGCTTCTGGAGAGTTGCAGTGATGAACGAAGGAAGTCACTGGCACTCTAGAGATGCAACAAGAGCGGTAGTTTTAGGTTATGAAAGCCTCTGGGCTTTTAATCTGTTCAGCTGTTCAAACGTGTCAGATTGAAATTTGCCTCCTTTGCGAAGTAAGCCCACTGTGCTTGTCTGAAGTGGAGAGGAAGAGGAAATTAAGCTTTACCTTTTGAAGATACTGACCATCTTTCCTAATAATTATGCTTTCATAATGTTAGGAAAGCATAATTACTTTCTTTTAGGCTGTCTTAGAATTGAAAAGATTTCATTGTTAGTAAGGTGAGCTGAGAGAAAAGACCTGCCCTGACTTTGCCCAGTCTTCCCTCTGCCTGGAATTTTCCTTCTCTTTTGCTTTCACCTTTTGCAATGTTTCCCCTGGAAACAGTGACCCAATGCTATTTGTAATTGCGCAGCCTAGGGTCAAATGCCTGAAGATCAGTGCTTCCAGGGATGAGTAGCACGAAGTGTTAAAAGCCTAGGGCACTTTTGACTTAAAAAAAAATCCAAATAGGGAAGGGCTCTTTATCCCAGAGAAACTGGCTTTAATGTGTGTGCCTGTTTGTCCAGGGCAACATGTTTATTTGTTTTAACTGGGATTTCTTTATCGTGCTCTCTAGACGATTGTCACTCTCTTCGTCAAATCTGATACCGGATTCAAAGCCCATCGAACCGCCAACGCAGACCAATCGGCTTGCACCAGACCTGTTGAAAAATGGCAGCGACCATCCTGGTGATGCATTGGAGAACAGCCAGCTCCTGGAGAGTGTAAATTCAAATCGGGCTGTTTACATCCAGAAAAAACGCAGATCAGCTTTGGAGGCTGGCAGAGTTGGTATGGCTCCTGGACGGGTTATTGCATCCTTCCCAGAAGGCCCTGTGAATGCAGTGATGAGAAAGGCGCAGTCAGTTCACGACCTCGTACATGAGGGTAAGGACACACGTTGGAATGATGGTATAGACCCAAGAATGAAATGGGCAGATTTAAGCTTGAGTAGAAATTTAAATTAAGCTTATGTCTTTCTGTGTTCTGAGCTACAGGCTTGCGTATCTTCTAACTCTTGGCCTGTCAGGGGAAAATATTTTTAATTTGTAATGCAGATGCTGGTCTCTTAATTATCAGTCTCTGATATTTGTCTGGCAGCTGTGGAAGAAGCAATGCCAAGGGTGAGATGAACTATTTGCAAAGAAATTCTCTCTTGCTGTGGGTGGTGAAGGAGAGAAAGAGGGAAGGAAGAGACAGCAAGAGGGAGCTTACTGTATCCATGCATTCTGTGTGAAAGAACTCAATTTTTGAAACAATCAACTCATGGACCATCAATAAGCACTTAGGTTGTTTTTAAAAAAAAAAACCCAAAACTTTATCACTGCAACATCATATATAAGTTTTTGCCTGCTTCCTCTGGCCTCTCAGTTAATGGTCACAGTGGTCTGAGGTCTTCTGGCCATACGCTTTAAGAACAAGTCTCTCTCATCAGGTAAGCAGCAACGTGTGAGCAGGATGAGGGATGGGCAAAAAAGAAAGCTGTTGAGGTGTGATGGTTACTAACATGAAGTAGTGGTTCAGTACATCTCTCCCAGGGGCTGAGCTGAGGCATATAAACTGGAGCAGCTCTGTTACTTTCCAATTTTGGAATTCACTGCAGGCTCTGGTCTATTTTTGGTATGTTTGTCTGTTTAATTTTCACAGATAAGGGTCCTGGAGTGATATCCTCTGCCAAGCAGCGTCCTCAGACTCTTTTGGTGGTTGAGAAGGACCCCAGACCTAACAATTGCAGGGCGTTATCAGCCAGTATGTTGAAGATGGATGGACCTGGTGCTCTGATGGCCAAAGATGTCAGGGCTGCAAAATCAAAGTCCTACATGAATCCCACAACCAGCTTCCGGGCTAAGATGTCAAGGAGTGTATCTGTAGGGGAAAATCTGTACCTTGGTTACTCCACCGAAACGTTGACTGATGGGAGGACTAGCCCTCCAGTGGCAGAGAAGACACAGTTTAGTTCCACAGCAGATGCTGAGAAGATCAAGCTACCAGTGAAAGAAAACGTTCCAGTGAAGCCAGCACTTCAGCCAGTTGTAAACTGCTCATCTCCTAAGTCCTTCCACAGCAAGTTGGCATCGTCGAACCGAGCACATCTGATTCTTGACATTCCCAAGCCATTGCCTGATAGACCCACACTGGCCTCCTTCTCACCCACTACCAAAACAAAAACCCTACTTGAGCCGCAGTCTCCGCAGTCACCTGCTGGGGCCTGTAAAAAGAAACCCTCTTTTCCTGAGGTCCGAGCCTCCAAGAAGGAGAATCAAACTGCTGGGTCTCTGGTTCCTGGTAAAGAGATCCCAACAGGACTTGCTAAGGAGAGCCCATTGGAGAGTCCAGTCTCAAGGACAGGTTGCCAGGATGAGCCAGGGGTCACTAATCCAAAACTGAGGGAGTTATCAGAGGGCCGGCACCTAAGGTCTCCTGAAGACACACTGCCCAGGTGCAGGGAGAGGATCACCGGCATCGCCTGTGTGCTAGACAACCAACCTGGACTTTGCCCACTAGACCCCATCAGGCCGAGGTCTCCTACGTCTATAACTGCCTCGGCACAGGTCTCAGGTGTGCATGGATACCCATCTCTTCTCTTCCCCCTTCTGTCTCCTGTCTTTGTGAACCGCCTCACGATCCCATCACATTTCTTTACGTCCAGCTTCTGGCCTGTCTCGTCTTGTCTGCACCTGTCTCGTTCCATAAGCCATCCCCTCAATGGTGAGACACTTCTTCAACCTGACATCTTTTTTTCAGTCTTTAATTTCCATTTCCTCTGGGTCTTAGGTCTGAAGGTCCTTTTCAATTGAATGTTTTACAGCCTTTGGCACTCTCAGGTTTTTAGTCATACAGTTACCTGTAGGGGTTCAAAGCTCTTTCTAGTCAATACTAAAAGCTGATGTACAGTGAAGGTTACATCCCCTGTGCACCTCTCAGCATATCTGACCAGCAGATGAAGATGCAGGCCAACATGTGCTAGCTGAACCTAGCAAGCACAGATGATGGTGACAGTGAAGTTATGCCAGGCAGCTCAGGCTTTACTTTGTTAATGTGCAAGTATGCAGGGTCCAGGAGGGTTTGCATACAGTTTTCTTGCATGAGATAAGGCTTGACCAAGGTGAGTTCCTTGCTGTAACCACCTGTGAGAGCGCGAAAGTCTCTGCTGCTATCACTCTGCTTCGAGGACGTGTCTGCAAACTGGGTATGCACTGCATGTGCAGGCCTAGCCTTTGGGTGTGAGCATAAAGAACATGGATTAGTTTTTGAATTATCTCTAGTTTGGAGGAAAAGGTGTGAGGTGGGAAACTGTTTCACATGCTGACAGCAGCTCTTGGATCTGTTATGGGCTCTAGTTTAAGGTACTTCAATCAAATTAAAACTATTGGGTAACTTCAAACTGAAGCAAAAATCCTGCCCTCCAAGGCAGGGAAAGCTCCCGTGGCAGAGACAACACAGTTTAGTCCCACAGCATCTGCTGTGGGATTAAAACCTCTACAAGTTTTTCTCTTGTATCACAACCTGAAAGGAAATATGCCTTCCTGAAATATTCAGCTGAGTCGTGCAGTAGGAAGCTGGATGCTAACCACTGCACTTATACCTTGTACCTTCAGGGAGCTATACAGTGCACAGTTTGTAATCCCTTTTGCTGTGTTGTTCTTATTCATATCCGAGAAGGGACATCTCTGTAATCCTCTGATCAGTTGCTTTCTGTGGTACCAGGCTGTTCCACCATTTATCGCAATGGTTAAGCGCAGTATTTCTGCACCAAAGTATTGCAGAGGGATAACCTGTTTTTGATGCACTGTTTTTTCTTTTTGCATTTCTAGAGGGATCAAATGCCCTAAGATTGGAGCGCTCTTACACAAAACAGGAAATGTGCTTTGTTTGAGGGACCTGCTGTTCTTATACCATAGGGTAGCTGCTCTGTACAACAGCGATTGCACCTGAAACTTTCAGACCCTGCCCCCACGGGGGTGTGGATTCCTCCAACAGCAGATGCAGCCTGGGGCTGTGGAATCCCATTCTACAGCAGAGTTGTACAGTCCACTTGTCTGTACTCTTTAGCCTGAGTTTTCTCTTCTAGACTTGGTAACCAAGCTACATAACACATGGGTTTGGGTCAGTTGCTAGGAATCTTTCTTTGCAGAATTAGCACAGATAGTGCACAGAGAACAATTTTTCTGCAGCAGTGATCATTACTTTTTTTTAAAGCAACCCCCAATACATAGCACACCCTTACAGAACGTTTAGCAGCATCCTTTAGTGAGTTAGGATGATTTAGCACAGTGGATCCCCAATTTTTTTTTTTCCTTAACAGACAGCTGTCAGCCTTCAGCTTCTTGCAGGACAAGTTTCCCAAATTTTCAGTGGTAGATGCTGGAAAAGCTGTTTAGATCCCCGTTGGCTATTGCTGTGAACAATTTACTGTTGCTCCTGTGTATCATAGTGTGTCAGTTTAGATTAGAACTGTAGGGTTGTTCTGCTTCTGACATGCTCTGTGACTTCGAATTTCCACTTAATTTTTCTGTCCTTCCATTTTCCTGCCTGTATAACAGCTGCAGATAAAGAGACTTAATTGTTTTTGTTAAAGCATTTTGACATCTGCAGTTAAAATGCTGTATATTGTTGCCGTGTTTAATATTCTCTGCTAGTTTCTGAAGAGCTCTGCTCTGCACACCCGCGAGGCAGAAAATGCCTGTCACTCAAGCATTTACATTATGTTTGTGACCTCTCTCCAGACTGGCAGCTCACAAAGCTGGAGACCAGCATAAAAAGCATGATCAGAGGAGAAATCCAGAAATGATCATGAGAAGAAACAGCTGGGTTTAAAACAAAAAGAGGGCAGAAGGGGAGCAGCCAAAAAAAAAAAAAAAAAAAAAAAAAGCCAAGAATCTTGGACTGCACTGAAGCCCACTGTGCTCAAACTCTACAAGGTTGAGTGATCTGGGAACAAAAAAAGCAGATGGAAGGATTTGCTAATGCCCCTTTGTTCTTTTAGATGTGTTTGTTTATGTATAAATAGATGTTTTTCTAGCTGTATTTGCTTATACATCATCTAAATGTATTCATAAAATTAGCTAAGGTCCCCTCCAGCCTGTTCAAAGATGACATTCTTATAAGTGCAGAAATAATAGAGCTAATGTGACCAAGTTTTGTTTTTAGGTAACTAAATGAAGTTGAATGGCCTTTGTCCAGCCCTTTGCAAATTGAAGATAACTGCAGACTGTGTGTGTGTCCATGTCTTTGTTCATGGTTTATGTCTAATGCATGAAAGTGTTCACTTTATTAAAACATTGCAGGCCTTCATCTCTGATGCTTTGGAGATAATATGTGGTGGAGGCAGGGAGAAGATGGTGTTGCTCAGTTGCTTGCTCTTATTTTTCATTTTTGAATTACGGTGTATCAGCACTGCATATCCTGGGTTGCTCAGAAATGTGATTCTGTTGTGATTGAGTTTGTTTGTCAACGCTCCTCTGGACCTCAGTCCTCACTAGAGAACACTGTAATAATTCAGTATAATGCTACATCCTCAGAGCTTTGTTGTACACTGTGCAGAAGGATACATTATGGGGAGTGTGTAGATTTCTGACTAGGTGGAGGATAAATCAGAGGCTCCACAGATGAGTCCTTTTTGCCACTGGAAGCCTTCACTTAAACTTCAGTTTAATTATAATTGAGAATGGCATGGGTAATCTGTGACTATCCTTGACTGTAACAAAAATTTGCAATCTGAGAAAAAACATTGTTGACCTTGGAGAGGCTAAAGACTGGAAAAATAGGAACATTTAAAATAAGCAGCATGTCTAGATGGTATGAAGGAAAGCTCATGTAGAACTTGCCTGTTTAATGATTGGCTTAAACCAGCCCTAAAAATTGAATGAGAAGTGTGTGCACATGGTCTTTCAAATATATATAAAAAAATAATGTTTTCTTACCCAACTGTGAGATTGCAGGTATTGGAGTGTGTCTGTGCCTTAGTTGGGGTTTTTATTTTTTCCTCCCCTTCAGAATCGTGCATCAGCGTAGAGCAGTGTGAGCACGTGGTATCCGAGCTCCAGGACAGCATGCGCAAAGCCATTCATCTTTACCGCATGGTGAGTGACCTCAGACATGGGCTCTGGTACAGTGGCTTGGCCTTACAGCCTGTGAGCATCAAATGTATGCGCTTGCTGGCTCAAAGTGTTCTCTTGACTGGGTGTTAAGTGACACAACCTCCCTGGTCGTCCACTTGACTGCACCTTAAGCTTGAACCGGGGAGGCAGGAACTGCTGATTTCCAACTTTGGATTTTCCAATGACTTGCTATGGTACTCCGAGCAAATCAATTAACTTTTCAGTCTGTTTAGCCTATCTGTAAACTGAAGATAACAGTACACTTTTCTTTCAAAGGGATATTAGGGAATTATTTAAATCTTACACAGTGCTTCAGAGATATGAAATATTACAGGAGATTTAAGTTTTATTATCCCCATCTGTTCTCTGTCTGTGATGCCTGGGAAAAGGATTAGCAAATATGAGATACCATAGGAATCTATCTGTGAGAGGGAACATGCAACCACTTGCCTCTCCCTCTCTCTGCCAGACCAAAGTTCCATGCAAATCAATATAACAGCTCTTCGTTCCTTTGCTTAGCACTGAGCTGTGAAGTCTCCTGTAATGAGTGTGAAACTTCCACAGTGAGCTTCTGCCATGTGGTCCTCTGCAGCTCTGGCCTTAGCGCTTGCATTAACTCCCTGACCTTGCTCTGTCCCTGTGACCAGCTGCATCTGGCAGACAGGAAGAAAAGGAGACTGTGACCCTGTGCTGCAGCTGGGAAACATAGCACCTCCTTAGGCCCAGTATAAGGGGAACACTACCCAAAAATGTGCGTCCCGTCTCTATCCTATTGGAGTAATGCCTCTGGATTTTGTGTGACTAACGGTATTGGATGCGTGCCCTGCGACATGACTAAATTGGCAGCCTCAGATGTTGAAGGACACTTGAGTGGTCTGCAAATTGTCATGGCTTCACTTCCCTTACGGGCTGAAACTACTTACTTGGTGTTCTACCTAAACCCCAGTGCATTCTTTTTTTTTTTTTCTTTTCCCCTTCTGTTTTCAGGTGTTAAATGATACGGAGTCTTCTACTGACAAAGATAAAATAGCAGGCCTCCTGACAGAAACATTCTCCTCAATGAAGAAAGAATTGGACTCTTTGAAGGATGAGGAAGAGCTTCCAAAGGTTAAGGAGGTACTGATGAAGCCACAAGATACCACTAGCCCACTGAATGAGGGATCTGGTGCCAATCTACCGAGTCCCAAGAGTTTGGGAGATGAGCAGACACTAGCTTTGCTGGAACAGTACTCAGAGCTATTGCTGCAAGCTGTGGAACGACGCATGGACAAAAAACTCTAAGAGGGGTGGCTTTCAGGTGTTCGTGAATGCACAGAAATAATCCCAAGAAGAGGACCACAGAGAGAGCTTCAGACCGATGCTATCATCGCGCTGGTCTAGGGCTGGTGGGGAGACCTTTATAAATCGATTTCCTCAGGCCCCTACAACTGACTTGCTCTAATTCTTAGCAATGTGCTGGCCACAATTTTAATATAATATTTTTTTCCCCAATGGTCTTCAACTTCCTGTCTCTAGACAAAGTCTTGAAAGAGGAGTTTGGAGGAATTGCCTTGAAATTTCTTCATAGCCAGGAGGTCAGGATGTTTGGCACCTAAAGAAACAAAGAAAATACAGTTTATCGAAGAAATTTTGAACTGCTGACTAAAAACAAAGGAGTGCAAGTGAAGCCAATCCCTTCCTCTCCAAGGCTTCAGGAGAATCAAGAAGCAGACTTTTATGGGTTTATTTATTAATTTATTTTTCTGACTGTTGCTCTGTCACATTTGTGGCTGTTATCTTTGTCCTTTAACAAAAACTGTCAATCCCTTTGCCATATCCCAGCGAGAAACAATCTCTGTATTATGAACCCCCAACAGGGAGACAGGCTGGAGTGTCTGTGCAATTAATGAACTGTTTTCTGCTTAAATCTCGTCTTGCTGTTCTTTCTTTTCTTGCCTTAGTTTTGTTACCTGGAGTAATCCTATTGTTGTCATGACAACCCTGTCTGCTTTTCTCTTGTTTCGAGATAGTCCTCACACTGTATTTTATTTGCATTCACCTCCAGGGAACAGTTCTGCAACCCGTGGGCCGTGCTTTGGAGATTACTTAATGAATTCAGTAGTGGTATTTTTAATCTGGAATTTGATGTTATACTTCAGACTGGGGTTTCTGCAGACATTTTAAAAATGGGATTTAGATATAAATATGAAAGTTTGTTTCAGCCACCTTTCATGATTAAGAATTGGATATTGACTTTGATATTATAATGACTGGGCTAATTTGGAGTGATGATTTATTTGTTGAGAAGTGACCTGGAAAAGCTGATTTCAATCTCTTACAGTGTAACTCTGGATTTGAGAGATCTTCAGTGCAATGGCTCGTCCATGTAATTTGTTCATTTCACTGTGATAGGAAAATGTTTTCTTCTTGCCCCCTCCCCCCCCCCCCCCCCCCCCCCCCCCCCCCCCCCCCGGAAAACAGAATATTTACATCCCAAGAAAGCTGGGATTCTCTTACCTTTTGTAAAGCTATTTCAACTACCCACAGAAAATGGCTTCCCAAGAACTTTGAAAAAGATATTTTGGGATGTGATTACCACCGTTCCCCCTGCCCCCAGCCTCTTTGCTTTTCATGAATTTCTTGTCTGAGAAACAGAAAATCTTCCTTTCTCGCATTTGTGTGTGCAATACTCTTCTCATCCTGTGGAGCTTCTCTGAGCCCATGCTAACTTGTGTTTGTTGTGGCTTAAAACTGTCCAGTGATGATTTTTTTGGTCAATGATAAGCTAAGAAAAAAAATTTTCAAGCCAATGAAATTCTTCAGCACCTTCCTCCTTCCTCCCACTCCTTTCCACAACAGGGACAGATATACAAAATGCTTTATTTCTTCCTCCATCTCCAGTCTCTCTTGTATTTATTTTAAGGCAGAGCAGTGTAGTCCCAGTTTATAAAACTAATGCAAGCAACAAGTTTTAGGTGGGAGAGAGACTGTTAGCATCTGTGGAAGTCACTCAAAGCCAGCCAGACTGCCTCACTTGGTTCCACAGGTCACTAGTTTGAAGCAGTTTTCTTTCATTTTACTGTCCTGGCTGTCATCTCTTTGAAACCCTGTGGCACTCGGAAATCTGCTCTGCTGACTTCCTTCTGTGACTGGAGATCTGCAGTGCAGCCTTTTTTGGGCTGACCAGACTGGTGTAGGATGACCCATTTCTTCTGAATAACTCCAGGGCTGAACAATCTGCAGTTCTCCCCCCTCCCCAGCAGGTTTGCTGGCTGATCGCCACTGCCGAGTGCTTCAGGACTTGGCAGTATGAGGAGCACTTTGAGAGTTTTCCAGCTACTTCTGCCTGTAATTTAAATCTGTCTAACACGTTTCGGGTGTCCTTGCTAACCTTTCCTTCCATGGTCTTGTACTGAAACTTTAAAAGTGTTATTTTCTAGTCCTGTCTCAGCATTGCACTGTGCTGAATCAGCTGGTATGCTCGGTCCCATGGGCTGCTTCCTTGCACGGACAGGGTTTGCAAAGGAAGGCAAGTTGAAAACCAGAGAGGAAATTTCTGGCAGTTTCCTTGAGTGAAAAGGTGTGCTGGAGATGCTGTGAGTGGAATGTATGATGGCAGTCATGTTGGGTCTGTGATGGAGTTAGTTTGGGTCAAGCCTGCTTTTGAGGTGATCAGTTCCTCCACTTTCAGACTGTGAACATATGTCCTAGTATACAGGAAATTTCTTGGTGTACTGGGGCCACAAGACACTCAGGTAAAATATCAGTCCCTTCAACCCAGGTACATTTTGGTACTGGTGATAACGGTTTGAGGGTCCTTTATATTACTTCCCTGTGCAATTTTATTATTTAAACTTTGAGGTAGTGACGAAAAGGGTCATAGATGATACAGAAGAACCAGTGGTGAGAATGAAACACCCATTAAGGTAAAGAGCAACAACCAGTGAAGCTGGCATAGAGATAGGAAACAAAGCTCCTCAGAAATGAGTCACATGAAGCAAATCTGATTTTTAATCAGAGTGGGTTTTACTTCCTGGAATGGATTTTGCTTGGGTTCACGGCTGCATACGGGAAACCAGAGGTAAAATCTGATCAGAATGATGGGAAGAGAAGTGTCAGGCAAGTAGATCAGCTGGAGGATGGTGTGTAGTTTAAAATAAATTAGAATAGTATATGTAGGACGCACAGGAAAACAGAGTAGAGGTAGAAATAGTCTTGGCCTGAGGAACACCATTTGGCCAATACCTGTGAAAGATATAGTACAGAAAGGCTCCAGGAAAGTAGATTTAGGACTGAGATGGTGATCTGTAATTGAAGAATGGATTGGAAGGGGTTTGTTTTTAAAGATGTGCTATTGGGCCTCTCGTTTCTTCGCTTGGTGTCCTCTAAGCAACTTTTTTCTTAAATGGCAAAGTCGCGAGCTGTTTGCCCAAGGCTTGGATGTTAGGAATTTTGAGTAGTAGAAGTCTGGTAAAGGAGACGCTGGTGCCGCAAGTTTGTTGTTGAGAGAGGTGAGGAGATAGTGTTGCTCTTTATAATTTGAGACTGATCCAACTGACTTTTCCCTTCTAACTTCCTATTGCTGGCAGTAGGAAATATTCCTAAAAATTCTAGTTTACGGAACAAAGAGAGCATAAATGCGTTACATTTTGTTGCACCTTGTGAGTATGTTTTACCACAGGCTGTCCCTTGGGACAGGTAGAGAAATACTGAACGGTAACTACCTGGGAAGTGAAGCGGCTTGTGGGAGGAGGTAATAAACTTGAGTCTATCCCTCTTACTGGTTTGTGTGGGTGTTAGCATAGGCACAACCAGATATCTGTATTAAGACAAGTTATTTGTTTAACATAAAGCCTGAAAAAAATAATTTGGACCTACCTATCCTTTTTACATACATTTTTGTCCCCTTCAACCCAACATTCCTGGTTGAAATGAGAATAGTTCTTGGGGTTTTTTTCCCTATCTTGTAATTAGTACTACTTTGCCTGTAGGACCCCTTGGTTCATTCCTGGGCCCTCTGAGGTGGTGCAGGAGGAAGGGCTGCAACCTGAGAGGGCAGCAAACTCTTTCTGTTTTATTTCTTGCTGCAGGCAGGCACCGCCTTCCCCCCCCAGCACCCAGGAGCCGTGTGTATGGGAGTCTGTGTTTCTTCCACCTCCTCTCTCAGGTTGTCCTCTCCTTTCCATGGGACCTCCCCGGTGATGTTTGGGGCAGGCCCTACAGCAGCCCCCTCCACAGTTCCCCATTTTGCAGACTCAGAGGAATCGGGACGTTTCTTTCCGGGAGTAGAAACATACAAACGTAATTTTGTTTGTTTTTGTTTTTTTTTTTTTTTAAAGAAAGGATATGTATATAATTATATATAAGAAGAAATGAAATACAGGTATTTAAACACCATTGGTAAATTCATGCATGCATATGGTGTCTTCCCCCTCACCCCCTTGGGTGTGTAGCATCCAGGAAACTAAATGACACAAACCTCATTAAAATAATAGACAGGTCTTAGAGCAGCCCCTGAGCGAGCAGGTGCTCCCTTCTCTGGAAGAGACCAGCCCGCCCCCTACTTCAGGATCACAGGGGTCCGGCTGGGACGGTGTTGGTGCGGGCAGCGAGGGCCTGTGAGGCGGGGAGGGGGGTGCCCGGGGGGGCAGCGTTAGGAACAAGCCATGTGTCCGCCAGGCGGGCGCCTCCTTACCCGGCCTCTCCGACGCCACCCTTCTCCTTCACCCCTTCAGAAAAAACAAAACAAAAAACTACCCCCTCCTGCTTTATTTATAAATGTGTGTTTTTATACTTTTGGCTTTAGGTAAAATAACTCCTTTAAAATGTCTTTTCTTTTGTTTTTAATTATTTGGAACAATAATAATAAAAATCGTTTGTTGGGTTTTTTTTTTTTTTTTTTTTTTTGCACTGTGAGGCTTCCCTGCGGGAGCTGTTTTTAACTCTATATTCATTTGTACTCCGTGTCTTAAACCGTTTCAATAAAAATGTGATCATTTGTTACCCAGCTGCTCCCGCGCAGCGCCCGGCATTTCCTTTTCCTGAAGGCGGTGCGGGGGGTGGAGGGGAGGGAGGCGGGCGCCGCCGCCTCCTCCTCCGGGCTCGGGCTGGGCCCCGCTCCGCGCCGTTCCTCCGCCTGCTCCCAGCGGCGCGGGCATGGCGGAGGGCGCGGCGCTGCGGGCCGTCAGGGGCTGCCTGGCCGCCTTCCCGCGGGAGGCCCGCGGTGAGCGCCGGGCCGCAGGGGCGGAGGGGGCGGGCCGTAGGGGGGGGTGTGGGTGGTGCAGCCCCGTGGGAAGGGACGGGGGAGGCCGCGGCGGGCCTGGGCCGGGCCCCAGCGCTCTCCGGGGGGGCCAGGCCGCCGCATGAGGAGAAGAACTCGGCCTGCGGCCGCCTCGGCGCCCCGGCTGGGCCGCAGCAGCGGCAAATGGCGCCTGCGTGTGTTGCAGTGGAGCATCCGCGCCCCTACGCTGTTTCCAGCCAAACGTTTCCAAGGTGAAGCAGCAGCAGAAAGGCCGCTGCAAAAAGAAATCGAAACTCGAGAGAACGGCCCTTTTAGGTTATTTTCCTTTGTATGAAATAGAAAAGCGAAGCAATAGTCCAGCTTCCCAAAACATTCTGTGGTGTTATCTCTGTATTGGAGTTGCGTCTCCTGTCACACACGTCCTCCTTGCCCACCCTCCTGGGGGCCCACAGCGTGGCCACCTCTGTGGCTGAGTGCAGGAGAGGAGCAGGGCGGCAGCCTGAGGTATCCCCCTGCCACCGAAACCCTCCCGGACAGCCTCTGGGTTTTCACAGAGCCATTTCTGGAGCTGGCAGTGGGACGACGACACACCGCTTGCTTTCAGTTGAGCGGCTGTGGCGTGGGGTTTGAAGCCGGTTAGTGTGCTGGAAGAGGGCACTTCTCTCAGGACCCCGAGTAAAACTGATTCTATTCTCGTTTGCCTGGACAGAGCTGGGGTGGACGGAGTCCATACCTTATCTTGACAGGCCTCCCTCCCCGCTGGAGTTTTATCGAGAATGGGTGAGTCCGAATAAACCTTGTATAATTCGGAATGCCATCAGCCACTGGCCAGCTCTGAAGAAATGGACCTCAGCATATCTCAGGTATGAAGGAGCTGGTGGTCAATTTCGGTTGACCTCAGTGAAAGGCCCTTGGTTAATCTTTGGTTTTATCCTTAAGATTAGCTCAGATATCTCCGTGCTTCTGTGCAAAGGTGTTCAGTCTTGCCAAACTCAAGTGTAAATTTTTTCCTGCAAACATAACTGTCCTGACCAGCTTGAGTGCAGTATGAAGGGTGGGTGTTCAGTGTGCAGCCGGCAGACTGGGGCTATCGAAACCCAGTCCGATCCATCCGATCGCTGTGCTCTGGCCACTGCTCCACCCTGTGGCCTCCCAGTTGCAGTTGGGGCTGTAGCGCTGTAATAACTGACTGGCCTGTTTGTGACTGAGTAGACCTTGGCTATTTTTAAAAGAAACAAAACCAAACCATGAGCGTTTTAACAATGACTGATTTTTTTCTCTTCTTTTAAAGTTCTTTTTTTGAGAGGGGATTTCTGGCTAGACCTAAAATCTATGGGCTTAAAATTAAATTTCTCACAGAAATAAGGGCTGTTAGACTCACAATGTGTGCATATGTGTATCTGTCAGTCTCTATTCACCGTTTCTCCTTCCTCGATTGTATTTGAACATGTGTCCCTCCAGATTTGGCTGGGTTGAGCAGTCCCGAGAATATTAAGCTCCACGATGATTTGTGAAAAGAAGTGGCTGAAAGAGGGCTGTCTGCGCACACGGAGGGAAAGGGAGGTCCTTTGTGAACTCGCCTATTAGACACAAAAGAATTTAGAGAAGCGAAAGATACTATGGTTGCTTTGACCATAGGGAGAAATTTGGATCAGAATGCCGGAGGCCTTATCAGATAGTAGAAAATCTAGTTTAGAGACATCCAGCCACGGAAAGCCAGGCTTCTTATTTTTTGCTGCCCGTGAAACACGTTCCTTTTAAAGTAACCAGTGTCCAATATATGGGCCAATTGCAGGTCTGGCTATAAACCTTTGGTTTGTTTTGCAGGGAGGTAGTAGGTCCCAAGGTAGTGAGTGTGGCAGTAACACCAAATGGTTATGCAGATGCGGTGTTTCAGGACCGTTTTGTCATGCCAGAGGAGCGCCAAATGCCTTTCATGGACTTTTTGGACATTGTGGAGAAGAAAGTGACCTCTCCCAACGTGTTCTACGTGCAGAAGCAGTGTTCAAACCTCACCGAGGAGTTCCCTGAACTTGTCTGTGATGTGCAGCCGGACATACCATGGATGAGTGAGGCACTTGGTAAACCTTGTGTTTCTCCTATATTCAGTAAATATTTTGTATGGAACTTTAAAACAATCGTGCTAAGTACATGGTGAATATTTGTTCTATTTCTGGATGCCACAGCTCAGTTTGGTTTCATCCCCTTAGAAAGCAGAAGTGGTAAAATACTTAATAATAGAGTAATCCAAGCTTGGGGTTTGGGTTACTCCAGAATCAGTATCTCAGTTGTGTATTGGGGCCATCACAACTGAAACAACATGGTGATAGTGCCATATAGCATTTCTTTTTAAATAGTGGCTTTTCTCTCATTTAGAGTCATGTTTCAACTCGAATTCACGCTGTTGCTACCAGAGCTAGCATAACGAGTGAGTGAAGCAACACACAGCCCCCACCTCCTTTGGTAAAATTACGGATGTTTGTTTCTAGTTAAACACTGTTCTGCTTCAGTTTGTTTCTATTTTATGGCATGTCTTTCCTTAAAATGTCAATGAAAATGATTTACTGTGATCGCACCTTCTTTTTGCAACTGTACGAAGATGTGCTGCAGTTTCTCTATGAGCTAAGTCTTAGGGATTCAGAATGTTGTAACCATCAATTTGGGCATGGACAGTACTGGGCTATGAAGTGTGATGGGCACTACAGTGGCTTGCAGCATAGGAGGAGGTTGCTGTTGCTCACAGAGTGCTATTTGCAATGAAACCTGTCATAGTTCTGAAGGAAGTTAAAGGACAGAATTTGGCAGAAATTGGCAGAAAATTATTTGAAACGCTTTTAAACATGACACTTCACATTCTTTTTTTGTTGACAACATTCCTCTGTTCCTTAACCGTACAGGGAAGAAGCCCGATGCTGTGAATTTCTGGCTTGGCGAATCAGCTGCTGTGACGTCTTGTACGTATTTTGTGTTGCTGTAAGTCTTCCCTGTGCTTTCAGCACAGGTTTAAGCGGGCTTGTTTTGAGTTAGTGGCTCCGTAGGACTGCGTGTATTTTCTGACAAGGCAGTTCCGCTTTGACATGCTTTTTTCATGCTTTCTTTTGCACTTCTGCAGCCTCTTGCTGCTGTGTCTCTGGGTGCATCTACCTGACATTGTGTCAGGCAAGGCGCTGATAATTTGCTTCGTTGAATACATTTGCTACATTATATTGTTACTTTCCACTCTCGCTGGCCGCAAGAGGAGAAAGCAGCCTGATAACGAGGACAAGCTGATGCTTTCAGTTTACTGGCGTTTCTGATGTAGAGAAGGAAACAACGCTGATTTTCTCTCTTTCTCAACATCTCTTTTTTTTTTCTCAATCTTAGTACATAAAGATCATTATGAGAACTTGTACTGTGTGATATCTGGAGAGAAACATTTTCTACTGCATCCACCGAGTGACCGTCCCTTCATCCCATATGGTACATAATTTACTACGCAATATGTCTGGAGGCTGGAAGGAGGAGAGACTAAAATATTGAAAGATACAAAAAAGGAAACAGATAACAATTTGATGTTTATGCAGTGTCACGCTTTCCAGTGTGAATAGAAATCTCTTCTATGTCACTGCAGGTAGTTTGTAATACGAACATTATTCTGAGGTCAGGTTTTCCAGTCCTGTAAAGTCGTAGGTTCATTGATACTCTCTTCAGCTTCAGAATATTTAAATAATTCAAGTATCTTGTCAGTATTGTGGCATGTCATTGCTGATATTTAACAGGTTTGTGTTCTGCCTGCTTATTCTTTTCTCTAGGAAAAAAGTCAGGAAGCTGAAAAATAAGTTGTCATTTGATGAAACATTCAGGTTACGAACTGAATCTCTGAAAAGTGGAGAAATGAAAAAAGATTCTTATGGCAGCATTACTTTGCATTGCTCATTTTCTTTTTCTTTATATTGCTTTCCTGTGTGCACAGTAATAGTTTGTTATGTTGCAGTGTCATCTAGAAGATGGACAGCTTAACTTTATGCCTTGTAAAATTACGTTATTTTCCCATTCCTTAACTTTCAAACCATCAGATCAAGTGAATGCAGAGTGCTATATGGCACTAATATAATTTTGCCTAGATACGTGTGCTGCTACGATATTTTATTTATACTGGTGTTATTTTGTTTACAACCTTGAAATCATAGAATCATAGAATGGTTTGGGTTGGAAGGGACTTTTAACGTCTCAGCCTGTCTTCATAGGAGAGGTATGTATATGACTGTATGAAATTCGTGTGTATCATATAAGTCATACTTTGTAAAATGAGTTCCTGTTAAAGCATAGAACAGAGATAATGCTTACATTTTAATAGTGTGTTGTAAAAAGACAACATCTTTTTGAACATCAAGTTAATGGAGAGAAACTCTCTCAAGGGAGGACTCAGAAAACCACATGTGCTGAAGCAATGAAGAAAAGCAACTGGCGGTACCAGAAGCAGTTGATGAGCCTTATCAGACAAAATTAGAAGTGAAAGGCTGGTCACAAGTCAGTAATAACTCTTGTGAGTGCTATCTTGCTAGACTGACCTAAGAATATAGAACAATGTGTAAGTAAGTCAAAGATGCATTTATGACTTCCAAAAGGGAAACAAGACAGTTACTGGAATGAAATAGGACCAGGAGTAAAATGGTTTTTGAGGAGAATAATTCCTGTGAGGAAAGAAGGTTGGAATTCCAAACAGGAAGGCAATTCATTATTCAGACTGACTTAAAAAAAAAGAAAATTAAGAAACTGGTTAAAAATTGAAATGGACAAAGGGAAGGACAATGAGGACAGTAAGTTGAAAATGGTTTTGTCTTTATTTTTCTTTTACTGTGTGAAAGCGTGACGTGACTTGCCATTAGTTTCTCTGAGTACTACTCTGATTTGTGCCATTTAATTATTTCTGTGGTTCCAGAGCTCTATCAGCCAGCAACCTACCGGGTATCAGAAGATGGCTCATTTGAAATTGTGGATGAGAAGAGTGAGGAAAAGGTAAAAAGTATCTAAAGAACACAATCAATACATTAAAGGTAGTTTTGGGCACTGCTGAGCCCTCAAACTGAGCATATTGATTAATACTTAGAAATCCTTCGTTACTGGAAAGAGAATGCCCAGATATTTCACTTGTATTTTACTGTTTGCAAATCATACCTAGGTTTCAGAAAAGATTTGTACTGCACACCTGAACCCGTTGATATCATAAACTGTCTTCCTTGCACCAAACTTAAATAGATTCAGTAAAGGACTTTTAAATGAATCAACAATAAAGGAACTGATTTCATTAAGACTGAAATAGACTCCTCTGCATTCACTTTCTTTTGGCCCTCTACTCAGGGCTGCATTTTGCTTTACAGCAGTATCACCCAGTGCAATAAAACATACCTATCTCAACGAATAAATTGTGTTCTCCTAGAAGTATCAATATTTTTTTGGTTAAAATCTATAGATCTGCAGGCACTTCACAAAACCTCAGTAGCCTTTTGTATGTAATCTCCTTTTGTCTCTGCAATGTGTGACTAATGCCACAGCTGAACTTGCGCTGTGGCTTTTTCTCTGTTTCCAGAATGGTGCTCATGGAATCTCATGGGAGCATTCCTGTAACACAGTAAGGTGGAGTGCTGAGGTTTATAACTCTGTAGGGCACAGAAAAAGTGAATGCAGGGAAGAGGGATTTCCCAGCAGGAAGAGAGGTTTTAGCTGGTGGGGATAGAATTAGACCAGAGAGCTTTAGAAGAAGAAAGGAATTTCTAAGAGGAGTGGTGCAGATGAAATATTCAAGTACTGAATGCAGGAGGAACAAGTGACTTAAGGGACTGGAGGTGTTTTGAAAGTATACCATGAGACTGAAATTTCATGGCTGACATTTAGCATCTTTTCCCTAATTAGAAATGTGTCGCTGAAGGAGGCAAATTTTTGCATCCTTGACCTATTCTGAGTTGAATGTGGAAAGCTGCATAGCTGTATGTGTTTTGCTAGGCAAAACACGTGTTTTGTAACCTAGTAAGTTTGGTTATCGGTTGTTTTTCTGGAAGCTTGCTGGAATTTTTTGCCAGGGTCAGTACCATATACATGCTTCTCTGCTTTTAGGTGCCCTGGATACCCTTGGACCCCTTGAATCCCAATCTGGAACAGTACCCAGAGTATGCTCAGGCAAAACCTTTGCAGTGTACAGTGAAAGCTGGTGAGATGTTATACCTGCCTTCTCTCTGGTTCCATCATGTTCAGCAATCACATGGCTGTATAGCAGGTAAAATACACAGTATTTCCAGATACGGTTTTGAGCTGTGGTAAGTGTGCTGCTAGATACCCCACAGCAAAGCATAACTGGGACTAAAGGTCCCTTTAGGATCATCTACCTCCCCTCAGGAGGAAATAGCAATCTCGACAGATGCCATGGGGCTACCTCCTTGCAGTCTCTTTTGCTTATAATTCATAGCATTGTTGACAAGTGCTAGGGGTACAGCAGAAGAAGTCGTCTGTCTAGTTGTCAAGGCTGGAGAAGCATAGCTAATTCAGTGATCATGATCCAGTTTCTGTTCATGATGTGGAGCTAAGTAGTTTGCCTAGCCTGATAACTGCAAATTGGTCATCTGCATACCTTTCACAAAAAACCTGCATGGTGCGTGTGCCATTATCACATCAGCACAAAAGGTTCTGGGGGAAGAAAAGGAAACTAGAAAGTGTGTGAGTTTTAGGCATGGATGTAGACACAACACGTTGTGTGAGCTGGAACCTGCTGTGACCCAGTCACTTATAAGTGACCCAGTCACTAATAAGCCTATGCTTATGTTGCTCTTCCCCTGCACTTAACAAAAGACATGTCATGTCTGTCTTTGTAAGATTTATCATTATCTCTCTCTAACTTCTTTTTTCCATCCCCAAGAGAGTTCTAGAATTTCAAGCATTGCTCATTTGGTGCAGGTGAAGGGGTGGGGATGGTGCACAATATTATCATTACATTGCGTAAGTTTTGCAAGGTTTGAGGAAAAGTTTTTTGCTGTCCTTTGCCTGAAATAATCCTGTCTGTCCAGGCAGAGTAAATAAAGTATTCTGAACAACATAACATTAGTATTTGTGTAACACTGCAAATACTGCAGGGCTTTTTTTTTTTTTTCTTCAGTATGAGCGATACTGTGATAAAAAGACAAGCTAGCAGTAAAGCAGTATTTCTGATTCTCTTTTCCCAGTACTGCTGCATCAGTCCTTAAACATTTTTTTGGAAAAAGTAGAGTTGTTTCCAGCTGCAAGCCCCTGGCTACTCTCTTTTTCTCGGTCTAGCAGAAATGCTAAAGAATTGCCAAGTTTATTTGGCCTTTGGTCTGTTAACTGCATTACAGTCTGAAAACACTTGAAAAATCAATATTGTCTGGGTCTGGTCCAGGGGATGACTGAAGCTAGAGTATATCCTCCTCCAAGAACCATTGGTACAATATTATACTGCTTGGCTTATTTTTTTCTAGCAGACATACACTAAAATTAAAATGAGAAGCTGAATTAAAGCACTGTCTAATTGATCACCATTGTGAAGTAGTGGCGAATTTGTGATCCTTTAAACACTCAGAGGAAGAGAGGTTCCTATCCAGATATTAAACTTTGCAGTGTATTTGGTATTTTTGGTCTAAATAGAAGCATACATTTTCTGTTCCTAAAATTTTTGCCAGCTTCTGCTCCAAGGAATCCCAAGTGTAGACTCTGAAGAGGAGTTGGTTTGGGTTAAGACAGAGTTGTGTTGGCAGCACTGTTAAAGAACTCTAATGTTTGCTTATGTTGTTTTTGGCTGTAGTCAAAGATTTGCTATTTTCAAAGTTCAGTCAGTAATAAGGAAAATCCAAACTGTGTAAAACAGTCTATGAACACGTTTGTAAATCATTACATTCTAGCCTTAGAAATGTTTTTGCTTTTTCTTGTCTCCTCAGTGAATTATTGGTATGACATGGAATACGACCTTAAGTACAGCTACTATCAACTCCTAGACTGTCTCACAAAAGCAGTGAATGTGTTATAGCAGAGGTGGGGGACTCAACCTCCTGATTTTTCTCTCTGGTGTGGTACAATCAATCATCAGCATCTGTGACTGGAGTACAAACATGATTTAAATGAAAAGAACTGAACATGAAATTATCCTCAACAATGTCTGTCAAATGAATCACAGATATTTTGCTTGATTCAGAGTCCAGATCAATTGGCCAGGTTTTTTGGCTTGTAAGTAGAAGGTTTGACAATAGCATTTTTAGGTCTTTGCATGTTGCCTCGGTGATGGTGAGCAAAGTAAAGTTTGAAGGGAGGGAATCCAGGTTTTGGAAATCCCCAAAGAGAAGCCATGACTGTTTGTTTAGATCTACAGACTCTTTTCATAACAACCCAAGTGACAAGGAGGAATTTGCTCTGCCATCCGCCTGTGCATCAGGCTGTGCATCAGGCTGCATCAGTCCAACACATGCATTCCACTTAAGGAATTAAGCGATGCATTCCTGTCCAGCTGTAATTAACTAAGTTCAGTGGCTGTGGTGTTTTGACGGTGAGAAATTACAACTTCTGCAATAAAAGGTCAGTTTAAAAGCTTATTTTTGTACTAATTTATTACTTTTTTTCCAAATGATGTGATGAGTGGAGGACACCTAGGAGGACAGGAAAAAGTCAATGCTGGCTATTTTCCATGTTAAGCTACATGTTTTTATTGCTGTTTTTTTATTTCTTTCTACCGTTGTATTTAAATGTAGCTGCATTGTCTGACATCCTAAGTGGCGATTTTAGAGTTGCTTTGCCAGATCTACGGTCAGTCTGCACATCAGCTCTGGTGTTCTGGCATGACGTGATTCTGCAGCTTGCAGGCTCATTGGTTGTTTCATTCTTTTGCCATTAATTGCCACCTAACACGTAGTCAGGCGAGTTGTGTGAACCAGGTGCCTATTTCGGCAGCCTTAATTCCCATCTGTATTTCCACAGAACGGGATGAGACTACGCACATGTCTGAGGTCCACAGAGTAGGACTAGAAGGCTGTTAAATACACAGACATTGCAAAAATGAAGTGTCGTTTATGAAAACCAAAAGTTGGTATTTATCATCAAATCTTCAAACAGTTCCTTAGAAATGTTAGTGATATTGGGGAAAATTTATTTTCCATATATTAATTAGGAAAATGCAGATAACCTTTAGGCAAGATTGATTATTACGAAGAAAAAAAGGTAATAATTCTTTTATTTTGTCTGTTTATTTTTTTAAGAAACACAGTTAAAGCTTAAAGCATCATTTTACCTTGTGGTGCTTGTCCAAAAATTGCTGAAAACTCAAGAGGGACTGAGGGCAGGCTTTGTTTCCCAGCTAGATTAACATGTCACGTTACATCAGGCTTTCCAGCTTGTGTTTGCTGCGCCTTGGAAAAGGTGCCCAAGCCAGTTCTGCAGTCGAATCCGGACTTTCCCACAGAGGGAAAGGCAATTTGAATATCTCTTTTTGTCAGTTTGGGGTTTTTGATTTAGTCTCTCTCTATAACCAAAAGTAAGACCGCACGCCAGGAACAAATGACAGCTTTTGTCTGTGCAAGTGGATGGTGTTACTGTACCACCTCTGAGCCGAAGTGCCTGGAGGGAGGCGTGTTCTGAACTACGTCTCCCAGCAGACCGTGCTTGCGGGCTGAAGGAAGCAGTCACGGTGGTTCCTCCTGGACTTTGGGCAGAGATTTTAAGTCTGAGAGGCGACAGGCTCCTGACGATCCTCTTCCACGCAGCCCGTGTGTCTCGCCACAAAAAAAGAGCAGCTCCTCTCCCCGCCAGCAGAGCCGGGATGGCGGTGCAGGTGACGGTTCTGCCTTCCCCCAGGTGTCTGTTTGATGACCCCGTGCAGATCTGTGTGGCCGGTCTCCTGCCACAGCAGGCGGTCACCCTCCGAGCCAGCCTGGTGGACGAGAGCGGGGAGCTTTTCCAAGCCCACGCTCGCTACAGAGCTGGGAGCAGCGGAGAGCTCGACCTCAGCCGCTCCCCTGCGCTGGGGGGCAGCTATTCAGGAGTGGAGCCGATGGGGCTGCTGTGGTCTCTGCAGTCTAAAGCGCCCTATAAGCGGCTGGCAAAGAGGAACGTCCTGACCCCTTTCTGTGTGGACTTTGAAGTGTATGAGGGACACGGGGACATGAGCCACTTGCTGGGAAAATGCACCAATGAGCGATGGTTTATAGGAGAGGGGGTGAAGAGGATTTCGGTCAGAGAAGGTCGTCTGAAAGCAACTCTCTTCCTCCCTCCTGGTGAGTTTTAATTCTGTTCTGGTTTTCCAGGTGTGACTTATGCAACGTATTGGGTCCCATGGCCCCTGGATGCACTTGGCAACCCAGAGCAAAGCCTCAGCTAATGGTTCCCTCAGCCTGTGCTTTGTCTAGCTACTTTGGATCCTCACAGCAGAGCAGGGGGAGCAGGCGTTGGCCAGGCGGGTGAAGCGCTGAGGCGGGGGTGCAGGGAGGGCAGCAATGGTAATACAAGGCATGTCCTGTTTGCTCTAGCTGAGGGGGGTCAGGACCTCTCCTGCAGTGAGAGGTCTGGGGAAAAATGTGTTTATTTCTTAGCTCTTCTGTTTAGCTGATGGGACAAAGAGGCCCCTGGTCTTCGGCAGAGCTGTGAGGCATGATGGCTCCAGCCGTGAAGTAAGGAATGACAAGGTGTGGTGGGACCACTGGACTCAGGCTGCAGCCAGCCTAGGCTACTCCAACAGCTGCCATGGATCTTCCTGCAGGCTCTGGACTTGTCTCTCTGACTCTCTCT
This sequence comes from Chroicocephalus ridibundus, assembly GCF_963924245.1. Taxonomy (NCBI): domain Eukaryota; kingdom Metazoa; phylum Chordata; class Aves; order Charadriiformes; family Laridae; genus Chroicocephalus; species Chroicocephalus ridibundus. Next base: position 44,696,000 of record NC_086287.1, on the reverse strand, counting down.
TTGGATAAGGAAAAGACAAAGAAAGAAGTTTCTACCTAGTTGAGCAGCTTAACTGCATGGGATACTTAGGATGGTGGGAGAGAAATGAGAAAAGCAAGGTCTTTAATTAAACAGGTGTCATATTCCACAGCTCCATATGGAGACAGTGCGGAGACTGGATCCTGTGTAAAGCTTCTCTGAGCCCTGAACTGTTTATGTTCCTTGACCATCTCTTAAATGTGAATGTCTTGCTCTGTAATGAACAAAAAGTCCATTGCAGCTGCTGTGACACCAAATCTTGTAAGGGAGCTCTGGCTCTAAAAATGGGCAGAGTAGTGGCAGGAAAGGAAGGTCCTATGGCTACAGGAGGAAAACTGAGAAGCCCAGGGGCAGTTACCCAGATCAGACTGAAGCCTGAATTGGCATAGGTCAAAGATCAGCGCTGGCATTTGTGGGTGCATTTCATAACTCAGGTATTCCCTCTCTGGAAAAACTGCTAGCAAAGTTCCTAAAAGAAGCACAGCTCATGCAGCGATACTGTTTGTTCATCAATCCCCAATGGCCTGAGAACATCTAGGCCAATTTCAGCTGAAACTCATGGCGGGATGGCGGGAAAAGGATGCCCAACATATGAACTTCCTATTGTGAATTCCTAAGAGAGAGAAGAAATACCCAAATTAGTGTCCTTATGGTGATTGTGCGTGTGCCTGAGCACAGGAACCTCAATGGAAAGCTTCAGAGGATGATTTCCTTTTGATATCTACTGTCCTTATATGTGCTGAGGGAGCACTACCGAAAGGACAACTGTAGAAACTTTTCTCTTTCATTGCAGGACCTGGTCCATTCCCTGGACTTATCGATTTGTATGGATCTGGAGGAGGTCTTGTTGAATACAGAGCAAGTCTTCTGGCTAGCAGAGGCTTTGTGACTCTGGCTCTTGCTTACATGGCCTTTGAAGATCTCCCTGCTATGCCAGAGATTCTTGAACTGGACTATTTTGAAGAAGCTGTAAACTTTTTGCAGAAGCAGCAGCAGGTAAGAGACAAATTATGATGCTCATCCTGTTGGAAACTATTTTCCAGTTTTCTAATGTGAAATACTGTATGTCACTGAATGCAACCAAGTTTCTGAGATGTTAGAAGGAGACAACATTGTCTGAAAGACAGCATGATCTGAGAGGTGGAAAAGCCTGGTCCTCAGTTCCAGTTTTGCAAGTAGTTGGATAGCTGGTTTTGCACAGCATCTTGTGACAGTCCATAGAGTGTTGTGCAAACCACTGTTTGTGTAAGATTAAATTAAACCAGTTCCTGGACTAGAAGGACGAAATCGATGATTTTTTTTCCCTCCTTTTGCGTCTTTCAAGATTTTAGAAAGGAAAAAAATCCATTGACTTTTTTACTATTTCTGAAATGTTAAAGGCTTTTAGTTCTAAGTAAGTTTCGAAAGACAGTACTAAAACACTTTAACAACAGAATCCCTTATGGTTGCAGCACTGGAAAGTGTGCCATGTCTTAAGAAACTGGGGCTGTATTTGAACAGGTATGTGGAATAGGAAGGACACTTTTTAGCAATATATCATTATACTTAAACCAAAAGACACCAAGAGAAATCAAGTAGCATTTAAACTTTGAATGGAATGCTACTTAATGTGATATTCATTTCACAGTTATTTTTTTTCTAGCACGTGGACACCAGGAATGTAGCCATCATGAGTGCAGAATTCAGCCTTGCTTGTTTGTCTTGTTCCTCATGGAGCCCTGGAACTTCCAGAGTATATTAGAAGACACACATTAAAAAATCAATTCGGTGTGAAGAGCCCTCACTCTAAATAAGTTGATTTAAATAGTAGTTGGGCTTACTCAGCCTCAGGTGTAATGAACCATATGTGTTTCAAGACAAAACAGAAGATAACATGTTGGTGAGCTGTAGGAGAGTATCAAAAAACAACGGCATGAAAGAAAATCAATGCAAGTAAACCCATGAAAACGTGGTTTTCCAAAGGGGACCTGAGGAGAGAAGATTGAGGGGGTTTGGAGGCAGGAGCAGTAAAAGATACAATACTGGGAGCAAGCGTCTAGCCAAGATGTAGAGGGAGCAAAGAGGCTTTGTCTGTAGAGATCACCAGGAAGAAAAAATGTTACAGGAGGAGAAAATTTGAGGAGCTGTAGAATTCATAGTCACTCTTGTGGAGGCTAAGCAAAGGGACAGATATGGGAATGATGTGACCTGAATAGAGAGATGTAAAGGGTTAAATATGGGTGGTCTTAGTTGGATGAGGAGTGAGGAAGCAGAACGGGCGACATTACGTCAGCCCAGGAAATGAGGGGTAGTTGATAATGGTTGTTTCATAACTGTGTTTCAGGTGAAGGATACTGGGATTGGCGTTTTGGGCTTGTCTAAAGGAGCTGATCTAGCCCTTTCCATGGCCACGTTTCTACCTGGAATCAAGGCAGCTGTCAGCATATCTGGAAGTGGTTTTAATTCTTTCATTCCCCTGCGGGTGGATGGCTTCACTGTTCCTCCCCACCCGTATGATTTGGGGAGGATGAAGATCAGTGACGAGTCTGGCCTAGTAGATTTCTCAGATGTCCTGGATGATCACAGGGACCCAGCGACTTGGGACTGTCGCATTCCTATGGAGAGGTCCTTGGCAAAGTTCCTCTTCCTGTCTGGACTGGATGACACAAACTGGAAAAGTGACGTCTATTGCCAGGATGCTGTTCAGCGCCTTCAGCAGCATGGACGGAAAGTGGAGTTTTGCTCCTATTCTGGAGCAGGGCACCTCTTGGAGCCACCATACCTGCCTCTGTGCCAGGCTTCGATCCACAAAGTGCTTGGGGTATTTGTACACTGGGGAGGGCAATGGAGGGAGCATGCCAAAGCCCAAGAAGATGCATGGCACAGGATACAGGCCTTTTTCTGGCAACACTTGATGGACTCAGACATCCCTAAGAGTAAGCTGTAGTGGAAGCTGTCAAAGGTGCTAACCAGGGTTGGTATTTCAGCTCTCACTGAATCTTGGAAACTCATTGAAAGTTTCCTGGCCTGCCTTCTTCTAAACCCCACTGCTGCATAGTTGTTTATTTTCATTCCCCAAACAATTTCCCATTTTTTTGGTTGAATTTTAGTTGTTTTCTGGCCCCAGCTGCAGTGTAGATTGGCACCATCTGATCTGCCTGTGTGCTGTAGTCATCTGAGAAAAACCCAGCATACCATCATTCAGATTGCATTTGTACTGAGCTGTCTTGCCCTCAATCTCAAACCATCATCTTTGGTAGCAGGAAACACTCTCATAGGAGGAGTTTTCCATTGACTTGTTTAGTCTTGCACCTTTCACTAACCTAGATGTAAACAGCAATTTCTTGAGACGGCACATCAGTACACTCACCTTTCCTCTTGGTATATCATTTTCTCACATTTCTTAGTAAAAAGGTTGCAGCAATTCTGATCTCAACTGGGTAATCAGACACCCTTCTGACTTATTCTGAAGTGCGGTGATTACATTTTTTTTTCTGGTACCTCAAAAACCAGAAGTGAATCTTATTCAGGCTACCAGGTTATCTGCTTACTCCAGATAAGTTACGTATCAGGGTAAAGTTTCCACTGCACTACTCAATAAATACACTGTGTATGTGTGTATGCACAGTTTACTTGAAATTATCTGAATGAAGCCTTCAATTGTCTTTATTCCTATAAATAATACATAGGCAGAAATCCTGGTGTAGTCACAAGCTGCTGCTTCACCTAGCCGAAGAATTTATGTCCAGAAGTCCTTCCATCGGTAAGAGGAGTGGGGGAGTCTGCCGTAGGCATCTGCACAATGCTCGAGATGGGGGTGATATAGATGTGCTAAGTACCTTCTTTTGAATGTTGAAAGTCAGTTTATCCCTGTTTTGGGGAGGAAGAATAAAGCCGCTGCTGTTGCTGAATTCCCGGGAGCCCTGTGGAGTGGGCTGTCTCTGCGCTCTTGCCACTATGGCAGAGAGCTGTGGGCTCCATGACAGCTAGGAAATGCCACTCTGCAGAGAGGGCTGACCTTGCCTTCTGGGGAGAATGCGCATCATCTCACCCTTTACTGAGGTAACAAATCTGCCAAGGACAGCTGTGATCTACCTTGTGCATTTGTGGGATAGTGGCATACAGCAGCTTGCTGGCTTTTTCTTGATATCAAATGGCATCAACTGAGCCGATTTTGCTTCCTGGAGCAGTCAAGGCTCCCATTCTGACCACAGAAGCCAGGTGGAGCTGGGGGTCTCTGCCTGCGCTGAGGCAGCACAATCTTGCCTTTTAGAGGGCAGTAGTCCCTGGTTTCCAATTTCTTCTGGGACGTGAGCCCTGCAGGAGCCTGGACCCTGCTGAGGGCAGAACCATACCCTTAGTTATTGTGCTTCAAGGAGCAAAGGCTACTCAAAATGAGCCTCAAAGGGCTGTAGGTCCATTCAATACATGCAATGCAGAGCGTGCCCTTTCATTTACTTCCAATTTTCCTGCCACAGCCCTTCTTCAAAATGGTGGATGGGTACCACTTAGCTCAAGGTGTAAGCAGTTAGAGTGGGGAGGTGTCACTCCTGCTCACCTGTACTGGTCATCCATCAAGTTTTCTGCTATTACCTCTTCCTCGTTTCTGTTTTTCCCCTGTGTGTCTATGTCCTGCATGGACTGTGGTTGTTCCAGATGTTTAGTGAGTGGGCAGGACCTGGCAGAAGAGCAATGTGATGCAACAAGTGAAGTCAAACCCATTTAAGCATTTCAGTCTGAGTAAGGGACATTTTCTTTCCCCTTATTTTTCTATTTTATTGAAGCAGTCAAAAAACCCTGGGTTGTCCATCCACGCTTGCGTCAGACTCAGGGCACGAGGCTGTGGTACGAGTAATTTGGTTCTTTTGTTTTTTCTGAACACAGTGAGGCTTATACAGTACACTGGGGCGTTCTCCCGCCTGTGGGATAACGCATCTATTTCAGTCCCTTCTGAGGGGAAGACAAACTTTCTCAGCCGTCAGTGGGCAGTTTACAGATATATACTTCGAATTACAAAATTGTGAGCTTCTGAGAAAGTACATTTTCTTCAACTATAGGAAACTACCATTAAAAGGAAAAATACTTTCCATCAGTAAATCAACTATGTGGTCAGTGATGCTTTCATACAGTCTGTTATGTTGTCACATTCAGCAATCGGGTGCAGGAAAACAGTGTTGAAACTAGAGGATGAAGGGAGATGACAAGAGCACATAGGAACTCTTTGTTTCGTTGCTCTGGAATGGAAGCTTTGCTACCCACTTAAAAGCCCTTTATTTATCACTTGGATGGCAGCTGGCAAGAAAAGACGGAAAAAGCTGATTTAGCTGAGCAGCTTTGTGCCACTTGCAAAGAAGAAAACATGCCAGCCAACCCAGTTGCACTGGGAATTCTTTTTTAAATCAGCTGGCCTTTTAAAATTAAACTCGAGTTTGAAACTTACCTTCAGGAAACTGGAAACTGAAGGGAGACTAATACCAAATAATTGCAAATAGCCTAGCTTCAATAAAATGCTTATGCCTGTTCTTTGACGTGTTCTTCAGTGTTTTGCTGAAGACTTTGACTACTAAATGTTTCTTCTACTGAAGAGGTGATACAGACAAATGGGGCTAATATCACATTTTTTTCCAAGTTAGTGACAAAAATTCTACTAATTACAGCCTGTAGACTCAGGGTGCTTCATATAATTTCTCTAGGCTTACAGAGTACAGACAACATTATTCAAGAACGATGTGAAAGTTATTTAATTAAAGATAATTGATCTTTAGCTGCAAAAGACATCCTATGCCAAGCGCAACTGATAATAAAAATTGGATGGGGAAAGCTATTCTTGTAATCTGCTTGTAGTTGAAAAGTGCTTCAGATAAAATAGAGCATCAAAGGACTGGCTTGAACCAAAAGATCTCGGCTTAATGCTTACATCAGTCATCCCTTTGTTTGGCACTTTGCGCTACATATCTATTATGAGAATGAGAAAAGCTTGTGATGAGTCTTTTAGGAAACCGAGAAGCAATCTCCCCACATGTAAGCTGCTATGAACAAATTTATTGTAAGGAAACAGTACATCTTGCAGTGCTCTTTTGGGGCAGGATGGTTTCCCTAGCTAATTTGGAATAGGGCAACGGTAGAGATTGCTGATTTGCCAGTTCATTCTTGAAATTTTCCTTCTTTGCTCTATTTCAACTTGTGGTCTGTCTACATAGAAAGGAGACTACCCCAAAAAGAAGAGAACTGGTGAGAAAAAGCACGTCCTTGAGTGGAACATCACTAAACTCTACTTTTGCCTTACTTCCCTGACGCCATGAATCTAATATAATCCGTGTGAATGCAGTCTAAGTTATGAGAAGCATATATAGCATTATTTTAAACTAGGTGTCCGTGAAGCAGGTTACAGGCTGTTTGCACACGGAGACCTTTGGATACAATTATCCTTTTTGTTGTGGGCTTTCTGTATCACAATGCAGATGGTTTTCTTTACATAGCTGCATCCTGCAGTCCTATCTACTCAGTAACCCTTCCAGCTTTGGGCGCCTCACCACAAAAAAGACATTGAGGTGCTGGAGCGGCTCCAGAGAAGGGCAACGAAGCTGGTGAGGGGTCTGGAGAATAAGTCTTATGAAGAGTGGTGGAGGGAGCTGGGGTTGTTTAGCCTGGAGAAAAGGAGGCTGAGGAGAGACCTTATCACTCTCTACAACTACCTGAAAGGAGGTTGTAGAGAGGTGGGGGTTGGTCTCTTCTCCCAAGTAACAGGTGATAGGACAAGAGGAAACAGCCTCAAGTTGCACCAGGGGCGGTTTAGACTGGATATTAGGAAAAATTTTTGCACTGAAAGGGATATTAAGCTTTGGAACAGGCTGCCCAGGGAAGTGGTTGAGGCACCATTCCTGGAGATATTTAAAAGACATAGTGCTTAGAGATACGGTTTAGTGATGGTTTTTGTCAAGAGTTAGGTTGATGGTTGGACTAGATGATCTGAAAGGTCCCTTCCAACCTAGGCAATTCTATGATTCTATGAAAAGCTCCAGGGACTCCTAACAGTTTGGAAACATTTGGACACTGCGTGGGGCAGTGTCCTCTCTACTTCCCAAAGCTTCTTGAAAAGTCTTATGGGGTTCTTTCCCCATACTTTGCCATACATGTTGTTAGACTGTGTATAGCTGAGGAATAAAGAAGTTCTTGATGTTCTTTACTGAAGACCTAAAAGTATCAGGTATTTAATTGAACACAAACTAAAGCTGATCTGGAAGCATTTTGATACACGTACAGTATAACTTGGAGGAAACTCCAGCGTGAAAGTAGTCAAAGTGCCTTTATTAGAGAAAAGTGAACCACAGGTACAGAAGAGGTGAAACATCTTTGTGAAGTAGCTATACATCGAGCACTGTGCCTCTGCAGAAGTAGTGGGTATTTGAGACTTCAGTGGAATTTTACTAGGGACTGTGCTGAATGAGGAGATTTCAGCGCAAACGTGCTCCTGTAACAGTAGTAGCTTCTCACCCAGGAGAAGCAGTGTCTCTGGATGGCTTCTGCAAGCAAGGTTGTTTCATGGCCGCAGGACAAAAGGAATGAAGTGAAAGATGAGAATATATGTTGTGTGGTGTAATTTAGAAGTGACCTTTCTCCATTCCCTGTTTCTGTTTCCAGTGTGTATTTGGAAGTCTAAAGATGATCGGGGACATTTTTTTTTTTTTTAAATTTAAAACTTACTCAGTTCACTAACACACTAGCAGATCATTTGTTATTGAGCTGTGGGATTAGACCAACATTTAATGACAAAATAAAAATAGTAAAAATTTTTGCTATGTTAGTATTTTGCTAAGAAATTTATAATTTTACCATTTCAGAAAAAATCACTGATCTGCAATTTTTAGTGCTCCATACATGTTATTCAGAAATGGAATCTGAGCCAAATGTGGTAGTAAGTGCAGAGAAAGTGATACTTTGAAGTTTGGCTAGAAGGAAAATTAATGTTTCTGGTGAACTGATGCTCCTTGCAGCATTTGCTGCAAAATATCCCCGCCATTTGTCATTGTCCAGGACGAAAAATAAAAATGCTAAAACTCACTGTTTTTCAGAGTCTTAAAAAATTGTCCACGCAAAATTTACATTAAACCTAAAAATGCCTGGACTTTGATTCTAGATAGCACTTAGAGAAAAATAGTTAGAGGAGTTACATTCCGTTAATGTAGGCTTGTATCTTTTCAATGATTTAAGCCACTGAACTTCTAACATCTTGTGTTTAGACTGTAAATGTATGTCTGCGTTAAAGTCACTTTAGTGAAAGGTGTGGTTCTATGCCCAGTTTAACTGTTCTAAGAATACCTTGCTGCCCAAAGGGATAGTCATGCCTTTTTCCTGCTTGCTGATCTAACTGAGAGGTAATCCTGTGGAAAAAAAACCAAACAACAAACACAACACAAAAGAAGATTAAAAGGTTCAGCTGGATCAGAGAAGGAAGTAGCAGGAACATACATGGGGTTATCGGGAGAAGCAGGGGGGGTGAGCGGTACTGTGCCTTTCAGAGTCAGTGTGACCTTATGCCAAACCAAGATAATTAAGTAACTCTAGCAGAGTTTTTAGTTATGTTTTTAGTGATTAGTCCAGCTGATTCTAAATTATGATCTGTTTATTTATACAGTGAAGTGAACGCTTAGTGGCTCATTGTGTGCCGCCCCTGTTTACAATGGATCTGGTCCTGAAAGAGTAAGGTATTCAGTAGTGGAGAGAAAATTGTGAAATACGTGTATCAGATAGGAGACAAGCTGGATAGATGGTTCAAGGGAAATGTCCTGCATAGGAACAGAGCATGTGCCTATCTCTGCCTTCAATTAGAAGAGAAAGTTCAAATGCACTTCCATCATTTTAATATGCTATGAATTCAGTAAGACAGTTTTGAATCAGTAAACTTGTGCCATCTGCAGGAGTTCACCCGTGGATAGTTTCAGTCTGATCTTCTCAAACATCAAGCACTAACTCAAAATAGATTAATTTTCCTAGCCTAGGCGTTGGCTGCACAGAACTTTGGCTCCAGCCATCCTCCCATCTTTGGTTCCTTTCAGATCAGAGATACTTGTCGTCTTGATGCAGGAAAACTACTTTGATACCTGACAACATCACTGCTGTCATAGTGGAAGGGGAAGAGGTCAGTGGTCTGTACTTTTTGGTAGAAATATCACATCCAATTGCTGTAACAGCCCTGGCAGCCTGCGCACCACTCCCTGTAAAGCTGAGACGTCCTAGGCTCCATTTAGATCAGCAATGTGCAGGTGTAATTCTGCACTTTCATGCCTCCTTGGAATCTTGTTCTTTCTATGGCCATCTTACCCACACCTGAAGGCATGATGTCTGCTTTCTCTTTTTTTCTTGACCTTTTGCACAGCCTTGCTCCTGTCCCACTGGCCGTGACCCAGGCCATTCCAATTCCAGGTCACCCCAGTGCTTTGCAGGGGGAGCACTCAGCAATATGTAAGGCCAAAGCCAGAAGGCCCAATAACACTGGCAATGAGGAACTGTGATGCTTTGACTGGTGAAGACCAGATGATATCATGTTGTCGTGTTGCTAAATGACCTCAAACTGGTCTTGTTTCTGGCAAACTACCTTTAAGTCGGTCAGAAGGAAACTTTGCCATGGTAGATTGGGTATAATGAAACACCTCTGCCAGTCTAAGACTTGTAGAACTACAGGGGATGCTCTGCTACTGGCACTGAGAATGAGATATGTTGCAGTATATTTATAGTGGCTAATGATTGTATTCAGCATGTTTTGTATGTGATAAAGAACACTGGAAAGGTGCATCTCAGTAGCAAAAAGTGAGATTAGGAGAGTGACATGCCATTCAGATGAGTCATTCAGACTGGGCTAATGGTTTACTTGAAGCATTTTTTGTTTGTTTAAGTTTTTGTCCAGTTTAGTTTTTTAGAATTATACCAAGGGAGCCTGGAGGTGGCCCTTGTTTCCATGTTGTTCAGTTTGAGTTGCGTTTGCTATTACTGAAAGGAATGCACATGACACTGCTTTGGTTGTGCTTGGTTAAAAGTAACATCTGCAACGATCAGCTAGTTTGACCATGTCTGTGTGTAAGGGAGCTGGTAGGTCACAGAGCAGCCAAGACTGGGTACAGAGCCAAGTGCTGGCTAAACCGACCAACTGTTATGACTGAGCAAGAGCAAAACACTGGGAAAAGCCATTAGCATCAACCTAGCAGAACACAGGTACCTGTGGAGAGGAGTTCTTCAAAACCAGCCCGCTCAACTTTCATTTTCTGGTGACAGAACTTGCAAAATGGGACGCATCTGTGATTTGGAGGTTACCTCCCCGTGTGACATCAGAGAATGACACAGGTGACAGTGCAATTTGTACATAGTGATGTATGTAAGTGGTGCAATTGGGCTTGGAGCGAGATGAAAGGGCAAATCTTTCAATCTGATCTGATTCTTTGTGAGAATCTCCTACGCAGATTAGGTTGATGTTGCATTGATAAATACATGTACTGATTAAGCTGCATTTGTTTACAAATTCTGGATGCTGAGCTTAAAAATTCGAGCATTAACCAGTGGCTTAGAAGTCACACCGTGACACTGTGCAGAATTTGAGAATGAGCTGGACTCAGTGCATTTGGGCAGCTGACCAGTCAGCAGTTCCCTGGCAGGCACTGAGTGCGACAGGAACACTTGATCTACTGTACTGATCCTTTGTGCTAGGGACGGAATATTCCTACTACTGGATTTAAATCTGCAAATAGATAAAATATATTTGTCGTTTGCTTCAACCATGTCAGCCATGTTTCCCATTGGTTTTCAAAGCATCTTTGTTGATGAGAATGGGCCCCACCCTGATCGACGCCACATGAAGAAGCCCACTCCACGGTGACTCACCATCTATGTATACAAGGTACTGATTAAATGCAATACAAAAGCATTGGACAAATGCATGTAAGAGGAATCTATCAAGATTAACTAACTTCAAAGACACTACGTCTGCCTCTCAGAGTCCCAGAACCACAAATTACGAGAGTCTGGAAGAATATTCTGGAGAATTAGCACAACAGACTTGTCCTGTTCTTGCATCCTCCTGTGGACCTCTTCTTTGACCATTGGCAGAGCCAGGATGCTGGGCTAGATGGTCTGCTGGGGTGAAGCAGAGAAATCAGTCTTATCTTTAAAAGACATTTGCCCTGAATTTGGTTATTCTTGTAATGGAGTCCTATTTCAGATTTCTAGGAGTTGTATATCAAGTCCTGCTTCAACAGACACAGCTGCCTCCCTGTGTTCATGCTCTGGCACATATACCCTGCCTAGTTGTTCCTAAGTTCTACACTTTACTGCAAAACGATAAATGAAAAGCTACCTCAGCAACTGAGAAGGAGAAAATAGGGCTTGCTGATTTGCAGTGATCATGAGTGGTTAAAAAATGCAGTAATCATGCAGTGATTAGTAAAGAAAACAAACGTGCAAAGCAGAAGAGATTTTCCTTAAGACACACCATCGTTTGCTTCTTTTGTAGGTTAGGAGATATAACGCACTGTGAGTAAGCGTTAATGTTTCTTTGAATGTAACCTCAAAAAGCACAGCAGACTGTATCTGTATGAAGGGGAAATTCTCATCTGTTCCTAATGTGGAAACAGTCATATATTGTCCATCAGTTATGTCAGGGATTTAATCTATGTGTCTTTCTTCTTTCCAGGGTAACATACATGATGCTGATGTTCTCGGAGGCAGGAATTTCTAGATGAGGTGAGCACAAGAGGAATAATCTTTTTCAGTTTTGGGCATCAAAATGTGTTAGGAGCTGCTGAACCGTACAGAGATCATGTAGCATTTAAAAGTCAGGAGCGAGCTGTGGGTCTCTCCATGCAGCACCATAGCCCTGCAGCACTTAGGGCATTCCCCTTACTTGTGACAGAAGTAGCAGTGCCCTAAAGGAGGAAGAATTAATTATTTTTTGTATCTTTCTCACTTGACGGAGACCTGATTATTAGAAGTGGGCACCAACTCTCAGTAAACCCTCCCTTAAACCCCTGGTGTGTGGCTCTGGGCTGCTGCCAATGGATTGAAGGGAGAGCATGCTGCTTTAGCTTTGGGGATGTTCCAGTGAAGCGTGCACTGTCTGTTATAAAGTGGAGCACGACTATGTTATTTTTCCAGTGAAAGGTATGTTTGGAAGGCGAATGTTTGCTGTTAAGGGCATTTTTTCATCTTGCAAGAAAAGTTTGTTAGTGACAATTCATATGGGGGGATTCTTCTCTCAATTGGACTGTTGTTCTGAGTAACTCCGTGGTCTCTTTTCTTACAATATAAATGTAATTTATAGATGCAATTTAAAAATTCTTTGTGGTGTATCTATCAAACTATATCTGGCTGCAACTTTATGGTGAGTATTCATATTCCTGTTTGTAGTATGAGGTGGGTAAATGTTAATGCTGTAAAGCCCTCTGAAGCCTTTCATTATTCTGATAGCTTTCGTAACCTTCCTGCCTATTTTCTATAGGATGGATTGTAATTCAAGAACACAATCACATGCTACCCTTCCCTGTAAGTTCAGGATCAAGGTTAAAATCCTGCTTATGGATCCGTGCTTATAAACAAACATATGAAACAGACTGTGCTGGGGTGTGTATTGGTGATTGATTATTGTGACAGTGTCCAGGAAAGCTGGACATTCTTCAAGAAGGAAATCTTAAAGGTGCAGGAGCTAGCTCTCGTGCCGAAAGACAAGCTTGTTGGGAAGAAGACTGACCTGGCTGAACAGAGAGCTTTGGCTGGAACTCAGGGAAAAAAGGAGAGTTTATGACCTTTGGAAGAAGGGACAACTCAGGAGGACTACAAAGATGCCATGAGGTTATGTAGGGAGAAAATTAGAAGGACCAAAGCCCAACTAGAACTTAATCTGGCTACTGCCGTGAAAGACAATAAAAATGTTTCTGTAAATACATTAGTGACAAAAGGAGGGCTAAGGAGAATCTCCATCCTTTATTGGATGCAGGGTGAAACATAGTGACAAAGGATGAGGAAAAGCCTAAGGTACTTAATCTCTTCTTTGCCTCTGTTTTTAATAGTAAGACCAGTTCTTTTCTGGGTACCCAGCCCCCTGAGGTGGAAGACAGGGATGGGGAGGAGAACGAAGCCCCCATAATCCAAGGGGAAATGGTTAGTGACCTGCTACACCACTTAGACATACACAAGTCTATGGGGCCAGATGGGATCCACCCAAGGATACTGAGGGAGCTGGCGGAAGTGCTCACCAAGCCACTTGCAATCATTTATCATCAGTCCTAGCAAAATGGGGAAGTCCCTGTTGACGGTAAATTAGCAAACGTGACACCCATCTGCAAGAAAAGACTTCCTTTAGCAAATGTATGAATACCTCAGGAGGGTATGTGGTACCTCTTCCTGTCTTCTGGAATGTGTACATGCCTTGGGCATCATCTTTCATGGAAACCGAGGGGTAAATTTAACTAGGCAGCAAATAACACAGTTCCAGTCAGTTCTGTTGAGACAGGTGTTCAGGAAAGATTCCTCTCTTAGAGAAGAAGGTACATACTGTGAAACTGAAATATTTTTTTGGGGGGGAGAAACAGATTCCAGTCTGAGAGGAGCTAGTAGAGTTTTGAAAAGGTGCTACCCTTGGACCTAGCAGGCAAATAATTCCATAGAGCACTTGGTGATCTTAAAGGTATCTTTAGGATGGTTTTAATGAATGAATACTGTGAGTACTGTAGGTACAAGTCAAAGTACAGCTAAGTGGTTTGTTGATTAATGAAAAGAACTGTAGCTCCTCAGGAGACAGCAGTTATTACTTTTATGTCATTCTGTTTGCTGTTCCCCACTGAAGATTTACAAACCCAAGAGAAGCAGTTGGCAAGTGGCAGTGAGTGAACCTGTATATGCCAGCTGTGACACATCTTCCTTACTTTGACCCAACCTTTGCTTGGAAGCAAGGAGAGATTTCTAACAGCTGCACGAAACCCTGACAGAGTGCAGTTTTAGTCAGCTTGTACTAGAACAGTGCAAAAAAGTGATACTTAGGAAAACTGGATGTCAGGTTGACTTTTGACTGATGCTTTATTTTGTGTACCAGCTTATTTCTGCCCTTCATATCAGACTAGATACCACAGTCCAAGTCTGTGTGACTCCCATTGCCGTATAGAAAAAGAAGGAGAAAGGGCAAAAGAGTTTCGTGCAGAAGAATTTGTGTATTTGATTTGTCAGGAGCATGTCAGGAGCATCCCCATAGAAAAGGGAAGGTGGTTATTTCAAACATGCCTGGATTTTATCGGGGACAGGGTTTTTGCCTTTTAAATCAAAACTCACCATGAAAGTAATTTTTTTAAAATGTGACCATAAAAAATGTGATTATGTTTGCTATGATAATATTCCTGTCACAGCTCCCGTAAGACTTGTTATCCTTCTCAATCTCAGTTACTTTAGAGGCTTGTTCAGAGTTCTTATGATCAGTGAAAGGTCAATGCCTTCAGCCTGTAGTCACTCATTTGTTGTGTCTTACGCTCTTGCAAATGATTTCTAGGACTTATTATCATCAATATTTTACCATCATCCTTCACCTCTGTGGAAGAAAATACTGTGCAGCTCGAACATGGTGGCTTTCTAGAAGTGATCCATTACAACCCTCTTGCCTGCTACTGTCTCACAAGTGGTGTTTTTACTAGTTTCTATTTTATGATAGGAAAATATGTCAAAATATTTCACTCCAGTCCAGTACATGCAGTGGAATATCAGTATGTGCAATACCCAAAATCACAATCATAGCCCAGCTGGGCAAAATAAAAAATAAACTAAAATAAAGGTGTAAATTGCACATTTCTAAAGAAAGAAAAAAAATGCATTCAAGGAGTATCAATTCTTAAATTTCTCCCCTTCATATAAGGAAGTGTGTGAGAGAGTGTGCATGTGGGTTTATATAAATGTGTGTTGGAAAGGAGAGGAGGAACAGAGAGTGGAAAGAAAAAGAAAAACAGAAGATTAAAAAAACCTGGTTTGTAATTACTTGTATGCTTTTTGTAGAATGTAGGGTCCCCAGCAGAAATTTCCTTCTGCCAGAAGACATACATATGCAAGTGAAAGCAAGGTGGCTCAGGTCCCAACCAGATGGTCGGTTTCCCTGTGCAGTGCCAGAGGTGAGCGAACGGTAACCACTGCCTGCTCCGGGATTAGTAGAATAAGCATGGTTACAAAATGCCAATTACTCAGCCACAAGGTGAATCTATATTTCTCTGTAAGACAATCAATGACAGTCTCACCTGCCTCCAAAAGGCACAATGCCTGCTTAGAAACAAGTCACTGACATCTGTATTTTGTATACTTCATAACTAAGTGGTTTTGAAATCAGTTATTATTAGTAGAGTTATTGTTTTGGGACACTGACGACTAATGTTTTTCTGAAGAAGTAATAACTGCTTTCCATCACGCAACCTCTAGTGACAGGTTATAGAAATTTTCTCAAGATCTCTAGAAACAAAGGAACAAATTCTACTTGCTTCATTGCTTGTTAATTCCACTAAAATTTTTCAGTCACTATGTAGGCATGAAAATAACATGGTCCTTTGTTCTCTAAGTGCTAGAGAATCCTGAGGTAAGAGAAGTATTTTATTCTCCCACTGGGGAAAAGATTAGCACTTAGTTGCATAACTCTGTTTTATCCTCTTAAAGAAAGATGCTAAAAGCATCCTTGAAATAGCCATTAAACTAAAAGTTGGGGCTCTCCATGGGGGTTAGGAGGCTGAGACGCATGCCTCCGCTGTGCTTGGTTAAATTCTCTCACTTCCCAGACCAGTGTTCTCAACAGCAGGTTGTCGATTATTGGTACATGGGTGGTTATGGTGGGTTCAGAAGAAAGTCTCGATTTTTATTCCACATTAGACCAATAAGTTTTGAAGTCTGAAGTCCTGGTTTGTTTGTTTGTTTGTTTGTTTTAATGAGATGACAGCTTTCTTTTATCAACCATTACCTTACACATCATACAATGTGAAGTTAGTCTTTTGGTAATTTAGCTTCCTCTGGATATATGGCTTATGCTGTGCCCTTTGTGTGTTTCCCTTGATTTATCTGGAATATTATGCCCAGAAGAGGGGGAAGGAAGACCAGAGACAGACATTAACTTGTTTCTTTTTTTTGGTTGTCTCTGGCTACAAGTGCATAGCCCAGGAACCACTGTCCACTAGCAAAAGAACTGCTTGGAAAAAGTCAACCCCATTCATCTCCTTATGTGGCCTCTTCATCTTCTGAGGCCTGAGAGAAAGATTTGATCCTGGAAGATGCTGATGCCTAATAGCTCCTAAGCAGAGAGAGTTCAGTCATACTCAGACCAGAGCTATTTTCTCTCTCCACTTTGTTTTCTGCTTGCTTCATTTGCTTTCTGGGTATTTTCATAATCTGTGTCTGCCTGATTAGCCATATAACAGACGCCACACACAGGATGATAATGGGCCGTGGCAGCTACCTTTAGTTCACAAATTTAAGAAAAATAGCTTGAGTTTTTAAGAACATGGAGAAGCCATTTGCTCCCTGTCCTTTGCACATGCAAGTTCTCCCTTCCTCTGGGTTGAGAGGAGAGTAGAATTTTTTGAGAGTAATTTATTATCCTTCATTCCTTTCAGTTCTCCAGATAAGGCTATTCAGCTTTCCAGTGCTTCTGCTTTACTTTTCTTCTCCTTGCAGAAGAGCATGATTTTGCTTTATCAATGAACATCAGTCCAGACCTCAAAGGAATGCAATTTCCTGGGCTCAGGAAGGAATCCAGAGGTTAGTCTCATAAATCCTATGTATGCTCTGTGTCTGTTCCAGCGCTTAGCCAAGTTTGGCAACAGTGTCATTTCATCTAGCACTCATGTAGTAAGACACATTTCTTTTATGACCTCCTAGCCAGCTGTTCAGGCTAAATCATTGTACATACAGCCATGACTTGACTAATGCTTGTGCATGTCTCAGCTGCTTTCCTGTTACTCTGTCTGTAGAATGGTGCAAAATTCTCCTTATGAGGTGGTGTTCCTGGAAGAAAGAGCCTACCGCTACACATAAAAAATAGGGAGTGATTTTTCTGTGGGTCACAGCATGCGCAGATTGCAGAGTCAAGATGATTCTATCTGGAAGGTGACTTAGTATAAGAAATGTAGTTCTTCTGGGAGCAAATGTGTGTCTGTGGCCTGTAAGGATGGTTCCTCATTGCTGGGGTCCCCAGTTCTCCAGTATAAGGTTCCATGTGGAGACAATCAGGAATGCTTTTATCTGTGTGAGAATTTTCTTCATGTGTTTTAGGTTTTCATTAAAGAAGTGTAAAAACTGAAAGCATATTTAAGCATGTTTTCAATCCTTTCATGCTTCCGCAAGTGATCATATCACGTCATGTGACTCCGAACAGATTTTTCAGCAGAAAAAGAAAAAAGAAAAGAAAAGCTCTGGTTTCTCAAAAGCCATTCATCATCTAAAAAAATCTCTCACTGAAACTCTGAGGTGCTTTGATGGGCTTCAATCTCATAACATTGTTTGCTTGACTGTCAATTCTACAGCACCCTCAGCTCTGACTTCCTGCAAGCACAGCGGAAACAGCAGGCACAGCAGGTACCTACCTCTGCTTCCAGGGAAGAGCCACAAACCAAACCACCACGCTCTTCTGCTGTTGCCCCCAGGGCAGCTAGAGGCTGAGCTTCTGCCCTTTATCCCTCCTTTGTCCTTGGTCCTTTATTTTATTCTCCTCATGTTTTAGCCTGTTTCACTCTGTTAGGTTTTCTGAATTCTGCTTTTCGTTCTTTCCTCATGTCTCTCATAAGAAGAACGCCAGCTTTATTTTGAGCTCTCATTCTTGACAAAGTTCATAAAATTAGTTCTGTATCTCTTATTTATAATAGAGATGATCGGATTATTGTAATGAAAGAGGTTGAAAGGAAAGGTATTATCAGGTCTCAGGCTTTAGTCCAATTAACAGGCTCTCAGACTACAACATACATGTTAACTACCAGTTAACACTGGTATGGACTTAACATCTTTGTGAGTCCACTGGCTGTTTGGACTGCTGCTGCGACCTGAATCCATTCTGGCAGCAGACTGTGTCAGAGAAGGAAGAGTGTGGTGTTTTACAGTGAAATTGCCTTCAGCTGACCTTTTGTGCAAGAACACACTTCATCCAAACCCAGCAGAAAAATTAAATACTTTCTTGGCTGTGGAAGGAGGTGACTGAAAAAGAGACAGTAATGAAAGATAAGGGGACAGACAAAGATCAGCAGAAGCATATTTATACTTATATAGAGGAGTATATGAGCTCCAGGTATGTGCTGCTGAAAGGAATATTTGTTCCCCAGATAGTCATCAAGGTCTGCTTTTAGCTCCAGCAGACTTGAAATTATGTCTGGTTGATGATGCGTGTTTCATTATATCAGTTGGTGCTTGCTGGAAAAGAACAGAAAAGAATGAACTCTGTTCTCTCACTTGGATACAGCATATTAAAGACAATGTGAAATAATTGAATTCTTCTAGTGCTTGCTTAAATCGTATATTGTGTTTTCACAAAGGAGGTGTAGCAGTTGGTCATGAGAACTGGAATTCGCTTCCAACTCTGAAGAGGGGATCGGAAAGTGGCTCCCCAGAGTAAAAAGCATTTACAGTTGCAGAAAAAATAGTATACACCTCTTTTCTGAGCCTTTTCAGAAGGCTCAGCTACCCTAGTTGGATCTCACACAGTAGGTTTAAACTTTTACGATTGACCCTTACCCTTACATTCTCCTGGATCTCAGGCATATCAGCTGTGCAAGCTGCGGCATGTCTCCTGCACCATGCTGTGCCGTGTCAGATGGGGCACTGCTAACTTGCAGCACAGGGTCAAGGACTCTCCTCCTGATGCGACTATACCAAATGTCTCCCCTGACAAATTGCTTTGCTGTCAGGAATGTTGGAATGGAAGAAACTTGAGACACCTTACTTGTCCCCTGAAGGAACAAATGCTGAGGTTAAGGAAGGTCTTAACGCCTGTCATCATAGACTCATTGAGGGACTGTAACCACATGACTTCACAGTCTTTTTTTTTTCTTTCTTTTTCTTGTCTTAACTTTGCAAATGGATTAGCTGTAAATCTGCCCAGAGATTTGCACTGCCACAGCAGTAGTAGTTATTATTACGATTGTTGAAATACACTGTTAAGTTTCACAGAGATGATTCAGCTGCTTTGTAATTTCCATGAATATTTTATAGGAACGTATAAAGTCCCCACTGCCACAAGATTTGAGTTTCCATTTATACAATCAATACAATGCCATTAGCCTCCTCAAAAACAGGGAACAGGCAAACATAACCTTCAGTTGCTAGCTGGGAACCCTCATTCTGCTGTGCCATATCCTGAAGAAAATACAGTGTGTCCTGGAAACTCTAATCAGAGTCTAAATGCAGGATGCTTTGGTTTACTTTGGCATACATTAGAGAGAAAATACTTGAATGATTTGAGTGTATAGTGGTGGTTGAGGCATTGGTAGTGAAGAAGGACTGATGATTTGTCTCCAGTCACGTGTGTTGAAGGAACCTTTTAGCTATGCATGGACTCTCCCAAACATGTATCTGCACCCCGAGCAGTTGCCTTGTTAGCTCAGAGCTCTCAAGGCTGCTCCTGCCTGGTATGTCCCTGTTCCTTCCTTGCGCAGGTATTTCAGATTGCCAGCATTTCAAGGTTTGATTCTGTGTCTTCACTTCAGAAGTGTCCCGTGAGTGAACGCTGATGGGAGCACATATAGTTGAGGTTATAAAGAAGGAACGTGGGGTTACTAGCAGAGGGGTTCACAGCTTGCTTTTCAATGTGATTGCAACCATACTAAGCTTTTTCCAGGTGTTCTAAAATGCTTTGTAAGCAGTCACTGCAACTGAAGTCTGTATTGTTTCAAGAGAACAGCATAACCACTTTGACATACAGCTGTTTTATTTAAGTTGACCAGATGGAACAAACCCATTTAGATTCAGAATACAACCAATCGTAACCCAGTTTTTTTTTCAAGCAAGAAAAATTCTGCCATAAATATACAAGCTTTACACTTGGAAGATGGAGAGGAAAAATTTATCATCAATGTGTGAAATTGTAGAATGATTTATAATTGTTCTCCTTCCAATCTGTAAAGGGTATGTCTTTTTTCATTGTATACTGTCATATTCAAATGCTGGTTAAGGGTGTGTTTTGCTTTCCAGTATGGATGATTCTCTTGGCAGCAGGGGGACATTCTGTAGCCTTTATTACACAACCCTACTCCTTTAAACTATGGGTTTCACCCCCTCTGCAGGGCTGCCTCCAGTCCCTAGCCATGCCTGTCCATGGACAGCCCTTCCAGTAGCAATGACAATGACACTGAAGGGTGCAGCCCGTGAGTCACAGCTAAGAAAGCTAAGGAGAGAAAATATGGGTCTGATTATAAAACAGGACTCAGCTGCTCAAACACGGCCATTGCGCCTGTATACCAGGGAGACGTACACCGTCTCCCCAGCCAAGGGGGAAAATTGCTGTCACTGTAGCGAAGTAAAATCTACAGGTCACAAGATGGCAGCATAATCTCACTAGTCAGGGTGCCAAAATTTGAGGGGTCAGGTCATTAATCTTCCTCAACTCAAACTCCTGTTTTGAACAATCACAAAGTCCTGTGTCTAACTAGCTGGTGCTTCCCAGGCTCTAAGCTACTATGTATACAGCTGAAACTATTGTGTTGGTAGGTGAAAATCCTGTTACATCACTTTTCAAACTAACCTATTTAACTTAATTTCAGATGCACTGTGATAGTGTTGAAATAAATTGCTCACCTGGAGTTCAATACTGAACAAAAAAATTACACTAGCATGTTATATCACTAATCAATAAAAAAAGCAACATTTATGGAACATTGACTTTGCAAAGCCTGTGCAACTCAGAGTCATGTTTGTTATATTTTCCCTTCCTTTCTGCTCTTGAGAGTGAGGTATTCCGAACCCTGCCTCAAAATACTCATTTCTTACTGAACATTGGTTTCTTTATAGTAGTACTGGCTGAATATATTCTCTGCGAAGAGCTTATTTGATGTATTATTCTCTTTCTGTTTGAGGGATATGTAAGTAATCTGTATTCAGTTTTTGTCTGCCTATTTTCCTGCCTGTCTCTGTGTCTCTCTTTCAAAGAAATCTGCCCATTCTTACCGTTCTTCATGAGCTGTACCTTTCAAATGTGCAGTACGTGATTTAGGAAAAAAGAACTGTGGTGGGGAGAGATGATTCATCACATCAGTCACCATATTATATAACACAAAGTGATAACAACTACTGAGAACATTTCTAGCAGCAATATTTCCACTTGTGAATTTAAACACTTTCCTCAGGAATGTCTGTAAAAATAAATGGAGGTATCTGCATGTATTTGGAAGGAAAACAAGCTATGAGAGCAAGGCAAAAACCTATCCATTTTCAAAATTCATTGCAGTTTTTTTGTGATGCTAGTGCAGAATTCAACCATAGATGGTAAGGTGCACCTCCCAGGTGACTTTTTTGAGAAGAACATAGAATCATAGTTCTACCAGTTGCTTGCATCTGCGAAGTGAATATGATTTTTTGGCACATGTGCAAACTATGCTTATGGCTATTTACTTGCTGAACTTACAGGTATGTTTTCAGAGGACACTTTTGCAAACGTTAGACTTTTGTACGCTGACCTCCCAAATGGTCATTGGCTTTGGTTTTGTACCTGTTCAGGTGACAATTGTTCTATCCAAGTTTACTCTCACCAGTCAATACAGTTGCATCTGAGCACCCCTAGGCTAAATTTAATAAACCAGAAGAAAAATAAGAAAATTTTACACTGCCCTTTCTATTAGCGTGTCGTTTCCGGGCTAAGCAATTGGCCACATGGTGTCACTGTGTCTTAAGACAGCAAAACCTCTAGCAATACAGCCTTTAGCAATTCCAAGTTTTCAAAGTATCCCACCATGTGATATTATCTAAGGAGATGCTTCAACAAGAATGGCAAGGTCATGGAAGCTTTGCTGTAGGAGTGTTTTAGCAAGATATTTTGTACAAAGCATCTGTTTCCTGGCTTCTTGTACCTTCCTGGAATACATCAGAAATGTTCTTAACCCAGAAGCACTTTTTCTCCAGATGTCTGCATTTGGGAGCATGCTTATATGGAAAGCTTTATCTTAAATTGTAGCAAGTCAGAGATTTAAAAATTCAGTGGTGTTGGACTTATCCTACACTTTAGTCATAGTCCTGCACTTCTCCTTCTGTCTTTGTATATCTGAATGCACGACATCCTTTGGTTCTGTTGAGTAGAGGGAACTTGGCCTTATGGAGCTCAGAGCAATATAAACTCCAGCTCCTGGGGCCCACAAAATGCCACTTAATCCCTGCTAATGCTGAAGAATGCTTTGCACAACACACCTGCTCAAGAGAGCTGTGCCAAAAGCTGATGTATTGGGTGTTTCAGGAGTTTCGTAATGTACAGCTATAGTAACACTGAGAGAAACAGTTGTGTACAGATACAGTACGAGCCTTAGCCAAGAAGATGATACCTGGCTCAGGGCATATCGAAAGATTGCAAAATCTCATGCAGTAGTGTTGGTGTGCACTGTTTCTTCTGTAAAACAGTAGGTGAGCCTAGAGTAGCAGGCCTTATGATAACATCCTGATAGTCTGCGTAGGTTTGATTAAGATTTTATAGAAAGAATAAATGTCTGACAATGACTTACCACGGGTGTAGACTGCAAGGTGCCTTGTTTTGATTGCTAGGACATTAGGTAGCTGCAGTGCTTTTCTTGAGTCAGCTGCTCTGCTTTGTGCGAAGCTTACTTTCTGAGAACGATAGCGCTGTTTTAAGATGTGTATTTCTTAGTGGTAATTTTGCTACTGTTTTTTTTTGGGCCAGGAGTTCACTTGTAATATACGTGTTTTGATGGCCATATCTTCAATATAAATGCATGGTCAGGTCATATTTAGAGTTATTAGGTCTACAAAGCATGGCTCTGGGAAACTTCTGGTGCCTCGGTATGAATTTTGGTGCAATGGTATGAATTGAATAAATGGCTGTGTTAGTCTGGCCTTGAATGTGACATGAGACAAAGTGCTAAATAAACCTGGACTGTCAGGTCTCACAGGCTAGGGTAGAGAGATGCCCAGGAGTACGTGACTCCCTTGAGGAGACAGCAAGAGCATACAGGGTGGGTTCAGAAGACTGGAACGCATTTGTGAGTAGGAGATTAAGTTGCGTTTCCTCTTGTTACTTGCAATGTAACAACAGCTTAGAAGTATGTTCAATGATCTTTATTTAGGAACACTTACTTGAATGTGATTTTGGCCTTTGATTCCTCTCTCCCCTGTCCCCCTCACCATTGCTTCTGTAATTAACTGGAAGAATTCTCCACTGGTCTCTGAGCTGGTGGTGGCCCTCAGTATGGAATCTTTTGCAGAAGGTACAACATGATATGGTTTATCCTGGGAGAAGAAAAGCCTGAAGCAGAAAGTAGCGTTGAACAGTAATGCAGAAAAGCATGTGGGGTCTGCTGTAGGAGAAGGTGGTACAGGCAAACTTGTGAGTAAATCAGGCATGCTGCCAAAACAATTTGTCCTTGTTCCGCAAATCTTGGAAATCGCTGACCTCATTATCTAGACACAAAATGTTTCTTGGTAGTGTGCAAGGGAGTTCTATCATAACTATAATTATCCTAATGGCACTGCTGCCATGATGGTATATAAACTATAAACAGGAAAGACTGAAACCCACTGACACAGATGAGATGCAAATGAAGGGCCGGTGCCTCTAGTATAGGAATACGAATAAGAAATGGAAACTGGCTGAAGAAATCCCTTGAGATTTGTCTCCAGGAACTGCCTTCAAAATGTTTGCTCAGGGAAGAAAGGTGTAAAGAAGGGGAAGGGTGTGTTTCCTCCCCTTGTGGTTTTATGAACCCCAGGCCCTGGAACCAAGGCTCCTTCTGAGAAAGCTTTTATATGTTGTCCTGTGCAATGTATTCTCTGTAAAGCTCTGTTACTCCGTATTTGTTGGAAGAGGCACACTATATAGCAGTGCCAAGGGCGTTTAGATTCTAACACTATTAGACTATAGAGTGAGTCTCCTTGAAATAATGAGAACAGCTTGTCTCTTCATGTGAACCTTTTTTATAAAGCACATAGAACATCACTGCCTATGGATATTAGTCAACTACAGGCTCCTAATATATGTTTGAGATGTAAAGAAAAGTTTGATGCATGGAAGAAAAAGATATTTTTAAAGCTAAAGCCAGTTACCGTTGTTTAGTCTGACCTATACAATGCATGCATTTTTCTGA
This sequence comes from Chroicocephalus ridibundus, assembly GCF_963924245.1. Taxonomy (NCBI): domain Eukaryota; kingdom Metazoa; phylum Chordata; class Aves; order Charadriiformes; family Laridae; genus Chroicocephalus; species Chroicocephalus ridibundus. Next base: position 44,671,722 of record NC_086287.1, on the reverse strand, counting down.
GTAATTCCTGAATCAAGTTCCTAATGTCTGAGCTACACGTAAAAGACAGTCTTGATTTAAATTTAGCTATCATGTGGGAGGGAAATGTGGTGTGGAGGCTGAGAAAAGTCAGGGGTCACAACGTAAAAGGAAGGTGTAGGAGGGAAAATACATAGTTTAGCTGTAACACAGGTTTCAATGATCAGAAATAGAATTTATTGTAATTTACGGTACTTTGGCACTGTGAAAAGTCAGTAGAAGAAGTGAGCCTCATTTTGCTAAAAGAGATAAGAGTTCCCAGATAAGCTGTAGACCTTGCTCAGAAAAAAACCTGCAATCTAAATAGATTACATGAACAACAACGCAAACCCCAACACAAATGAGAAAATAGAAGTAAAAGCACAGGAGTTAAACAATAATTAAGCCTATGAATAAAATGCGGTATGTTTGGTCTTCGTGGGGAGCAGAGCGGGGAGACCGGGCTAATGTTTTGTGCATATTTCTTTGTCTGTTGTTTGGTTGTGCTCCAGTTCATCAAACACTTGTGCACCTGAGGTGGCACTTTAACTGTGAATTATCCTGTTAGTACCAGTTAGACTATTCCTGAGAGGAACGTGTGCAAGTGCAAAGCTTTTGACTTTTTAAATGCATGAGATTATTAAATGGGTGGCAGAAAAGCTGGTATTGTCTAACCATGAAACGTACTAATCAGTTGCCAGTAGCTGCAGATCAGGAAGATGTCTCTGAATCTTTTCAGTACATCTTTTTCCAACAGCAAACAGACAACTTTGAACTTTCAGAATTTTACTGTGGGTTGTTGTTTGACTGGCTGAATTTTGACTAGCTCCCCTTGGTAATCTGGAGTGGTGAGGGACAGGAAGCGTAGTGTAAGAGACGAGGATTTTACTCGTGCTCGGCACCAGACAGGTTGCAGTAAGAACCCTGAGGTCCTCTGTTGTCAGTATGTTTTGTGTTAGACACTGTTCTGACACAGACAGACCACATAATGGTGATGACTACATATGTCAAAAGGAAGGAAGTGAAGCTCGAATGATCACAACCAGAACTAAAATTAAGAAATCAAATAGGTGTTCCTGTCTCCAGAGGCTGAAATGGATTGGCATGGGTTCATCTGTACAGTTCTTCTTTCAAAATGTTAGGTACAAAAGGAGTTGTTAATAGACAGCTATTAAAACCTGTTCCCATTTAGGAAAGCATCAAATAGCTTTATAGTATCTTTTTTTTGCTTGGTTTTGCAATGGATACTGTAATATATTCTGTTGAAGTTATTAATATAGACTTCCTAGTACATGGGTATATTGAATGAAAATTTAGCTGCCCTGCTCACTACTTCTTACAGTGCGGAGTGAAGCTATTAATTAACTTTCTGACTCCCAGGTTATTCCCCACAGAGTTGAAGGATGTTTTGTTGGGGATAAGTGAACAGCATTTAGCTGCATCTGTAATAATGTAATACAACCATTCATTTAATTTGATTCAGAGACACATAAGGCTATGTGGTCCTATGTGGAACAAGTCTTCAAGTATGAATTCAGAGGGTGGGACACATTTCTGACCCATGCTATGGCTGCTGGATGTTTTGGTGCTCTCTGCACCATGTGTAAAACGATGTCTTCCGTGATGCAGACACTTAGTGGGAAATAGACTAAATTTCTCCAAACATCGTCAGTGTCAGTATGCAATATTTGGGTTCATAAAAGGAAGATATCTAAACGGGATGTTTTCAAATTATAATTATTTGGAAGAAGGGCCAGTAATATTCTATGATAATAGAATCATCATAATTTTTCTTTGCATTTCTAGTTTGTTTTTCTGCTGAGTTGCTCCAGTTTCCCAGATCTCAGGTCAACTGTCTGTCACTACTTTCATTTCACACTACAAATTGTTCGCTAACTTGCCTAAGATGTGCAGAGAATCTATGACAGAGACAAGGAGTATTCAAATGGAGCAGGGGTTGCATTAACATTTTAATTCTCATTTCCTCTCTCCTCTTTTCCTGTAAGCAAGAGCATGCGGTTGTTGCACAAGGCGTTCTGTGCTCCACATATCTGTCCATGTTGTCAGCTGTTTGTGTATCAAGTCTGAGGAGGAGGAAGAAATACGAGGTGTGTTAACAACAGTCAGGTACTTCCCATTCACAGTTTTAGCATACATGAGGAAGTGATGTCTGATGAATAGAGTTGATCATAAGTTTTCTGATGCAACGATTCTCCTTTTGAAAATGTTGATTGGATTCTGTATTGCTGGGTCGGCTGGTTCTCCAGCTTCATGGAAACCTGCTTGGAAAGTTGTCATGCTGTCGTAAACCCTGTGGACCCACCTGGCCTGTTCCACTGGCTACCCACCATTCTGTGATGCCATGACACTGCTGGCTTCTCCCAGTTACCAGGGGCTACCCCCAGGCTGGTCAGCAGTTGAATGAGCTGCCCATTAAATGCCCTTCAGCTGTTGTCCAATTCCATTGCTTCCAGCTTCCAAGATCTCTTAGTTTCAAAGCTCCTAGCCTGCCCAGGTGACTGCCTGGCCACCCATGTGGTAGCAAAACAGCTGTGTAGGCAGGGTCTTGGCACGTGAAGTGATGCATCGGCCCAGAAATGTTTCAAAATCTTTCTTATATATGCGAGTGAAACCCTTTTGGGAAGGGTGAGGGGAGGTGTGCCAACACGATTTCCTCTGTGGGATGAACATTCCAGTTCCCAGCACTGGTGCAGGCAAGTCACGGGACATTTTACCTTTTGCGGTTCGCAGCTTGCTTGCTAGTACTTGGCTGACAAATGCATTCAGTATGTGTGTGAGTACACGGTAGGGAAGACCAACAATTAGTGGATTTGAATCATACAAGGCGAGGGTCTCTGCCACTTTGCAACGTACCTCTTGTATGGGGAGAGATTGCAGACTACAAATTGCGCGTGTTGCAAAGGAGGCACCATTACTGGTTTGTGCTCCGCTGCTTCGGCAGGCTGTGGGTGAGGCTTGATTCCTGGAGGTATTTATGGAAGAGGTCACCATCTGAAATCTAGTCTTCCATCAGATCTCTGCCCCTGGAAGCTAGAGTCTCTGAGTGAATGCATCTCCTCCAGCCCGGACTGTCCCTGGCTAGGACCGGGAGACCTAATTTTGGACCTTTGGCACATAGATCTGGATCCTCTGGCATAGGAGGCAGTGTAGGGAGCTTATTTTAATGTTCTGTTCTGTACAGACTCAATGCCTCTCATGAACTACATGAACATTTTCTGGCTTCTTGGCCATATCACTTCTCACCTGCCACATAAACCATGAATGTTGGAGGCCTAAGGTTAAAAACACCCTAGTTCATTGAGATGCTGAAGGCTATAAATTTCTGTTGGCTTTGATATGTGTTTCTATTCCAGGTTCTCAGGTTTTAAGAAGCACTGTACAAACATATTAGGAGTTTTGGAAGTCCCAAGGTATTATATGAATTGAGAGGTTAAAAAAAGATCTGTGCCTGTGAAAAATCAGTTTTCTGCTAGAATGAAAGCACTTAAAATTGCAGTCAAGTTTTATGTTTTATGTGCTGCTGAAACAGGATAATTGAAACAGACCTAATATGCATGCATAGAGACATTCAGAGATAGTATCGGGCTCCATGGATGACTCTGCCTTGGCACAGGTTAGAGTAGTTTTCCTGAGAATGAGAGGCTCAGTGTGTTTCAAGTGCCAGGCACTCTGCTCACACTTGTCTGTCTTCTGCACTGGTTTAAGAGGAGCAGGTGACCCTTTCATACTGATGGAATAAAGCTGAGGGTGCTCTCAGCAAGTTACTATTAGGGAAACTTTCTGACTTCTTTTTGTCACAAGAATGGTAAAAATGGACTAGAAGAACAGACACATACCTAAACAAGAAATTTTTCTCATCAGAAATATTTTCTATACAGATAAGTATGAATGCAGAAGGAGCTTTTGTATTAAAATCCCCATAGCTCTGTAGAGCCCATGAAGTCCTCATGAAGTAGTCTTCTGCTGTCAGAAGTTATGATCCACCAGAAGTGAGTCACAGGGTTCTTAATTGCTGTACATAAGCTTGCAAGTCATAACTCATAATAGCTCTAATGGCTAAGTCTGGCTACTCTGTTTTAAATTGTTCCCATAGCTCGGTTGATGTCTAGAGATTTTGTTAAAAAAAAAAAAAAGATACAATGATGAACATAAGTGAAGGAAGGAAGGGAAGGAAGTTTTCAATCTTGACAACCTTGCAGTAACCTTAGAAGAACCATAAAAAGAGGTAGTGAAAAGCCTCATGGCTTTCTGGTGCTGGGGACAATGAATTGTAATGATCCACTCGCAGGGATGTGCACTGAATTGTCTGATGTCTTTTCCATCTCTGATACTCTTTTCCCTATGAATCTTGATGCTTTAGGCAGCTCTTGTGGACACTGTTATTTGCCCATGGTCAGATTCCCACTACTGAACTCAAGGCGAGTTTGTATGTTCTAGTAAGCTGAGGTAATAGCTACATGCCACTAAAGAAGGGCAGTCCTGGAAATTCATCAGAAAAAAGAAGAGTCATTTTCTGTTCCTTCAACTCCTCAAACGAGCTTAGCACTTGGCCAGAAGAGTGACAGAGCCAATACTGTGGGCTAGGGGCAGAACTCTCTAAGCTGGGGACTGGGATGGGAACAAGACCTCCTCTTTTAGTGACAACTAGCTCTTCGATGAGTATTGCTGCAACATAAAACTTCACCTTCAGATATTTTTAAGGCTTGAGTATTTTCAGATATTTAACAAGGATTCTGTACCGGTATTCACTTCTTCTTTGTGATCAGTACGCCTGCTACAAAGGCATACTTTGTGGGTGTTTCCAAAGCTACTGGTGATATACTTGGATGTATTCAGTTCATCCTGAAATGGCTGTTTCTGTATTTCTTTGCCCTGTCTCTATGCCGAGATGAGTGGTTTTCTTGCGTTTCATTAAAATACTCCAGATTACTTAAGCTAGGACATAGGTTAAGTTGCTAGCTTTATTAAAAAAGCCTACCCATTAACTATACTAACCTACAGAATAACATGGTGAGGATACCTGCTACAGTCTTTAGTCTCGTTAATTTTGGAGGGCTACTTAGAGGATAAGATACTGCCAGGAATGAATGACTTACGTAATATTTGAAATAAAACCTTGTGTATCGTTTATCCCTTTCTGAGCCAACATCTATGGGCTGTGCTCAGGTAAAAGTAGAACCTTGAATAAAATCACATACAGGGCTGAAAGAGGATTTGACACAGCGACAGGGTTAGAAAGGAAATACTGCTATGTGTGTCATACAATCACAGTAACCTTTGTTTTTTAATTACTCTTGCCTAGGATAATAACATTCAGTAGCAAAGATTTCCGTAGTAGGTCTTGGCCCAAAGAACTTAAAGTCACAGAGAGTGAAAGACAATAGGAGAAAACAAAATTTACTCTCTTGATTCTAAAAAAGCGACTATTAAAAAAACACAAGAGGTTGGTGGCAACTAGGAAAGAAACTCTTCTCTTCATAATTTGAAGCTAAATACCATAACCATAAGTCAAGTCTTCCTGTCAGCCAAGTGGTAAAGTGTAATACTTACCTAACTCTTCTGAGGTCTTTACTCAAGCAATTTCATACTGACATCAGTGTCAGACTATTTGAATAAGATCTGAAGATAAAGGTCTCAGAAACTGGCTCGAGCGGAATGACACTGAAATATCTCACTCAATTATTTCAATTAGATGCTCTGCAATCACTTGGTTTAAAATAAAAGAACAATTTCTAAACATAAACACAGTGGGTTTCAAAGTGTGGCTTTACATTGACGTGTCTTGGAAAGATAACACTCCAGTCCTCAGATACCCCAGGTGAATAATAAGCAGCTTCCTCCCATCTTGAAGCAGCAAAGATCACTATCTTGCTGTATTGACAACCACGCCCGCAAAGTATCTAAGGAAATTAGTAGCTCTCTTACTCTGGCCAGGAAAAAGAGCCAGTGATACTGGCTTTACTGTGTGATATCTTTAAGATTGCAGTGGTTCAGGAGATAGGTAAGAGGATATAATGCCTTTTACTTTCCTGAAACAGGTTTAGATCTTGATAGCCAGAAGGACGGTTCGTTTGCAAATGCTGCTATCACCTGACTGCTACTCGGATAGACAGCTTGGTATTTTGTTCTAATTAACATCGGATGAGCTGAAAATGGTCCTTTGGAAAGCATTCAAAGATCTAAAATAATTCCAAATTATCTGTGTTGTTTTGCTCAAAAAGAATGGGGTGGAAGGGAAACAGTGGGAAAAAAAAAAGCTTTTCTTTCAAAATTAAATGTTTCAGTTTTGAAAGGTCCCCAAATCTGATGTTTCTGAAGCTTTGCTTTATAGCTTCTAGTTTCACATGGCAATGTTGAATTAAAAAACATAGATATATTTTAATAAAGTTTTTTTTTTTGTTTGGATTATTTTTTACAGTGGTTATGTTTACTTCATACCCAGGTATGAAAAAAAAATAGTTTGGGGATAAGCTAGGGAAAACTAAGGCTTTTTTCCTCAATTTCTGAGAACATTTTGAATTTTTTTTGTTTGACTACAGACAATTATTTTCTCAGGTTACTATAATTTTTCTAACCCAGCCACTGAGCTGAACAAGGTATGAACTGATCCATGAGGCAACGAGAAAGCAACTGTTATCTCCCATTGTCACTGTCTGGCACAAGAAGTCTCCACAAAGCTGCACAGTCTTCCACCACCATCTCCTTAATGGTGTGGCTGCAGCTAGCGCTAGGAAGACCCGTCACTTATCTCTCCTTAACGGCTTTAATGGGATGAGTAAACGAATGTTCTCAGACAAAATCAAAGGAGTTCTATATTTATAGGAGAGTGTTTCAGTAATTGCCATCCTCGCTTGTGAAGTTGTTAGGATCAAGCGTGGAAGGACTATGAAGACAGTGCTTCAGTGAGGGCATTTTTTTTGTACGCCAAAGCTGAGCCATGTTTGTATGAAATTTTGCTGTGCTGTTGCCATCGCTGGCGTAAATAATGAACTCCGCTAAATGAGTCTTCAGTACCTTTTGTAAGATTTCTCCCAGTTAGCTTTTAAGTTCATGCCAGCAGTAGGATGATCCACATCACACTCATTTGGAGTTGCTGCCACTCCGCTGCTTGGTTTCTTGCAGCTCAGCTCTGACCTTTGAGTAGCTTCTTGTGAGGGGCTGTTAGTGAGCAGCCCGGGGTGTAAGTTGCATGAAGCCGAACACTGTATTAATTAACTTTTATTTCTTGCGTACTGAGAACAGCATGGGCTTGCATTCCTTCTACTCTGATTCTGTTTCACGTACTCCCCTGTGTGCATTGTCTCAGTGCCAACAGGTAGGGTATGGAGCAATTTAACCTCAGTGTAATTTGATATGCCTTTTTATATCTTTTTTTCCCCTTGAAGCTTCTTTCCAAGTACTTTATTAATATTAATTCAGAAAAGAAATAAGATTCAGTCATAAATGTGGAATGAGACCAGCTTAATTAACCCGTAAAATCTTTCTGGAATCCCTCTTTGTGTCCTGAACAGCCTTTTACAAACTGAAACCAGAGATACAGTGTTACATTTTCTGAATTTAATAACTCCACTAATATAAGCTTGGTATGACGGTGTGCTCCCTATAACAAGGGGAGGGGGAGGACTTTCTGTACCCCTTTGAAGATATTGCCTATTATTTGACTAGTTTGATAATGCATTGTGCTGTGGCCTCTTTGCTTTAGATTGAACCTTTTAGCTTTGTCCTTCCTTCTTCATGCAGTTGACTGTCTTAATTTCCCCATACTGTACATTTTTTGTGTCTGTAGTAAGGGCTGACATCACGTAGCCCATCTCCCTCATGTCCAGGAGGAAATGGACGTGATACGTGTCAGTGTGCTTGTTGACAAGCAACACAAAATGTTTTATGTGTTTTGGCTGTGCTGATTTACTGGAAACATTAACTTCTTGGAGGGGCTATTGGAAAAATTAGTTCCATAGCTCTCCAAAATAACATTTGCACCTTGATTTGAAGACATTCTGGGAGCTTTTTTTCTTCTTTCCTGTTCCATTAAGACCTGGGTCTCCCTGCTGCAGCTGTTCTGTTTTTAATGTGTTGCTCCGTTTCCAGGCAGACATACCCCTCTCTGAGTGGAGTTCATTTTTCTCTGGCTGTTTTTCCATTTGCCTTCTCTTTAGGAGGTAAATTTGTCAGCCTACTATTTTGGTCTCTCAGTTCACTACAGCAGCAGAACCTATGATCAAAGCTTTAACAGCAATATAAAGGAGGAAAACCCGAAACTACACTCTGAATAAGAGCTTTTTTTCCTATCTCTGGAAATGGGATGCTACAGACTTCTGTGTCCAAGGAAGCATGGAGAAGAATGCTTGCACCACAGCCTTCACTGCTCCTGTAAAAATGCCCAAGCAAGGCTGTCAAAACAATGTTACTGCAGGAGCGCAAGACTTGCATGGTTAATTGCTCTGAACCCCAGATTGCTTTCTGAAGAGTTTGGCTTGTTTTTCTGGGAGTTTTGTAGCTGCTCTTTGATTTGCTGCCTACACACAGCAAACCTTTACTTGAGATATCTTTCTTTTTGGTGTTTCAAAGATGGCAACCTAACTAAGCACTCAAGGCCTCACCCTGCTGCTTGGGTAAGCCTGCATCCAGTCCTTGCTGCTCACACCATGGCCGTGTTGCCAACCGCAGCAGAGTCTTTGTGAAACATCGGTTTGAGCAGTTGGTTGTCACTTGTATAAGCCCAGGAGCGTCTGCCTAGAACTGATTTTCAATTGGTGACAGGGTTGTTTTTTTTTTTAAAATGCTCTAAAAAGTGGTTTAAAGGTGATCCACAGTATGCATCTGAGTTTCAGGAAAATTCTAAAGCCAAAGATTTCAAGTAAACCTATTTTCCCAAATAATTACTGTGGTTACATTTCATTTTTTTTCTTCTCTTGCCAAAAACCAAACTCATAACTGCTATTTGATGAAAATTAACTCTGGACACCCTCCTTTCCCATCAGCGTAAGGTGTCCACTGGCTGTTTGGTGAGGCTTGGTCCTGCCTGATATTACTGTCCCCCAGTGAGGACATATATTACTGCAAATTTATGGTGGCCTCCAGACCTTTTCCAAGTCTGGGTCTGCATGACATCCAACATGAAATTGCAGGTGTAGATTAAGGTACAGCCAGAACAGATTGCCTGGAACAATGTCCTGACAGGCGTCCTACAGATTGTCTGTTAGCAGTCCACAGTGGGCATGGGAAAGGTGGAGGAAGCCATGCCTGTGCCATCTCCAGAGGATGCCTTAGGAACCACCACTGTCACCAGCAAGCTGGTGGGGGAATAGGATGGGAAGCTGGGAGATGTCAAATTGTCATGTTCTTCTTACAAGAAGTGTGTAGAGGGGAAAAGCCCAGAAGGTATGTGGATTTTGCTTTCCCTGCCAATATTTATCTCAGTTTCACCAGTGTCTCTGCATTGGCCAGACAATCATCCAGTAGCTGCTTCAAAGTAAGGAGACTTGATTTACTGGTTGGCAGAAAGATTCCCAATAATATATTAAAACAAGTTCCTATTGTAGAAAGAGTAGAAAAGAGCATTCAGAAGTGGGTTGGTCTCCCACCAGAAATTTTAATAGGTGAGATTTGTCTGTCCCCTCCCTTTTTTTTCTGGTGTATTTTGTGTAAGAACTTAAAAGCTACTGAAAATTCAACTGCTGACTAGATAGGTGGAAGAGATGGTGAGTGAAGGAAGACTTTCTGAACACGGCAGAATCCACCCAAAAGCCTGGCAGGACAATATTGGGGCAATAACAAATTGTGAGAGGTAATGAAGTGACATGCAAAGGTGTGGTAACTGCAGCTTTCCTCTCACCTCTGACATTGCAGATCTTTCCCTCTCGGACGTAGGCAGACTCTTCTCCACACAGAAGAGGCAGAGGGTGGAGCTCAGCGCCTGTATAAATTATATGTGTCCTTCATGTTACTTCAGCAGCAACAACAAGCTGTGAGCGTGTTTGTCAGCTGACAGGTCTGTTACCCAAATTGAGTTTTCTGTTGCTGTCGCCATCTTGCGTGTCATGGGGAGCCCACCAGCCAAGGTAAGAGAATTGCAGCTCTGTGCTTTGCTGTGGCCCGGCACCTTGCTGTGGGGACCTCCCCGCTCCAGTTCTCGTGAGCAAACTCCCACCTCTTTGCATCTGCAGAGACAAACTACTGCTGGTGCCGTGTGGCAGGGTCATCTTGAACTTTGCAAATTTACCATTTCCCCCTTTTACCTCACAGTAACTAATATATAAGCAATCTTCAGCGAAAACATGGTGAAAATGTGGTCCTTTTCTTTTATCGTGAGGTGTACATGTGGGAGTGAACGCCGGGAAAGAAGAGAGGGCTGGCCCTGATGAGTTTACTTCACTGTGAAATGAAAGTGCTTTAGCCCTACTGCATGCTTTCCTCAGGATAGTGCATAGAATCATGTTCGTTGCTTGCTTCAGCTGAAAACAGTTTTTTCTAGCAACAAAACATAATTTATATTACTTTAGCTGCAGGGGAGAGTTCTAATGAGGCATTTGGCTGATTTAGCTATCTTCAATGTAATGTTTATGGCATCTGTGATTCTAGTGGAAGTACTTCATGTCTGGACTCGAATTTTCTAGTAGTAAGTTCCATTCAGAGATTTTAACTGATAGCTTTTAGTATAAATCAACAGAATTATTAGCTGAGAGGTATTTTCTCATGTATATCTTTAAAAAGGATGTGTTGTCTTAAATGCAAGATGTGAACTGTTTACAGCTAACCGTTCTTTATGTATCAAACCCTATGTCAAATTTTGCAGCAAATAATGAAATATGGGAATTCATGGGCTTTAAACATAGTGAGAAACAGTGTTACGTGCTATGGCTTATAGACAATCATTAATCATTAAAAGTAAAAAATACCTACAATACTTGTGCCGTGGTAATATTTGCCGGTGAAGGTAAAGATTCAGGAAAATATCAGTAGCTTGAACAGATAGCTCAAATGCTAGATTAAAAATATTCAAACATTGGATTCTCAGGGCAAAGAATATACATTGTAAATGTAATGTACTTTCCGGATAAAATTTGTATCGTATGCATCTACCTGTTAGATCCAGAGCTATCTATCTATCTTAGGTATAAATTTTATCTATCAATTTTAAATATCAATGTTATATCTAGTAAAATAATTCTGGATCTGGTAGATGAGTAGATAGCTTAGGTATAATTTTATCTAGAAAGTCTCAATTACAGCGAAAGCTCTTGCATTTCACCCTAATGCTGCAACTGCTATTCCACAAGTATAGGCATACTCGTTAACAGGCAATGCTGCCAAAAGGTTAGAGTACAAGCATAGCTTCAGGTCAGAAAGCTTCTGTTCCCAAGGAAGGAGATTCATTCAACATTGGAGGTTGAACGCCATTCTGTCAGGCAAATGCATTTTCCAGTATATGTAAATTGGTAAATAGATACGAAAATTGTAAACAGAGTGGTTTTGTGTGGTTTTTTTTTCTTTTATATTAAAAAAAGCAAGTTGTTTAGAAAAGTGTGAGTACTTTGAACTATCTAGAAAGACCTACTAAAAGTCTCTCAGTTAATTTTTTGCTGTTTAAAAATCTACCAAATTGGCACAGAAGTGATGGACAATATTAATTTACAATGTGCTGGGAATGCTTTTGATATTCATAACGGGGTCTTTTCTTCTGTTCAGACAAGAATAATTACTCTTTAGCGGTTTTGTTTTGTGAACTATGGAATAAATTTTATGTGGTAAAATACTCAGAAATTCTTTCAACGCAAAGCCCCGAGGGACCCACTCATACGTATAAAGAGGTGACTGATAGAATATGAACAGGGGACCCATCCCAAATCCACAATGACTCCTGAAACAATCCATCGGTGATAACGTGAAATTACAGTAAATGTGTGTAAGGTGAATTAGATTTACTCACTAACTGTTCAACGTCCAATGATAAGTTTTCGGATAATTGTGATTCCCAAGGAAAATGGGGCTTTTATGGTTGTGCTCTCTCCTTCTATCCCCTCCCCTGGCTTTGCATATTTCTTCAGTCAGTTGCTTTTCCCACCAGAACTTTGCATTCCTCTAATTTTAATGAAAATAGGCAGCTGGTTGGAAGGGCAAATTGCTAGCAGTATTCTCATATTGGAGAGCCCCCAGCCTCTCATGATGGAGGGGCTGATAAACTCAGTCCATTTTAGATATTAAAGAATCTATGTGGAAGAGAGTGCTTTGGTACCAGTCTGATCATGAAGCTTTTTTTGTAGTTTATAAGTTTATAGCTTTAACCTTAATTTGATAAATTGACAAGTTGTAGTCGAACAAAATCCTCAGTATCTAGGTAAGAATATGACAAATTATTACATTTCGTGTGAGATCTTGTACAGAAGATAATGTACAGAAGTGGTGATGAAGCAGATTCCCTAGTTGCCAGGCTCTGCAGAAACTACCCCCTTAGAAAACTAACTTTCTAGTGAAGGTAGCCATGTTCCAGGTGCAGCATGGAGGGGTAATAAGGAGTGAAATCAAAGATAGGGGCTGTTGGTAGGTTTTCTTCTTACACTGCCATCCAAAGACCATCTTGGTAGGCTCCTGACTATTAATGGGCTTTTAGAAGATTTCATACTCTCAAAGTTGTCTTTTTGGGATGAAACCTTGATGTGACTAATTGCCTGTAAACAGGAAAATTATGTGTCCTCCTGAAGCTGACTGGTATATGACTATTCTCTGGAAGCCAGACAGTAGGCCAGCAAATGTCTGTTATTACAAACAATGAGATGTTGGCAACAGATGTGAATTTTCAGTTTGTTAAGGTTTGACACTGTTGTGGCAATTCTGCCATGCTATTTTTATCTCCTGTTTATTGGCTTTTTCTATATTTTAGACCTGAAATGACTCTGCCAAAACTTGCGTTGAAAGTACACGTAGTTTAGTGCTAAATGCTGTCAAGTGAAAAGAAGTTTGGTTTTTTGTTGGTTGGGTTTTTTCCCCCCATTTTTTAGCCTACTCTGGTCAAAGACTCTGGACATGCTACTATTTATTGGTCTGGAGCGTTATTGTCTAGGATGCAAACATACACAGGTATCTGAATCCTGCACATTGGCCTCAATGTGTCACTGCTAATTTTCCAGCAAAAATAGAACAATGTGCTTCTGGGAAAGCTACCTTTGACTCTGGGTATTGACAGAGGGGAGTTGTTACACAGTTTCTGTGTGCCTGTGCAGGAAACTATGGTTATCCCAAGGAATTGAACTAAAAAGAGCAAGACCAGTACAGCTGCAAGACTGTCAAGAGCCGTTTGGATATGGTGTTTGTGATTATCAATTTGCATTAATTGTGAAATTACGTGTTGCCCTTCACGTTATGAAAATAGCAAATGTTATCCCTAACCCCAATTATTTTTTCTAGAAGGATGTTCTGGAGTGCCAGCACTTTTGGGCAAGGATGTTATTTTAGACCACCAAAATCAGACCCCAACAGGCTGAAAATTAGCTCTACCTTCTTCTGATGAAAAAAAAGAGTTAGCCTAATTCTGGAAGGTTATCACAGGCTGGCATAACTGCAGTCTTGGGAGCAGGATGGCTTCTGGCTTCCCCTGGGGATTTGCACAGCCCATGGGGATTATTATGGCCATATTTACCCATCTGAATCTGTTTATCTTTTACCTTGCAACAACACTACTTCACACCAATCAGAAGTAGTGAACAGTCATCTTTGATGATATTTCCAGCAGCGGGCAGATGTTGACATGTTAAGGGAAGTGGAAAGGGGAAGGGAGGAGGAGTGAGGCTCTCTGGCTCGAGAGGGAGAGGATGAAAACATGACATCTATCACAAATGAGAGTACTCTGATGAACTGCAGATGCACCATTTTTGTAAGTAATTACTATATTTTCATCATAAAAGGTTCAAAGCAAATTGTGTACCAACATCTGTTTCTCCAGTGAAGGCAGACTCTGAGAATGGTTTGGGCTTCTGTTGAGCAAGGGGGAAGTTGATTACAAAATAGCACAGAATTAACATATTAATTAAAACCAGCCAGCCCTGTAATTGGCTACATAATCCAATATTTCATGTTAATGAAACCCACTAGGAATGCTGACTGAGTGTCCCAGTTAATACATCTATGTTAAATAACTATTTGCACGGGAAAATTAAAGTCAAATTCTTGCAGTGGGCAACTGGAATAATATGGAAGTGTCCCAGTTGGAACTTGCAATGTTCGTAATGCATTAAACTCAGATTTTAAATGTGTCAGTTTCAAATTGGAGGAAAACATAGTGGAAATTATTCTGGTCACACACAAACGAATGCGTCTTGAATTTTTATACAAAAAGTGTTTCAATCAACCAGTAAGAGGCCAAGAGACAGAGTAATCTGTGATTTTTTTTTTTTACGTTTAACAATGGTGTTTCTCTGCTCAGGGCAACCCTTAATTTAAAAAGGGTGTAACTTTAAAAGTGACATCATAACATTTAATATTAAGCCTTTATTTGAACGTGCGAATTCACGGTTCAAATGGTATCCATTTGATGTCACGTAATTTACCTCTGAAAAAACCTGAATGAAACTAACTGAAGGCTATTCTCATCTCTAATAAATATGTCCAGTAGTCCCCGTTTTAAAAGAATTTCAGATTAACTGTAGTGAGTGACTCCTTCTGTAGAGAAGTTCCTCCTTCTCCAGCTCCTTGTATCTCTACAGTTAATCATTTCAGTGTCAGGAAAATTAATCATGGTGCTATGTTTCGAAATAAAATTGTCAAATTATTCTGTTACAGTGTAATGGGATACTTTCATTTAGACAAATAAATATGTGTCAGTGTGTAGTTTAAGCTGCCATTCAAAATAATGGCACAGTTCCAACATGGTGTGGCCCTGTTTTAATTTATTAGTGGTAGCAGGACTGTATACTATTATTGCTTATTGTATGTGACAAGCCATGGTAATATGCAAAACATACATAAAATACTCAAAAGAAAATGAAAAATAAATGTAAATGTTCCGATTTAAAAAAAAGAAGGAAATATTTTCATGCTTTCAGTATTAAAATTATCATGTCTGTATATGTGTCTTTATTCAGGTTTATTGCAATGTCGTTTAAAAATGACAAATACTTTCTGACCAGCTTAAGTTCAGAAGCTTAATTCTTTGTTAGAGTTAGGAACAAGTAACTTGAAATAGGCATTACAGCGATAGCTTGCCTATGATAGAAATAAATCTCATGTCTGGAAGGGAAGTGGTTCCATTCCCATTAGGTATTTTCAAGATACCTAATGATGTGGGATTCTGTGATGTTATGCCTCCAAAGCAGGGCACTTTTTTCTTCATCTGCAGGTTCTCTGATGGGTTTATGGTGCATTCACTCACTCAGTAGTGCCTTCCTCTAGATACCTTTTGGTGAGCTTGGCCTACTTATGAGTATCATGAGAATTTAGTCCTAGTTTAAAGTACCGTGGTAACTGCCATGTCCTGGCCCAGTCCTGGCAGCTGCGAGCCCCTAGTATTGCCTTCCAAAGGCCCGGTATTGACCCACCTGTGGCACAGGAGCCTTGCCAGATTGGCAGTACAACCATCACCATGGCCGACACCATCTGGTTTTATGAAAACAGGCACCTCTACGGTGGTAACAAAAGCTTTCCGTACCATCGTCTGAGTCCGTGTTTTCTTTGTCCATCTTCACTCACTCAAGCTACTTAGCAAGTAGCCCAGTGTGCATTTGTGCTATCTTCTGAGCGTGGTGTACTTCCACTGGAGGGAGGTCCCCTCACTTCAAACAGACAAACAGCAAGGACAGACTGTCACCTGTACTGTACATATGATTTTTGTATTCTGAGATGATAAAACTAATTGCATTTGTTTTCTCTGCAGATGAAGTTTTGTCCCATCCACATGCTTTCTGTAAGAATCATACAAGCCAAGAACATCAAATCAAGAGACTTGTGTGAGTTGTGGTTTTATTGTGTTTTCAGTCACCTCCAGAGTTTACACAATGAGCAATGTTCCTAAGTTCTGAAGGTACACAAGCAACGCGCATAAAGCAAAGCAACAGAAGTACTAATGCCAGGGCTATAATTAGATCAAATGCCTGAGGTATCATTAGATTGGAGGACATATCTTGTGGCATTTCAGGGAACTGGTAAAAATCAAGACTCCCAGATGAATTTTTTGGGCCAATAAGGGAAGGTAGACCTTGTGGGGGCACTGCAATCTGTAAATCTGCTTGGAGTTGTTTGGTTTTGGTGGTTGTAATGGGTATAAATCCTATCATGAACTGGAATTTTGCCACACTGGCCACATATTTAGGAACCTTTTACTGAAATGTATCAATTATACATGATAATCAAAGGTAAATCAGAGAATTTAAAAAATACCGTATCATTCAGGGTTCTTGCTGTCCTCAGATGACCAGTCATGTTAGATATTGATAGTTTCTAGTTAAGGAGGGCCTCTGCAGGTCGAGCTCTAAGCAGATGCTGAACATGCGGGCAAAACAGACTTTTCTGTGTACTTTTGTATTCAACCTTCTTTGACTCATTGTCTCACCCTCACAGCCTCCCATGGCTCCTTTTCAAGGCGTACTATGGACCAGCCCTTCAGTTGCCATTTTTGCAGAGGTCTCCCATGAGTTCCTCAGTCGGGACAGAGACCTTGAGCTGCCTTTTCTCACACTCTTGAAACCTCTGGCCTGTGTATTCCTCGAGTGAAAAATGACATGTTTAGCCAAAAAAAGCATCACTTTGCAGTGAGTTACTTGAGTCACAGCTGAGACTGTTTGCATCTCGCCGTGCAGGGCCAAGCACAACCTTGGCCGTGCCTGGGTGCAAGGGAGACCAGAGGGAGCGAGTCCCACGCTGGTTGAGTAACTGCCTGCGGAAGGGCTTCCTGTACTCCTGTGGCAAATATCACATAACGACATCCAGAGGTAGACACTGGAAAGGTGTTAGTGTGACGAGGCCTGTATTTCTGAGTTTCAATGATCTCTTCTATCTACTCTATTGAAGGGACAGTTCCACTTTCCTGCCAAAACCTTGCGGGGCAATGTTATTCACTGCTTGATACCAGTCTGAAGTATTTAGGCATCTCGGGCTGCAGTGGAAATCTTCAGTCAAGTCCAGACTCCAGCTCTGAAAGACATCACCTTGGAGATTTCCGTTGCCAAGCTTCACAAAGTAAATGCACTTTCCCACCCTGGCTCTTCCCAAAGGATGGCTGCTCGAGGCACTGACTGCACTAACCATAAGGAGTAGATGTAGGCTGGAAGCGAGATGAAGATTTCCGATTTGGTCGTGCCCTCATGTTCTGGGGCCTACACCGGCCTTTAGCTGCAACAGATCTTCTCTAGCACCTAACCCTTCTAGACAGCCGTGATATCCCCTCCGCATGTTTGTGTTGCTAGACTGAGCAAGCCAGTCTCCTCTGATCTTCTCTGTAATAGGTGTTCTCCTTTCCTGTAATCATCCTAACAGCTCTTTTTGGAACTGGCTCTAGTTTCAGTTAAACTTTTTTAACATCATTGACTGGAATTGCAGGGACTGTGCCCAATAAATGGTCAGTGGGGTCTTTTATACCTCTTTCTCTTCACGTGGGAAACACGGCTCTTTGTGTACTTCATGTGTGCATGTGTACATTTGCGATTAGTAGTTACCCAGGAATTAGATGGTTTTTCTTGGTTCCTTCCAAATGATGGTCTCTTTACTTATTTTTAAAAAAGCAGTAATATTTATTAGTCTTCAGGATCATGGCCTTGTCCTGCTTTTAATCTATAACATTGGCATCAGGTTTTTAATTTTTCTCTACTGCAGTGACTGCATCAGACTGCTACGTGCGCTTGTGGCTGCCATCTGCTTCAAACGTAAAGCTTCAGACCAAAACCATCAAGAATTCTGACAACCCTGTCTGGAATGAGACTTTCTACTTTAGGATCCAGAGGGAAGTTGAGGTAGTAAAAAACCAGAAATGTCACCATTTGCGATTGTTGGGAATCCTCAGTTGACACCCTGTCGATCAACTGTGCTAATTAACTTAAGAAAATGCTTGTGTAACAGAACCGACTGGTTAACACAAAACAGTAGACATATGCAGCAGTGTTCCCCTCAGCTAGTTATAGACATCGGTGATATTAATGCCTACATGTGAGCTAGTCCAGATTCCCTTTGTTGTCACCTGAGAGAAATAAGTACTTGCTGTAGCATGCTTCATCTGGACTATTTTAGATGGTTAATTTGGAAAGAGCTTTCCCTCCACTGGTTGTAAGGGAAGGGTAGAGGAGTTCCTGTGGTGTAGACAGCAAATTTAATCCTACCCTAAGCTATGTAGATAAGAGAACTGGGGATGAAGAAACTGAGTGTGTTCCTTGGGCGGGTTATCAGTGTGATGCAGAGCACTGACACCTTTTCTGTCTCAGGGTAGTTGAAGCTCTCTGTTGTAGGTATCTGTCTTCTATTTCATGATAAGTTTCCCAAGGTTGGGTTTAATGATGGTGTTCCACATAAGCAGACTCCTGAAGGAAAGCACACATTTCTTTACTCTTACCACTGTGTTAGTCAACAGCTGCAAAAGTCTATAACTACTTTTTTGTTTCTGTGTAACAGAAGCTCAATAAGAGTTCTTATTTATTTTCTTTTACTACCAGAACATTTTAGAACTGGCAGTGTGTGATGAAGATCCACTCACCAAAGATGACATGCAGTTCACAGTTCTTTTTAATGTTGCTAGAATCAGACCTGGGGAGACACTCCGTGAGACATTTGCTTTGAAATCAGAGGTAAGAAAACAGAGGGAGAGATTGGCAAGACCTCATTGTCCACATTGGCTTCTATGTTAAGTGGGGTTTGGGTCTGCATAAACACATATCCTTATATGTCATTATCAATATCTCATCCAAACAGATATCATTGTGCTGGATTTTTGTGACTTCATTGATCTCTTTTCACAGATTCAGAAAATGAAGCAGCTTCTCTCTCATGCCCATCCTTTCCATGGAGGCAAAATATGTTAACAGGGAGCATCTGTACATAGTCATTTTTATCTTTTATAATGCAAATAAATAACTTCCTTGCCTTTCGCTTTATGCACTTTTGCCGTGCTTAGAGGACATTTCCTCTTAAATGGCAACTTTTTATTGAAAACATGAAGACAACCACTCGCCACTTGAATTAAATGATTCTTTCAGGCTTCTCCTGTGGGTGCTCATGCTGCGTTTCCTTCTAGGTGATTCAGATTTCTCTAGCCCATAGTAAAGGGATGCCTGTTCTGCTAACGTCTTTGGTATTGTGTTAAGGAGTCCATGAAAGAGAGTTGTCCAGAGAACGAAGCTGGGATAGGTCTGTGGCAGCTCCTGGGCTTATCTGAGCTGTGGCTACAGGCTCATTGCAGGAAGGAGACAGTCCATACCCAAAAGAACAGCTACTTCCCAAATGCTGAAAGCTGGATCTTCCCTGGGACTCTGCACTTCTCAGCCAGTGAGTGAGTCACTGGGAAATATAATCTTTCAATAGCTACCTCGGTCCAGAGTATTCTTGCCCATTCCATCTCTTCTGGATTCAGTGTGAGTGTACTTTAAATGGTTTGTACATGGAAATGACACTGGCGTTAGTCACATTTGTTGCTGCGCTTCAGTGCCTTACCTGTGCACACCATCTTTGCAGAAAGCCATTATATTTCTGTTTCATTCAAGCTTCCCTCTCTGATTGTATCTTTGGAAATATGTATAATTCTACATATCCCACAATGGGAGAATATTAATCTTATGTGCCTTTCATAAGCCTGTGGTTTCCATTGCAATCTCAGCATTGGAAAGAGGTAACACTCAGCTTTTTTGGTAACATTAGCAGAAGAGATGTCAGCCATGGAAGTGCTTTTTCAGGTGTGTCTATACTGCCAAATTCTTGCAGCCTCCAATAATCCATATTTATTTTACCCTTTTCTTTTTAGAAAGAGAGGTGCATTAAGAAATGGGAAAGTTTGGAAGTAGAATTCTGGATGGAAAGAATGTGAGTAAAATTCCAAAGCTGAAAGGTATATATCTGCCAGGGAGTAATAATATCTCAGGGAAAGGGGAACTTCTTCCAGCTCTCCCTCCCAGCAGTGAGCTGAAATTACAGTTTCAAACTTTTTTTTTACCTTAATTTTCCCAGCTAATTCTGGCTTTCAATGTTTTTCATACAAATCTTACCTTCTGTTCAACATGCATATCCTGATTGTGGAAATGTAGTAACATTGGCACAATGTGATAACTTGTACACCAGCTGCGTGTCAAAGTTAACAGCGGTGCTCTTCAAGTTGTTAATGTTAATTGAACAATGCCTAGAACACTGGGGTGTTTCTAAAAGACTGGAAAACTTGTCTTGTGTTATTATCACGATATATACATAGAACTATGTAGACAATATTAAAGAAGCCACTCATTTGGCAATAGTTTAGTTAAACTGAAAAAACATGCAATCAACAAATAATAAAATTAAGACCATCCCCCTCAAAGTGATAATCAACATTGTCTGGAGGAGAACAAATCCCATAAAATAAACTTTATCTCTCATCTGGCATTTTTGAGCTTAGCATTACCAAAAAAAGGAATATAGTCCAGTCAAAACTGACTAACTGCATGATTAGAAGAAAGAACTGTAAATAAAGCTTCTTGTTCTTAAACATGGAAAAGCTGCAGAAGAAAATCATTGGTGTTCTTGGTTGATTTCTCCCACAGTGAAAGTCAAGAAAATCTATTTAATTTATCTGTGAGAGATACCTTAAGAGATGGTATAAGCATCTCCTGCAAATGTGGAAGCAGTCGCAGCCAGATATATAAAAAGGGCAGAATGAAATGCAGTACTTGGATACTAGATTAAGTAGATTCAGACTAGAAATAAGAGGAATATCTTTTAATGTTCAAGTTACAAGGCATGTGGTGGATTCTCCATCTTAATTATTTACATTTAAGTACATTCTACAGCTGAAATAGAAGTTTTAAGGCTGGAAGTGGTGCTTGGTGAAATACCCTGGACTTTAAGAAAGTGAAAGATTACATACTACATCACTTTAATGTTCCCTTCAGATATGTGAAAGCACTTATGATTGTGTGTAACACAGTGATGTTAGAGTATTGGCCTTAATGAGAGATGCTGTTAGTAGACTCTATAGGTTACTCATAGTATTAAATACCTACATCCATTCGATGACAGTCCTAGGTCTTACAAGGTAAAAATGTCTGGGACAAAGAGTTTTTATTACTTACCTCTGTGTTTTCCAGTCATACATATAGCACAATGGGAGCTAATTCTTATTTGCTGTTCATTTATGATCGGTTGTAAATTATAATCTGGAACAGTCAGAAATGTCTTTCCTAATAAGTATTTGCAGAATACATTAATAGTAGTCTTTGCTTTCTCCAAGTCATATGGTCATTTGTTAATAGCAGGACGTGATTCCACATAGACCAATATGTCTTTGTTCTGCTGTATCTTAGCATATAGTTGTAAGCATTGGTATTTTTATGGGCTCTCCTGCCTTTCTTCTTGTTTGGCTACTATATTTTGGTTCAGGTGATCATGTATTACGCCTTTTAGAAAACAAATTGTGATACTAACATAACTATATTTAATTTTAAGTAGGAAAGGTCATAAAACTACTATTTTTTAAAAATACCAGATACTCACACAGATTTTGTTTGTTTTTTGATTCTGTTTTTTCAGTCCTGGCCCTCCAGAGCATATCATTACCAATGATGTCTTAGTGGTAAGGTTCACATGCGAATTCAGCTTGGAGTGACTTTTCCTTCATTTTGATTGTCTCCTCTTCCCCCCAACCATCTGACATTTTATAAAGAGAACAGAAGCTACCACGATAGATAAGAGTATAGCGTGCATTATAAAGTGAAAGATGTGGGATGATTCCCATTTGTTATGTTGCCCCCTCCATGCAGAAATAGAAGCTGTGTTTCTTGAAGTCCTCAGGTATTACGGATGTCAATATTTTGCCCAGCTGTGGTTTGTTAATGTTGCAGAACCCCGTACTTGATGTTCAAAGTGAAAACTGCTTGTGTTTCATGCGATACAGTATGGCACTTGGCAGGAAAAACAAAGGTTATAAAAGGGGTGAGTCTGTAGAAGGCAATAGTAAGTATTCAGTGTCCTTATGACTGGAGGGTTATCTAGTGTAACAGCCTTTTGGGAAATGAGTTTTTTAATAAAGAGTTATTTTAGTCGTTGAAACATTGAGTCCTCCTTCGCTATTAGTCAGGATGTGGTACATTACCTATCTCCTTGGGCTGGCCCAGCAGCTAAGGAGTACAAAGTACTTCATGCCAACCACTCCAAGCCTGTGCATGATTTCCAGATGCTAGCCTTTAATACCCCTGAGGCGAAGTAACACATATTGTGTTCTTTCCCCCTCATTTTCTGTGTGAGGCATAAGAGCTGTAATGATTGGCATGCATTGTTCCTGAAATGGCTTGGAAAGCTGTCCTGGCATGACTTATTAAAGGTGAACTGGAATGACTCAGATGGAGGGTAGGGTGGAATAAATCCAATGATCTCCCTACATCAGGACCAGCAGAAGATGCCTTGTAGACTAATCACTGCCACAATACACAGAAACTCATCATCAGGTGTTGTCCCCCACCCTTCCTAAATAATTATCAGATATATGTGTAGCTGTTTTGGCAACAGTGTGTTGTACAGAGTTTTCTGGTTTTGGAATAATTTGAATGGGTATAACAACCTCTGACAATGTGCCCCTGTATGGACAAGCTAGTTCTGAGGCAGCGTAACTGGGCTACTGTCCTGGGATAATGAGCTCTGAATTTACTCTTGTGCAGCTGGATTGCTTCCAGCACTGAGACCAGTTTAGTTGGCTCTGTATTATACGTACTTGTTGTCTGCATGATGTTTCATTATTTACTGCAGATGTGGCATTTGCTATCTTCACACTTCTCCACTCCGGTCTTTTACAGGCCCGTGAGGTTTGCTGCTTGGAAGCGCAAGTGGACATTAATGAAAGCAGGAAATATTTGCAAGGTATGCCAATTTCTCTGTGAAGCAAGGACATGACCAAATCAACCCTGTCATAGTCATTCAGACCCAGATGAAGGCACTTTAGGATACAGAGGCAACTAAGAATGTTCTAAAGACAATAAAATGTAACGCAATTGAAAGTCCCTGAACTGCCTTCATTGTAATGCCGATCTCTGTGTCTTTTCCCTGAAGCTATCAAGTTTGGACACAGTAAACCTGGCTGGTGGAAGTATGAGAGGGTGCTGACAATGAGAGCACTCCAAGCTATGGGGTAAAGGCAGGACTACCAGTTCCTGTGCTGTAGGAGACTTGCCAGTGTGGCAGTTTACGGAGGAATTACCACAGAGAATGACTCCAGCAGAAAGTTTGCCAACTTCGTTAGCTATTTTGCCTGAACAGCAGTATTTTCTAAACAAATCTGTTTTCACTAGAGGGTAAAAATCTTGTGCTTACGGTGCCTGCGTCTCATGAGGGAACACAGAAGACTACAGAGGACACAGATACTTTCTACTTCCATTGCGTGAAGGCCTGGGAGCCAGTTCTAAAAGTCAGGCTGCAGGTAATGGGCACTATACAATATCACTGTTCATACTGCTTGCTTATTTCCAAAATTCTTGTTTTGTTTGTCACCCGAACAGTAAAGAACTGGATTGTTTCTATTCTGTGAATAAAAACCATGTTTTTTGTTCTCTGTAGAAAGTTTCTGATAAGGAAGATGACAACAGCAATTTAAGTGACACTTTAACAGTACCGCTGAAATTTCTCCCTGTTGGACATAAAGTGAAAGTAACCCTCCCTGTAAGACATGTAAGTGCCTCACCATTTATATGATCTTTTGGAGAGAAGAGTAGAGTAACCCTCAGTATTTAACACCATAACATTTTTTAAAAAAAATCTATTAGTAAGTCTGAGTGAGAATTTTGTGCGAATATAAGTTTTCTGTGAAAAAGGTTAGTTTTCTCAGAGAAATATCAGGTTTCTGTCGATAAAATCAGTAACTGGGAATTCGTCCTGGCCAGTTTTAGATGCATTTCAGACCAACCTCTGTTGTCATTACACAGTTAAAGAAGAATATTCAATACCCCTAGCAAGGCTTTGGGACACCACACTGCTCTTGTCAGGCCCGGGTGACTGGCTCAGTCTATATACCTAAACGGCTAAAGTTAGATGAGTTGAATCTTACCCTCAGAAACAATTCTGTCACGTTCTTCTATGTGTACAGTCATGATGGTGACTGGTGGATAGGTACAACTCTTAAGTGGCTTTAAAAGCTGCAGTAATGCTGCTGTGTGGCCAGATGGATCTGTTAACAATAACCAGACATCCTTTCCCAGAACTTGCAGCAAAGGAGGGGCAAAAATAGGAGGAGAAGGGTTTCTCAGCAGTCTTTCCCGTAAAGAGAATGAATGTCTCTTTCACCACTAGTGATTCCCCACCCCTCTGTTTGGATCCTTTTTTACCTCCAGTAACTTTTTGGAAGGATGTGGTGGCTTGTATTTCCTCTTCTGTCACTGTCTTCGGCTGCTGCTCTTCATCCTCAAGAATAGGAGGGTGGCAATGTGATGCTGTTACTGAGTTAGGATGGTTCGTGGAGTTATACTCGCAGTAATGAAGAAATCCTGTTTCACAGCCTGTTCATCTAGCCACTTAGACGACTCCTGCCTGTTTTGCTTCTCTGCAGTATATGTTTGGTGTTTAGTTGCTTTCCTTCTCTTTCCCACTTCAGTTTTCAAAAAAAAAAAAAAATGTGCAGGGCGGTAATGGTGGGGCATTCCAGGAGGCACTGAAAATCTGGGTTTCAAACCTTCCCTTTTTCCCAGTCATTCACATTCCTGCTCTCATTTCTTTGTTTACAGAATGTGCCACTGCAGTTGTACCTCCTGCTAAATGATTGGTAAGAGGACTGTTTTTTTCTCTAAAGGTTTTATTGCTCTTTGAACTGTGAATTCAAGAAGGGAGTATCCTTTATTTAGATACAAGGAACGCACAAGACTAGAGGCAAAATATAACAATAGTTAAGTCACCATTAAAGAGCCACCTCAACAGATCAAAGTTCAATGTCCTTAGAACAAAAGAGTCATCATGCCAAGATGCAAAAAAAAAAAATATGAGTATTTCAAATAGTGAGAAACCTAGTCACTGAGTGTCCTTTGTGTCAAAGAACCAACGACTGAGATTGGAGGCTTCTTCAAAAGGCCAGTGAAGCAGGAAGAAGGGAACTTGAAATAAGCAAAACATCCAGAGTCCGTACATTATACAAACCACACAGGTATTCTCAAGAAAGTAGGTTTGTGGCTGTGGTGATATCAATAGAGAGAAGCACAAGCTAGGGAAGACAAGATTTTACGCTGTAAAATAATGAGACAGACAACAAAAAAATCAAAGTTATTTGAATATCTTTTTCATTGTACTGTTTCTGTATAAATCTGTGGTACAAATCCCTGTGAAAGTGCTTGTTAGGTTCAAGTCACCCTTTGCTCAGAAATTATATGAAGCAGAAAGAGAAAGGATTCAGCTTACAAAGCTGCTGAAAGACACAAAGAAGCCTTTCTTTTTTCATATCTGCTATCCTTAGCTGGCAGTAAAACTTACATTGAAACATCAGAAAATAGACCACATTGAAGCAAAGCAGTTATTTCTTTGAAACTGGAAGCTGCATTTCTGTCTCTAAATCTAAACAGCGAATCGTGATTTTTTTATGATATTTAGTAGACTGGAGTTGCTGAAAGTAGATCCATGTCATTTTTAAACACCAATCCTGTGCCTCTGGATTTATTTATGTTTCAGCACAGAGAAACTAGATGTGCGCTTAGGGTATGATCTGTGCCGAGAAGAGCAAGAATTCTTGCAAAAAAGGAAGAGAGTGGTTGCCAGTGCCCTGAAAAGGGTTCTTCATCTGGAAAGAGATCTACATGGACACGAGGTCTGTGAGTTGGAATCCAAGCATGGGGTGTGGGTCTATTGAATTAGGATTGGCACAACTCCCCACCAAATTTCTAGTAGTTTTGGCATGTTGATGACAAACCCATTGATTTGAATGGCAGTGGAACAGAAGTTCTCAGTGTGGCATACCCCATACTCATCTAAAATTTCAGCTCAGCTATTCATGCCTCCATTCTTTTCAATGGGTCAAATTCCCAAGGACATACTATACCACTCTTCAAAGCCAGAGTTTCCAACAGTGTGAAGCAGCGGGTCAGCAAGATATGAGGCATTGGTACATTGTTTTATACACAGCCTAGCCAGACAACCCAAACCACATAGGGAAACAGGAGTATTTGAAATTCACATCACACAGATATTTATGAAATTGCTGTAATGTCCCTTCTTTAGGCTTACATTTTTTTCTTCATTTTCAGAACACTTTTCACAAAAAGTCAAAATCCTTTAGGGTGAAGAAAGAGCATTTTATAACAAGCTCCAGCTGAAGTATGTTTTGTTGCCAAGATCCAGGGTGAATTTTTAAGTGAACACTTATTTTCTTGCTGGAATTGTATTTGTTGAATGGATGCTGTCCAAAGAATCATTTTGTTTGCTTAATATATTTTTTTCTGAACTCTGCTTAGGACTTTCTTGAATCCATTCTTAATTACATTTATTGAAATTTTTGTTATTTGTAATAGAATAATATCATTATCTATTATTAATCATTGCAATTCCAATTATAAAGAACAAGGGAAGGAAGGAAGGTTAAAATCAGTGCATATTCAAACTCATCCAAGCTTTGGGGTTGAGGGAACCCACTGAGTATCTGAAGGTTAATTTAAAGAAGGTACTGGTAAAGGCTGGCTGAATGCAGATTTCATTTCATTGTCCTCCAATGAAGTCTGCTGAGGAAATTATAAGAGCTGTAATTACACTTTTCCAAGTAGGCAATTGAGTAACTTTTTGAAGATAATACTTATGTTTTGAACAGGTCCCAGTAATAGCTGTTATGGCAACAGGCGGAGGCCTCAGAGCAATGTCAGCTATGTTTGGCCATCTCTTAGCTCTTCAGAAGCTGAATCTGTTGGACTGTGTTACCTATGTCACCGGGGCTTCTGGCTCGACATGGTGCGTATAGAAAATTAGATTTGTTTTTGGAATGACTGTGACACTACATTTCCACACAGTGAGAGAGATGCATCTCTTTCAAAGTCTTACATTATTAATAAGTGAATGTAATGTCATATTACATATCTGGATGTCATATCCAAGCACGTTCAAGAGCAGGAAGTTATTGGAAGTGGTCAACATGGATTTACCAAGGGTAAATCATGCTTGACCAATCTCGTAGCCTTCTATGATGTTATAACTGGCTGGCTAGATGAGGGCAGAGCAGCAGATGTCATCTCCCTTGACTTTAGCAAGGCTTTTGACACTGTCTCTCATAACATCCTCCTTAAGAAACTGAGGAAGTGTGGACTAGACGAGGGGACAGTGAGGTGGATTGAGAGCTGGCTGTGTGACAGGACTCAGAGGGTTGTGATTAATGGAGCAGGGTCGAGTTGGAGGCCTGTAACCAGTGGTGTCCCCCAGGGGTCCATACTTGGACCAGTATTGTTTAACGTATTCATCAACGACCTGGATGAGGGGACAGAGTGTATGCTCAGCAAGCTGATGATACCAAACTGGGTGGGGTGGCTGACACCTCAGAGGGCTGTGCTGCCATCCAGCGTGACCTAGACAGGCTGGAGAGCTGGGCAGAGAAGAACCTAATGAGGTTCAACAAGGACAAGTGTAGGGTCCTGCACCTGGGGAGGAAGAATGTCAGGCACCAGTATAGGTTAGGGGTGGACCTGCTGTAAAGCAGCTCTGAAGAAAAGGATCTGGGGGTCTTGGTAGACAGTAAATTATCCATGAGCAAGCAATGTGCCCTTGTCGCCAAGAAGGCCAATGGAATTCTGGTCTGCATAGGGAAGAGTGTGGCCAGCAGGTCAAGGGAGGTCATTCTCCCCCTCTACTCTGCACTGGTGAGGCCACAACTGGAATACTGTGTCCAGTTCTGGGCTCCCCAGTTCAAGAGAGACGGGGAACTGCTGGAGAGAGTCCAGCATAGGGCAACAAAGATGATTGAGGGATTGGAGCATCTCCCTTATGAGGAAAGGCTGAGAGAGCTGGGACTCTTTAGCCTGGAGAAGAGAAGACTGAGGGGAGACCTTATTAATGTTTACAAGTATCTAAAGGGTGGGTTTAAGGAGGATGAAGCCAGATTCTTTTCAGTGGTTCCCAGTAACAGGACGAGGGGTGACAGGCACAAGCTGGAACATAAGAAGTTCCGATCAAATATAAGAAAAAACTTCTTTACAGTGAGGGTGCCAGAGCACTGGAACAGGCTGCCCAGGGAGGTTGTGGAGTCCCCTTCTCTGGAGATTTTCAAGACCCGCCTGGATGCAGTCCTGAGGGATGTGCTCTGGGCAATCCTGCTTTAGCAGGGGAGTTGGACTAGATGATCTCTAGAGGTCCCTTCCAACTCTGAAAAATTCTGTGATTCCCTGGTAAAGCTATTACTGTTGGCTCTCGATCATAACTTCAGTTTAGGTTTGCCGATTCTCTTCTTTGATTAAAATGGGAGGTTAAATATAGTAATTTTCCCAAATTATCTGAATAAATGGATGATTTTCTCACATTTCTGTTCTTCAGGACCCTAGCAGACCTGTATGAGCATGCTGACTGGTCACAGAAGAGTCTGGAGGCACCACTTAAGGCAGTAAAAGAACAAGTGACAAAATGCAAGCTCAACCTTATGTCTATAGAGCATCTGAAGTATTATCACAAGGAACTCGCTGAAAGGGCAAAAGCAGGACATGTGTCATCTTTTACAACTCTGTGGTCACTTGTTCAGGAAATGTTCTTACATGAACGGGTATGTATGTGGTCCTGCCACACATTTGGGAAACATCCACTCATTTTCTTTAGAGCTTTATTCTTTGAGGGCATGATGTAATGTGTGGAACAAATCCAAAGTGACTGAGGCACCCCAGTGTGATTTGTAAACAATGACAGAGGATCTTATAGCCAGGATTTTCCAGGGGAGCTAATAGTTTGAAGATGCCTCGGTACTAGGGTGCCCAACAGCTAGCAACTTCAGTAGGCAAACTTTCAGAAAGAACTGAGCGATTCCCCCTGAAAAGTCACGTCTTTTAAAGTCTTTTTCTAGTTGGACACTTTAGAACTAGAGTAATCTGTCCTCATGTGTCTCAGCCTTAGTAAAGATCTGTGGGATGCAGGCAATCAAGGCACTTAGATATTAATGAAGAGGTTACTTGGTATCAAAAAGGCAACCAGGAAGGAAAGTGCAGGAACATGAAGGAAGAGGTGTCTTATAAAAATGTGACTCATAGATTCCTCTGGGTTACAAAACATCTGTTGTCTATCCATATTCAGGTAGATTGTGTTAGTGTTTTTGCTTTACACTCTTCCAGAGGTTTACTGTGATTTTTTAATCTCTTTGATTAGCCAAGAAAGTACAAGCTCACAGACCAGCGCAAGGCATTGGAGCATGGACAAAATCCATTGCCTTTCTATGCGGTCCTCAATGTGAAAGAGGAAAAGTTCAGTACCTTCAAATTTAGAGGTAAGTATTCCCAAAGTTTCTTCTGACTCTGGGTAGGGACTAAAGAGAATTTGGAGGGAGGGTGTGTGTGCATGTACAACGACAGGGGAACACATCTGTTGCTTGCCCTGGCCCAGTATTCATCTTTTAGTAAAATGTTTGTCTTTTTTGCCAACTGCTGGGTGTTGATTAGAAAGAGCAGATCTGCTGAATAACAACCTCATGCATAAACAGGGCATTTCTGAAGATCTGGGCTGAAGTTCTAGTTTTGCCACAGGCACTTTGAATGAGTGTGGGCAAATCATGTGATCTTTTTCTGCCTCAGTTCCACACCTGTGGAATGGCTTTGATGGTTCCTTAGTTTGTAGAGGTGCTGTGAAATGTAATTGTCATTTCCCTAAATACTACACTGATGAGGGTATGAAAATGGAGTGGAGTATGATTGCTATGATGGGTATGATACCCTTTAAGTGGACACAGGATACATTCAACAAAAGGTATTAAAACGAGCAGATACTGGAAAGAAACCCCACACTTTGTACTTATATTTGGTTAGGTTTATAGCTACTGTTCTACTGCAATACCTGTACAGGACAGCTTGAGTCTGGAGAGTGCACGGCCATGCCCACACTGTGATACTTTCTAGTTTGGAGCCGATGTGTCTTCAGGCTGCTTTGTTGTATCATGTAGAGTGACAGGTTTGGGTTAGCAGAGGTTTCATGCCAGTCATTCCTTGCAAGTTAGATCACACTTTAATGTTGTACGTTTGATGCTCTTGATTTAGAGAGGCAAGTGGGATTCCAGAATCTTTATATAGAAATATAAATCCAAGCTTTTGAAGGTAACATTAGACTCTTTCTGAGGTGAAAAACCTGGTTTCTTTTGTATGCAAATCATCTCCCAGTTTGTATGGAACTAGACAATGTAGTTTGCAATACAGAGCTACTGATAGTACAGAGCTGCTGAGGCAAGCAAGATCCATGGAGCTTGTGGATAGTTTTATTCACAGGGGAGGGTTTTGTTTTCTTATTTTTATTATAGTAAATATGCCATGTGTCAATTCTTTTGTAGAGTGGGCCGAGTTCTCTCCTTACGAGGTAGCCATACCAAAATACGGAGCCTCTATTCGTTCAGAATATTTTGACAGTGAGTTCTTCATGGGAAGGCGAGTGAAGAAGCTGCCAGAATCTCGGATCTGCTATCTGGAAGGTGACCTAGCAGTGCAATGCAGTTATTCACAACATGGTAGAAATACTACATGGTAGTGCTAGCTAGCCACTGGTCTGTGTACAACACTCCTTGCCAGCAGGTCTGCTCTAGGTCTTGATTCAATGGGATCTTTACCCCTTTTGTACACTTCTGCTCTTTGTGAAGCTTCTTTCCTCCTGTCCTCCCTTTTAACCTGGGCAGATTTGGGAAAGTTGCAGCAAGGTTCCACTTCCCATTTTCTGAACCAAACAAGAAGGTGGAGAAGGCAAGTTGAGGACATAATAAGCCTTCCTTCTCTGACCAGTCATCAGCTCTTCAATTTCGTCAACCATATTTCTAGGCAACACATTGCTGGGGTAGAACTGGAAGGAGCTGAAAATAAAATATAACTCATCTAGAACAACCCACAAAGATGAGAACCATCTGAGCTTTGTGGGTTGAGAATGGTGTCACTAATCTTCCCTGCCCATAAGGATGAAGGAAGCCCTTTTAACCTTCAACAACTGCTTTGACTGGCTGTTCTGCCTCAAAAGGTGAAAAGGGGAAAAGCAGCTAGTTAGAGCAATCCATCTGCCCTGGGCAGATTGTAAATCCTTGTCAGAATTTTAGCTTTTGATACCAAAACCAAGGGTCCAGTGGAGACAAAAATCCTATTTTCCTCACTGTGAAGTCTGCTCGAGATTGGATTTGTTCCTCATGTGAGTACCTGGCATGGGGCTTAATGACAAAGGATAGTTTGTTCTTTTCCAAAAGCAGACTCACATATGGAATGAATTCTGTTTTGGTCCTGGACCAGTTGAACTCCACAGAAATAAAACATGCCTGAAAGGAAAAAATGGGTCTCAGATCAATTTAGAGAATAAATCAGTTTAAAGGAGGGCCTTAAGCTTATATTGGCTTCACCACGCTTTCAAAGCCTGCTTTCTTTCACAAGAGCCCAAGTACCCAGTGAACACTCTGAAACGTTGTTTGGGTGACTGATACCTCTGTGTTACTCTGTACTATACAGTGAATGGTCTGTGTGTAGTTATCTCTTGAGAAAGAGCACTGAAGGGCTGACACCAGTATGTTTGAACCCTCTGAGACCTACTGCTCAATCTGTGTCATGACCGGGCCAGTCCACGTGGACCAATAATATGTAGCATGGATACTTGTAATAGTCAGTGGTTAACGTGTGGTGGTGCAGTATTTTTCCATGTGGTTTGACTTACAGGTCTTTGGACAAACATCTTTACTAGGAATTTGCTGGATGGCTTGTACTGGTCCTCAAATTCAAATGAATTCTGGGAACGATGGGCCAAAGATATGGTAGATATAGGTAAGAGTTTCAAAATCAGTAATTTTTTTTTGACCAGACAGCGTTTCCTATTCAGGAGACGATCAAGAAAGATACGCTATTGCTACTGTTTGTAAATAATCTCTCACGTATTCTTCCTAAATTACTGCATGTTGTGTTGCCTCACTCTGGATTTTCCAGCATGGTTTTGACCTGTATCAGAATGATCACTATGTGATATTTTTTTATTTTATTTTATTTTATTTTATTTTATTTTATTTTATTTTATTTTATTTTATTTTATTTTATTTTATTTTATTTTATTTTATTTTATTTATTTTTAACCAGAGGCACACTTCATGCTAGTTACAAATGTTTTTCATTTAAAATTTGCTCATGGTCTGTTGAATGACTCCTCCCGTGACTGCAAATGAGAGGGTTACTTTTACTTCTTTATAGGCAAAAGTACAAAGCAAGTGTGTCATTTGAAAGAGTAAAAGACAAAAGCTGTGCTTGCTTTAAACAAAACCAAATATCTCTTTGTTTAAATGGGATTGGTCATGTGCATATGTTTTCAAGCAGACTGCAAGAAACTGGGAGGGGAGGGACACACAGGAAGACAGCAAGGGCAGCGAGCCAGGAAAGGTGCCCAGCAGAACAGATTGCTGATGTGTTTTCTCACAGTTCCTTCTCTATTTCAGAAAAGCATTCCCCCGAGGAGGATGTCACTATCATCGAGCCTCCGTCTTGTTTGTCAGGGAAGTTGTATGAAATGTTTCAGGACATTATGACCAAGCGTCCACTACTGGGAAAGTCGCATAACTTCCTGAGAGGCTTAGAATTTCATAAGGATTATATCCATCAGAAAAAATTTATTGAATGGAAAGGTAACTGCAACAAAGAGTTAGCTGCAGTGTGCAGGTAACATCTCAGATTTTTTTTTTAGACTTTGGAAATTTCCCATTTAGAGATATTTTCTCAGGGTTTGGAAATCTACTGATATGGAACTATGTCCATGCTGTCTGTTTCTTTAGGGTAACAGGTTAATTAACTAGTCTATGGGCCACTCTTTCAACTCCTGAAGAGATCTGTAATTTGTGTCAAAGCATGCTGTTCTACAGAAGTTTGTCACTCTGCATAGGTACAGTAGTCAAAAGATTCAGAAAAGTTAGAATCTTTTAAGGTCAAGAAACAAAGGTGACACTGGAAGCATAAAATAGCAGGTGATTATGTGGATCAGATGAAGGAAAGCACTGGCTGCAAGCATGTGGTTGCCCGTATGTGTGGTATTTCTGCCTGATGATTTATCCACCCAGAGACCTCTCTTTAACCCTTCAGAAACAGAAATACCATGATCCAACCACAGAAAGTTAAAGCCAGATAGGTTTAGACTGTATATATTGAACAAACAGAATGCGTAGACTTGATGTATAAATTGAACAGCAATTTTCTGTGGCCTGTGCTCTGCGGGTAGGCAAAGTAAAGAGTCATAACATTTTAACCTCAAAGTCTATGAAACAATCTGTGAAATGATAGCAAGGTGATGGAGCTGAGGTTTTGCGCATCACAAACCTTCCTGTAATCCCAGCATCCTTATTTATTCTATGAGCCGGTAGCAGCGTGGGAGGACCCCGCGTTATTTAGGTTAATCTGACTTCATCAAGAAAACATGTGTTGTCTGCCTCCTCTGAGTTCTTCTCTTTGGCAACTTGTGTTTTCTCTCCTCTGTTTCATGCAAGTTACAACACTTTTTGTCCCTGGCTGCCATTGCTACGTGGTTTGCTGACAATAGCAAGAGATGGTGGAGCTATTTTGTGGATTAAGGCAGAGCTCACAGCATGCTAGGTGCTTTCAAAACGTTCAGTAAACAAAAAGTCTATTTCCTGAAAGAGTCTGCTCTAAGAAAACAAGTGAGAAGGAGAAAACAAGTAGCATAAGAAGGGTGGGTGAGAGAAGAAGCGAGCAAGTAGCTTAAGAAGGTGGATGAAGGCTAAAATTGTCGGTCAGTAAATGTTCAAAAAATAATTTTCCTTACACTTGCTCACTAGTTTTGTAAAGGCAAATGGGTAGAAGCAGATTGCAAGGAGGATTTGGAGTAAGGGAGCATAGGGACACTAAAGACTACCTCAGGGTAGATATTCTGCAGATAAAGTAAAATAAGTGGAAAGCATAAAGTCTGGAGTGGGAAAAATTAGCAGATTTTGTATCCTCTTTTGGCTGCCTGCATTAGACCAAGCTAAAACCAGGTAATGATCCATCGCTAGGAGCAAGAGGAGATGCCAGCTCTGTGAGGAGAAATGCTAGTCTTGTGGTAGGTGAAGTCTCCAGAATGTAGCTGTGTTTTAAAGGCTTCCCTGCAGCTCAGGTTAACTGACACATTAAAACAAGTCTTTAAATGCCATGTGAAAAGCCTGATTTTCATGCTGAGAAATTTGAGAACTCATGGCCTGGAATTAGCGTAATGCATTTACAGTAGGGTTCATGCTTTCGAGGGAATTCCTGAGGCAGGACTTTCTTTAAAGTCCTTTTTGGTGTGAGATGGAAGAAAACACTCTCCCAAGAAAATGCCTACTTCTAATTTATGTATCCAGCCATGAATAAATGCTGCACGGTTCCAGCTCCACGATAAGAAAATGGAGGTAACGGAATTTCAACTAAAAATATTCACCAGGCCAAATAAAACTAAAAAGTACGCTCTGTTTCTTCTGTGGGGGACTGCAAGCAAATGTCTCTCATTACAGCAGAATCTGTGAATTCCCAGCAGCCATGAATGCTAAAATAAGCAAATAATTTTGTAAAGACCTGACAGTGAGGGAATGGAAAAAATATGAGTTATTTCTTCAAGCTGCTGTCAAATATTCCAGGCTACGGAACAAGCTGGAGTTATTCTGCACAGTTTAACGCTACAGAATGAGGCCAAGGAGGCAGAGAGATCGAAAGAAGTGAAATGCTGGAACTTACCTGCAGTATTTCTGTGATCAACAGTTTCTTAAACTACCTAAGCACAAATGATTTAAGGCTCAAGGGTTCTGCCCTGGATTTTGCTACCTCATGTTGTGAACTTGAGGAACACTCCTAAACCACTATTTTGATATTTAAAACCATGGCAGAATGATTCTTATTATGTAGGACTAGAAATGGTACCAGGGGAACAATAGTGGACTTGCTGTCTACAGGTGGGGTTGCCAGCAAAGAAATAAGAGTCCACCTATCATAAACTGGCTTTAGATCTCAACTCACCACTTGGTATAACCCCCTTTTGGCTCTTTTTGGTGTTAATGTGAGGATATGTTAAAATATTCAAGCAATATTTTAAGCTGTTGGTAGGGGATGCTGTGTGCATGATTTGGTATTTTTTTTTGCAGCATGGCTAAGATAATTTATATGAGAGATCACTGAAAGCAGGTTGAAGTCAGATCTTTTCACCCTGGGAGCGGAGTCTAATCCTGAGAAAGCAAAAGCAAAAAAAGAGCAATACAAAAGTGCAGTGAGGTACTGCATTCATTAGATTTGTTGCTACACTATGAAATTGTTTTTGTTGTTTGCATTTTTCCCAGTTCTTAGGGGGAAAAAAAAAATCGGCTAAATTCTGTATTCTGTGAAAAATCACTCCCCAGAGCAGCTGTGAGGCCAGCGGAGTCTGTGTCTCACCTGCCCTCTGCCTGGCTGCCTCACGCCTGCCTTTGTGAGTGTGCCTGGGGGAGTGTGGCAACAGGCCAGATGTGCTCAGACGTGCAGTTTGGAGGGCCTGCTCCTAAGGCCACGTTTGTGGGCTCGCACTATGGCGGGAGGTGAGCCTGGTCTTGAGGGCAACCAAGGGGCTGCCCTCAACATGTAACACAGACAGAATTACTGACTCCTCCTTTCCTACCAATGCACCATTAACTATATTCAAAATGTTTTTCAGACACCGTGCTGGATGGTTTCCCTAACAATCTGACACCGCTGGAGAAGTATCTTTGCCTGATAGATGTTGGCTATTTCATCAACACCAGTGGTGCAGCACTTTTCAAGCCAGAGAGGAATGTAGATGTCATCATCTCACTCGATTATGGTTTGGGGAATGTGTTCAAGGTGAGAAGATTAACATGCTCTGCCCCTTGCAGTCCTGGTAAAACCTTCTTGTGTCATTAAAACTTTTAAGTAAATGGCTGTCTAAGTCTTGATCATATACACAAAAGCAAACCCATCACCAAATCTTGGAGGAGGAAAGAAACTTCCTTCAAGACAAGAACTACAGAAACTGTTAGGCTCTTCTCTCTGTAGTGTATTGGAGCATACACTTCCTAGGATCCTCAGGGAACTGCAGTGACAACTGGGTGCTGGAGACATGACCTTGATCTCTCCTGGTTTGTCCTCATGACAGATTCTAAGTGTGGCTTTTGGTCATTCCCTCTATTCCCTCACTTTATAGGGTGATAAGAAGCATCTTCTGACTTGTGGTGAGTGGTGGCAGAAAGTAGGGTTATACTGTGGCTACTTTGAACTAGACATTCATTGCAGAGGGATTCTAGGGACTGAATTAAGCTGTCATAGTATTTCTGGGATACCTCAGTAAACCTGATTCTTGTCTCAGTGTGAGCTTTAATGCAATGACATTCTGTGTCCACAGCAATTAGAGATGACATACAAATATTGCAAGATACAAAAAATCCCATTCCCCAAAGTGGAGCTAAGTAAAGAAGATGAAAAGAACCCAAAGGAATGTTACGTGTTTTCGGACGCAGAGGACCCCAGAGCACCCATAGTAATTCATTTTCCCCTGGTGAATGACACCTTTAAGGAATTCAAGGAGCCTGGTAAGTTCAGTCAACAAAACTATACTTTCTAGTTGAGTTCAGGCCATTTGTCTTTCCACAGCACGGATCTTATTTGTCCTTTGTAGCAATAATTTTAAGTGAGGGCACAGCCTTTTTGTGCGTGAGACCATCCTGTCTCCTGCCCATCACAGTCATACAGGTATATTTGCCTCTTCCATTGGGCTATGAATGAGCATGCCCACTCATCTGTCAGGACGGGTTTAGGTTACTGCATTCAGCTCAAAGTACCTGAGTTTCCACCATGGCAGGGGACAAGGAGGTGTCAACTCTTTTCCTGTTAACCTAGTCATGTTAACATTCTCACCAAAACTGGGATGGTGTTCTCCACATAGAGAGTAAAACTCATCCAGTAAACCATGATGCAACAGAGGTAGCTGAGGCAGGTCCATGTCTCTACTGATTAGCCCCCACGTACTGCTCAAGAGGCAGGTTAGCCGACTCCAGCAGACTCAGTGATGTTGAGTAAGACGCAGGACAGAACAAGGCTTTAAGCCACAACCCACACTGCAAGGAATACTGGAGAAGGCAGCACTTGCAATTGTGAGATGCTGGGGAAAAGGTAGGGCCAGAATTCCTCCTTGATCTACAAGACACCAAGAACATCTGCCGCCTCCTTCCCTCGCCTTCCCCCTATCGATTGGAGACCTAGCAGTAAGTAAACAGGCTGGGCACTGGTTGCTTCTCCCATACTCTCATGTCTTTGTGCCAGCCACCATCTAGATGGAGAGAATTAGCAAGTCTCTCCAGCAATAATAAAAGTGATGGTTTTGTCCCAAGTGTCAGAGCAGAAGGAATGGGCACGTGGCTGCTAACAGCTGGCTCAAGTAATTCTGTTGTGAACGTGTTCAGAAACATAAATAGTAGGAGGTGGAGGGGATACAATGTTTAGTTGGTATGAGGGTAAGAACCATAAAAGTTACTGATAGTCCTGCCTTGGCCTAGCCATTATACAGTGTTGGTACAAGCATTGTGGGAGGAGGAGGTTACTTCCTTTACTAAAAGACAGTGAGTAGAAAGACTGCCAGGAAAGCTCCGTTAGTCTGTGGTGTACACAAGGGAAAGCCTGTATTAGCTCACAGAGAAGGGCCTTGTCCTGAGCTTGCTGAAGAGCTTTGCGCATGCGTTTGGCAGCCCTGCGCACATGATTAACAGACAGCAAGACCCTAAGTTTCCCAGGTAACACAGCTCATATCCTTCCTCCCCTTCCCCAGGGAATTCAACGACAGATGGCATTGCTGTGGGGACATAAGCAGTTGGGTTGGTTCTGTGTGGAGGCCCAGCAGGCCCTGGGCAGGGGGGCCTGCCCTCAGGTGTTGTCTTTGAACGCAGACACGAAGCAACGAAGGCCGCGTTAGAAAAAGAGAGCCTCAGTACGGACTAGGGTTTTCCAACAGCTTGTGGGATACTCTGCAAAAATCAGACCGGCAGTACCTTGTTGGTGCTTCTGCTGTCTGACTTCCGTAACCTAAGACCTTCCTCCGTGCCGGAGCTCTTACAGCAATGAAACCCTGCAGTATCTCTCACACCACCTTTTGAATTATCAGGCCATGGGGAACCTCTGCTCTCCCTCGCTACTGCACAACACAGCAGGCAGAGCACTCGCTCTCCTTCCAGCTTTATCCAAAATTACATTGTGGTACTGGGACCCCAGCACAACGGATGTCTCTGCAGGAACATTTGGGGAAGGTTATGAACAGCAGCAAAACAGGTTAAGTAAAGCTCCTTTTCTGCTGTGATGTTCACTAATGCTCAGAGAATATGTGCAGTAAGAGATACACCAATAAAATCATGTTTAGAAACTCTGTGGATGAACAGAGGAGATACTCATAGAGGGAACGAGGCTTGTTAGGTGGAGGCTGGAGATGGTGAGATATTGCCATTGAGCAGTGGCTAGCAGGTGACACAGGTGAGTGTTGTAGAGTCTCTCTGAATGAAAGATGGATGAGATTATGCAGAGGAAAGCAGCTGCTGCAGCTTCTTGGTGCTCCGGGCCCAAATTGGTGAGCTGTGACACTCACCTGCATGTCTCTGAGCAGCCGGTGATTCATCAATCAAGCTGACAGCCAGCAACTAACGTGGGTGGTTGGGGGAGAAGGGCCCTTGGCAACCTGCTTACGCAGATTTCAAGTTTAGCAGTGGAGCTTTTCATTTCTAGATGGCTGAGAGACACCTTGTGGAATGTAGGTACTGATTTTTCTTGCTTTTAACTATTTAAATTTTAGAAAAGAGAATCAGCTTGTGAAGTGTCCATTTACAATGCAACTGTAGACTCTGGTTTTGTGTGCTTGAGGCATACGCAGCTGTATCTGGATGTGGATAGCACAGATAATATGGCTCTCTGAATACTGGGAGGCTCAGTGCAGCAAAACTTGGACATTTTTAATACAGCCACTTGTAGTGACAGCCTGCGCCCAGCACCCTGAGATCACACTGCCCAGAAACCACTAGATTAGACCAAAACCTGCAGTGTCTCAAGCAAAATTCACGTGTCATTGTCATGTGGTTGTAGCCCTCATAAGGAATATCTCAGCAGTCTGTTTGTAGCCCTGCTGACAGTCATCTCACAATACGTTTATGGTTTGGGCATGTTTGTTTCAGGCTGCAGGGAGATAGATACGCTCTCGTCAACGCTTAGTGAGGTTTGATCATGGATTTTGAAAGGCGTTACAGGTGTGTGGCTTGTCTGAGAATCAGTCTTGTAGGGTTTGGGAAAGGATGTGGACCCAGGGGCACGCTGCCCAGGAATGACTGCAGGGGCAGGACAAGGGGGAAGGTAATGACTCGGAATCACGGAATCTTCAGAGTTGGAAGGGACCTTTAGAGATCATCTAGTCCAACTCCCCTGCTAGAGCAGGATTGCCTAAACCACATCCCTCAGGGCTGCATCCAGGCGGGTCTTGAAAATCTCCAGAGAAGGGGACTCCACAACCTCCCTGGGCAGCCTGTTCCAGTGCTCTGTCACCCTCACTGTAAAGAAGTTTTTCCGTGTATTTGAACGGAACTTCCTATGTTCCAGCTTGTGCCCATTGCCCCTTGTCCTGTCGCTGGGAACCATTGAAAAGAGCCTGGCTCCGTCCTCCTTAAACCCACCCTTTAGATACTTGTAAACATTAATCAGGTCCCCCCTCAACCTTCTCTTCTCCAGGCTAAAGAGTCCAGCCAGCCCTGACTCCTGCCAGCCCTGCTGAGGGATTTCCAGGTCTGAGCTTTGGCAGGAGCGGGAAGGAGAGCGGCTGGGAAAGCTGACCAGGAATGGCTCTTTCAAGCTGAGGAGGGTGCAGTCTTTCCTGGAAGCTGTTGTTAACAGCGGGTTCTGCCAAGCAGATCGGTCCCCCTCCAACACCGTGTGTTGTGTGCTCCAGATTCAGCTCACTGTGGTGGCTTTTGTCTTTCTCTGCAGGGGTAAAGCGCTGTCACTCAGAGATGGAAGAAGGCAAAGTAAATCTGGACAACAACTGCTCACCCTATTACCTCATTAGGCTAATCTACTCCTCCGAAAATTTTGACAAACTCGTGAACCTGAGCAAATACAACATCCTCAATAACAAAGACCTGCTCCTCCAGGCAATCCGGAGTGCTGTGGAACGGAGGAGAAGCAGCAGGACTGGGTATCTCCCCAGCCACTCTGGAGCTGGATACCACTAGGCTGGGTTTTCGCACTGTTCCCCACTGAAGGCTATGACAGTCACATTCCAACACATCACAGTCACATTATAACATGTCACAGTCACATTCCAACACATCACAGTGTTCATTATTTGCAGGAAACTGAGGAAACCTGTACATTTCTCATCTTGCCTTGTTCAAGTTCCTAGCTTTCAAAAGGGTTTATTTAATCTCCTTCCTCCAAGTTTTCAGACCACAGAAGCCTCACACTGTGGTCTTACTTGTTAAGAAATTAGGGTCCTGGTTAGCAGAGGCCTTCCAGGATCTCCCTGATGTTATAGAATATGGTGGTGGTGATAGTGATAGTTCTTTGTATGCGCCTGTCCCCTCAATCCTGAGCCCATTGTCGGTGTCTTTTCAATGCTTCGTTACAAACCAAGTCCTGGCCATTTGCATTCAGTAATGTCCAGATTTTCAGACAGGCTGAGCAACTAGAATTTGCACTGAATTGGTGGGCTCAGCTTTGAAGTCAGGCCAAAGAGT
This sequence comes from Chroicocephalus ridibundus, assembly GCF_963924245.1. Classification (NCBI taxonomy): domain Eukaryota; kingdom Metazoa; phylum Chordata; class Aves; order Charadriiformes; family Laridae; genus Chroicocephalus; species Chroicocephalus ridibundus. The sequence goes on along the minus strand of NC_086287.1, from coordinate 44,630,711 downwards.
CATATATATCGGTGAACAACGGCCAAACTGCAACGTGGACAATTGCATTCTGTCTGGCCGATTCCCCTTGCTGATTTAGAAATTATTCCTTTTTTCCATTCCCCTGCAAGAGTTTGGCACAGAAACGCTGCTCCGGACTGCCACGAGGGGGGCAGTTACATTTCAAAGAGAGAGGACGTTAGCTGCAGAGAGCGAGTACGGTTCTTTTGAGCGTTGGCTGGAGGAAAAATTCTGCATAAGGCGTGAGTGATTATATTGATTTATACGGGTATTGCCTTTATGCTTTAAAATGTCAAGAGCCTGAAACGAGCTTTTGATACCAGAAACTTGAGGGGAGTAACTACCATAGACTCAAGTACATTTAATTTAATAATCATGACCAAGACATAAGCTGGTGCTCCTTACATATGCAAACTGAATGTAGGATAACATAACTCACTAACAGAGTGCATAGCCATTGTATTTTCACACCCAGAAGACTTTTTTCCCTTCACAATCTTCTATCCCTAACATCATAAGCAAGGTATTTTTAATAGGTGCTACACTAAAATAGAGCACAAATAAAAAAAAAAAAAAAGGAAATTCTTTATCACACCTCCTTGCGAGAGGAAAATATTTGGAAAAATGACGCCTGGTTTTCATTTGCTTTGGAGTGCAGTGAAAGACATTGCCTTGAACTAGGAGCTTGGAACATCTTTATAGCTCTCCTCTATATTTAAAGGATGGTAGGGAAGGACGGTGATCACTACAAAACAGAGCCCTACAGATGTCAGAGAAGTTTCCAGACTTCATAGCACTGAAGGTTTTGGACCTGCTTCTGGTTTATTAATACAAACACAGCATATTCATCAGGAGGCCCATGGACAATCTTACATATTTCTTCTGTGTTGGAAATTTACTTGATATCTAGAATTAGTTTTACTTGAAATCCAAAATAAGACAGAGAAACAGGGGTCTGTCTTTTTGGTCTACGCAGACAGTATTCAAGCTCAGAAGGAGAGCATTTACAAAAGGCTTCATTGCCTGAACCCTGCATCTACTAAACGCTTCTTCTGCTGCAAGCAGTGTCAAGGAATGAGCCTCAGCAATATTCCTTCTACAATGCTTATTTACTGAGCTAAGGAATACTGTGCAAAACCTGAGGAGTCTTAACAGCTGGAATGCAACTGTACGACTGAATTCAGACCAGGAGAAGATAAGAACTAATTGGATACCGGCTGCAAGAAAAAACCATGAAGAGCCATTTTGAGTTGAAGGGTGAGATGGCAGCAGGGGGCTACCTCAGAAAAGAGTCCTGCCAGCAGGATCTGTTACCTCCATGTCGGAGAGCAGCACGTCCTGGCACCGCATGCCGTGCTGCAGGTACATGCACATAGAAGCACAGGCGGCTGTGTGCACCCCCTGCTCAGGGTGCGCACTGTTTTCATGCTCTTCTGGCTGGTCCCATAAAGAAACCCCTTCCTATAAGCCACTTGCACAGAGCAAAATCTGGTTCCAGCATGACTTGCGCGGAGGCTGGGTGCTTCCACCTCCTGTGGTCTGCTGCACCCTCATTCACCTGGGCTCCGGCGCGTGGCCCCACAGCCGCTGGGTGTTGGAGCCCTGGCTCGCCTCAGCCGGGCAGTGGGAGCGGAAAGGATGGACAAGGAGTGAGTGACGGCACCATGCCGCCCGTCTCCATGCCCTCTCTGTGTTGGTGTGCCGAATTATTGCTCATGTCGTCCAGCGCTGTGCTGTTACACAGGAGGTGCGAAGGGCTGAGCTGGAGGGGAGGGCTGGGGGCTGAGCGACTTGTGAGGAGCCCCAGTGATAGCAGCCGGCAGCAGCTTTTCTGCTGCAGTGGTTAAAGGACTGAGTTCGGTGAGGGACACTGGTGTTCCCCACAACATCCTGGGATTTCTTCTGACACTAAACCAGTATCTAACTGAAGCTGGAAGACTTGGCCTCCAGGAACAGAGATTCAGGGCAGCCCCCGCCGAGATGATACCGCAGATTCGTCAGGAGCAAGACCACCAATGATGTTACGTAATTGCCTTTTGTTTACACATCATCCACATCGTACATAGGAACACTGTTTTACCTCATCTACCTAATTTTTACGCTCTGCTGCTGCAAAAAGACATCCCTGTTTTGTTCGTGGGCTACAGTGAGTGATCCGTAACCTCGGCAGCACGTGCCCAGCAGCGAGGTGGCTTGGCCACGCTGAGGAGATCGGGTCTCCCGAAATGCTGCACAGACCCGTAACTGGGGCGTGTTTGGTGCATTCGTGGTGCTGCTGATGCAAACGGAAATGCCCACTAAAATGTGAAAGAGTCAAAAACACCCCCCCCCGCACAGAGTTTTCGGGTAACCCACAATCAGTGGAAAGTACTTTTCTGAGGGACTGCTGAACCCTGTTATAGAGCTGGGGAGCTACCTGTGGCTAGGGAAGGAGGTGGGAAGGTGGCGTGACTCCCCCTTTGCCAGGGGAACTGTCACCCAAGGTTGCACCAACACTTGAAGTAGGGCTGGGGACTGCTGTTTTATCTTGCCGCCAAGAGGCACAGCAAGCCTGTGCCCCTTGATCTCCTTGGGGACCCACGTGGTACCCCTGTAGCCTTAAACTATAATAGTTTTTTGAAATATATCTTTGCATTTCAGAGCCTGAAATTATGTGAGGGCTGTATCATTGCCCATAAAAGTGTTTGGTTTTGGTGCTTTGTTTTGTTTTGTTTTGTTTTGTTTTCTTGCTTGCTTTCATATTTTTTTGGTTTTGTTTTTGTAGCATGACATTGAGGGAGTGTGTTGCTGGCCTGATGGTGTGGCACGAGGACCTGGAGGGCATTTGTGAGGGCAAAGGCTGCTGGAGGCCTCTGCAGGGTGGAGGTACCTGCACCTGGCACAGCCTTATCCATGCAGCTTGTTGGGAAGCGGTGGCTGGCACATGCTGTCCCCCAAAGCACACCTGGGCTCTGGCTCAGAGCACGCGAATTTGCACAGCCCCAAACCCACAAAACTGTAGTTGCAGTGACGTACGGCTGATGAGTGACCTGCGCACAGGTCTGCGCCTTGGTCCTTGCTTCCTTTAGGGTGTGCATGGAGTCTAAGGGAACGGGCCACTGAAATGTCGTGTGTTTGTTCCCCTAAAGGCTGTACGTTTTGTTCCTTCTCCCCAGTCTTGCCTGGCCTTGTGCCACATGCTGTCAAATGGCTGCTTGACCGGAGGGCACTAAGACCAGAGCAGGCCCTGGGAGGAGAAAGCTGTCTCTCTGCGGCTCACCATAACAAGGCATGTGTGAAAAGGCGCATGGCACGGTCATAAACCAGGCCTTGCTGTTCTGGCGTTATGTTTGCTTAACCGCTGAAGATGAATTCACGCGTGCAAAAAAAAACCCCAAAACTCATCCGAAATGCACCCCAGATCCCTGCTCTCAGATGAACATTTTGCTGGAAAACCCCCACGAATACAGAGCTTGCTATCTGCTGCCAAATGCAAAGGAAACAAAAGTTCTTACAACTGTTAGCTACTCTTTATAGAAATTGCTTGCTTGTGTCTTTTATCCGTTTAGTAATATATTAATTAAAAATAAAATATTGCAAAGGAGCACCAGACCCATGAAAGTCTTTATGCGCTTAAACACAAGGTTACATTTCCCCCCTTTGTGTTAGCACTATTTATGCTAGATGCCGGCTCAGCACTTTGTAGGGCATTTACTGGTTTCAAGACTGGGTGGAAAAATCAGAGGGAAGTTGTTCTGGTTTACAAAGGCATTGAGAGCCTGGAAAAAAGTGGAACAAAATCTACCTCCTGTGGTAAAACCCTGTTTGGTGGAACGGCCCAAGGCAGGGTAGGAAGGCAGCTGTACTGAGCCACTGCCAAGGCACAGCTTTATTTTGCCTCTTGTGTACTCTCAAACGCGTACAGAAGTCTGCCTTTCACTGGACTTTACTGTTATTGATTAAATGATGAGGTTAAAATACCTAAGTTTGAAAAAAAGGAAGTTTTATTTTTTTTGTAAAAGCAGTTAAAAAAGATCAAGAATAAAGGAAAATGCACCAGTTTCCCATTACTTTCATTTACTGTATTTTTTCGGGACAGGCAGCGGCTGCAGCAGGGGGTACAGCAGATGAGTGAGCTGGACTAGCCAAAAAAATTGTAATGATTAAATCACCTTGTTGGGTGAGAGTGACTGACCTGAATCTGTCTGAACACACATTTAAACTGTAGATGTTGCATGTACCCATAAAGTATTTACATAAACGTGGTGTTATGCACCCTCCTTCCCTCCTGCTGGAAAATTGGTCAAGGCAGAGGAGACGCCGGCACGCAAGGAGCAAGAACTGTGCTTCAGGCTGGCTGACAAAGGGCAGAGGCTGAAGTCCTTGTCAGAGGAGTTCAGGACTTGAAGCTTTGGCTTCCGCTGCTCAGGGAAGAGCCCTCAGTCACTACACTGTCCTGGGTGAAAAGTACTGCCATTTCTCACCAGCTTTTCTAGGTAACTTTTCTTTGGCTTAGAAACAGAGATAAATAGGAAAAAAAAAAGATATTCTTCATCATGATTGCACTGTACCTTAACAAGTAGAGCCTAAAATCCAAATGGTTGCACCAGTAGATGGATATTTAAGCAAAAAAGGGCTAAACAGGCCCCATCTCATGCTGGATGCTTGATGTGATCACTCCTTCGTTAGCCAGGACTTGAGTCTGGGTCTCAGGTGAACGGTCTCATCGGCGTGTTATTTCGAGGCGCACCGGGAATCTCTTTCTTTTCCTTTTGGATCTGCTCTGCTTCATCCCGACTGGTGAAAAAAAAAACAAATTCAGACTCAGAGAGCTGGAACGTGGTCTCTATGAGCCCATTGCAGGGGGGTGGACCCCTCAGACGTGAGAGTGTTTGGTCTTGTGACAAAACCGCACGCCCAGCTTTAATTGCATGCCTGCCACTCTCCTGTATTACTATACCTCTTAGGCATAAGGATATAAAGTACATAAAGAGGAGACTCTCAGCTGAATCCTCTTGCACATCCAGGCTGAAGCACAGTAAAAGAAAAGCCCAAGCCACCAGCAGCCCCGTGCCATGTGCTGTTTTTCCAGGCTTGGGCTTCTCCCTGGAAGAGCACTGGCAGTTGTGTCTCTGCTCCTGGGGAGAGCTACACGTCTAAAACCACACAAACCGCTAAGTTTTCCCTTCTTGAAGAGAAAGGAGGAATTTACTGTCCACAGCTGCTAACAATTTCCAGGTATAGCACGCTGCTAACACACCATTCACATAAAACCTCATAAGAGAAAAATGACCCTGAGCAGCCCTGTTGTATAGACAAATTAGTTTTGTGGTGGCAAAAGGGGTGGGCAAAGGAAAGAATAACATTATTTTCGGGTCAAAACCTCCACTTCCCAAAACAACCAAACCTGTCTAACCTACAGCGTATAAAAAGTCCTGCTAAATTGCCCCTGTTGGCATTTTTAATGGGTTTCGGTGCTGCGCAGTGGCTAACGCTGGAAACGTGCCCCAGGACTAAGTTGTGGCAGAGGGACACGCGTGGGCTGGGCCTGGGCAGGAATTAGGGCATCGGGGTGGTCAGGAAGGCTCGCTGCTGCGCTTGCAGGTCCTCCCTCGGGCAGCAGGAAAGCTTAAGGGATTTAAAGATGTTCTGGGCTAAACCATGATATTCATAAACATTGAATTAGATAGGGGTTTGTTTTGGGTTGGGTTGGGGGGGGTGCATGTGTGTGCGGTGGGGAAGTACGCGGGCACACACGCTTGCTTGGCATCTCCATGGGTTTCTTTATTTCACTTGTTCAGAGTCCTTGGAAGAGCAAAATCCGTGTCTCCTGGCTTGCACCCTCCCGGAACAATAGTTACCATGAATTTTCTTTCTGCGGGAACCCAGAGCTGGAGCAGTCACGTGTGTCTAGCCTGGATTTCCCTACTGGAAATGTGTAATAGACATTTAACCCATTGCACTTCTACAATGCCCCATATGTAAGGATGCAAGTGTTTTCCTAAAGCCTTAGAACAATTTACTGCTCGGTACCAGAGGAGAGAGAGGAAGTAGGCAAGATTCCCCCCCGCCCAGAAACAGCCCACAGCTTCCTATGATAGTCCTGCTGTGGAAGAGTTCAGGTATCATCCCGTGTAACCGGGTCTCTTAATGCTAACGCCAAGATACTCTGTTTAGGCAGCATGATAACTTGGGCCAGGATTTTAGCTTTCTGCTTCAAGCATCGACAACCAATTAATGGATATGAGTAGCATAAAATTGTAACTGTGTGTAATGATAGTCTGCCAATCAGTGTGTTTTGCAGTGTGATCGGTCCAGGCAGAACCTAAAGAGAACCATGGGCATGTGGAAGCAGCAGTTTTAATAATGGCAATGACACTGTTAACAGAAAATGTAATCCTGGTTCATGGGATATAAAGCAGTTCCTGGTGGCAGAAGAGTTATTTGCAGGAGGGAGAGGGAGAGAATGAAGTATCTGATCACAGAGCACGATCAGTTTAAGACTGGAAAGCCAAACTCATCCCAGCGCCTGAGATAAAACTATGTGACATTGCTTCAGTTTGTTCCTAGCCGATCCCTGGCAGCCAGCACTGTCGGAAGATATATGGCCAGATTAAGTTTGTTAATGTTAGCTTTGAGCACACTATCCCCTCCTTGCCGATGCGGCTCAAGGGAGGTCCTGCTGCTGCTGCTGTGCAGCCTGTATCTCCTCTCAGCCTCTTTGGGGTTTCTGCTGGGAAGGCCTCTCCGGGATAAACAATGTCAAAATGTCTCACACACACCCCAGCTTAAAAGCCACGCTTTCAGCAGTCACCGCTGGCAATTATGAGAGTCTTCTTGAGCAACAGCAGCTTGTGTCTTGCAGGAAGCAATGGCTCGAGCCACCTAAGCTGCCTCCTCAGTGCACTGCGCAGTGCCGAGATGGAGGTGTGCAGGTACGGACACGGGACTTGAAACGTAGGAGTACGGGGATGAGGAAACAAGAGCTGTACGCCGGCGGATGAGCCCCAGTTTGGGATCACGCGGCTTCTCCTGTGTGAGGCTTCTGCTTTGGGAAGCCAGGCTTGGAAAAAGCACGAGGACTGGGCAATGCCGCTGGTGAGATCTGCAGGCTGCTACAGCTCTCCTGTTAGGGAAAATCACTGAGAGACCCACACCACAGTGTAAAATGCTTTAAGGCATTTTAAATATATTTATTAATTACTAGTGAGCCCCAGCTTACCTGTGGGTGTGGATGCCTGGAAACCCAAACCCCACTCATCCTTCAGTAACATTTGCAATAATGCAATAAATGCTTACATGTAATAATAACAGGCTTCCAGCTCATGATCTACTTTTTTCACGCCCTCCCCCTCCCATCCCTCTGGCAAAGGGCAAAAGAGATGTTTGCCTCTTTAGTTGCCCATTACAGTGGTAGGTGCAACCCCTCTGAAGCTACCTTTGAAAATTGGCTATTTATAGCTTAGCAAAAATAATTTTGCAAGTGTTACTTTTCCTTAGTAAAGTCGTGCTTTCGATCCACCAAAATTACAGCCCACCCAGATCTGAGGATAATTTCCATTACTTTTTTTTCTATTGTTGAAAATGACTTACAGCAGAATAGCATAAAGTGCGCTGATACATTGGCAGGTGCGGAAAGACAAGCTCACACTCACTCATTTAATTCCATGGCATTTTGCATTTCTAATGTGTGAATCACTTTTGAAAGGTTGAATGTCTTCCCGGTAAGAATCTGGCAAATCTTGAAAAGTTCATTTTTATTAGGAAATAACTGCTCTCTTATTTGCTTTCTTCCCGGGAGTGATGCTCAGGTGGCTGCCAAGGGATTTTTTTTTTTTTTTTTTTTGTCGGATGCTAGAGTGAGGTTGCTGCTTACGTTCAATAGCTGTGACTTTGCAAAGTGCCATTCAGAGCACAACAAAATAAATCTGTTATGCTGGAGCTGCCCTAACTGCACAGCTGACTCAATGGGTCATTTACGTCAGCACCTCAAGGCAAAAGCAGAGCATGAAAACATCATAAGACGAGACAAAGCATTAAGCGCAATTATCTTTCATCTGCGGAGACTGGGGATCAGGTTGCAGTTATTCTTAGTCTGATCTCATCTAAGACCACAGTAATGCAATTTGGCGTGGCTGACGATCCCTGCGAGTGAGGTACGGACCTGACAGCATCTAATTCCACTCATTTGTCAATACTAAGCTCAAACAATTTAAAGGCTGAAGCCTTTCACACGCCTGCAGCTCTGGCCACCTGGGCTGTTACAGTTCAATTTCTGAAAATGGTGACAACGCTTTTCTGCAAATTGCTTCCGTTGTGATTAGATGATCATTCCGCTCTCGGTATATACTTTTGACTTGCCATCTAGTTTCCAACGCAACAAAGTGTTGGGAAAGGAATGAGACCATTTTATCCAGAAAAATCTCTGCAGGCCATGGTCTTATTTCACAGTAAAAAACTTTTTAAAGAAAGACATTTTTAAATTTAATTTGTTTCTCCACCATTGTGTAAGGCTTTATAACTTCTTTAACTGGGGTCAGTGACCTCGTCTTTATGCTCCGGTCCTCAGTCTTAGCCACTGAAAGGGAGCAAGTAATACATCATCGCTGCTGGGATCGTGAGTTTGGAAGCCGAGTGTCTCCTCACACAAGTGCACACATGTGCAGGCGTGCGTGTGGGGGGGTGCACGACCATCCATCAAGAAGGTTTTGTCTAGTCCCCTGTAGGAAAAGATTCAGTTCAACATACCTGGCCACCTAATCCAGCAATTTCATAGCATTATTGCACAAGTTTTCACTCTAAATTTGTTTCAATTCTCTGCTGTGTCTCCCACCAGGGAGACAAATGGAGGAGAAAACCTAGTGATGGAAGATATGGAAAAGGCTGAAGTATTCCATACGTTTTTTTTTTCTTTTTTCCTCTTCTCTCTTTTTTCAGTACTCGCAGGTAAAGCCTGGTCCCAGGCCTCTGTGCGTGGCAGCACTGATAGGGAAGGAGCTGGGAGATCAAACATTTGGGAAGCAACAGATCAGGGGCCACTTAGAGAAGCTAGATGTTCGGGAAAGTGTTTCACTAGCAGGCTGTGTGACTATGGGACTGCTGCTCTACTAGCTATGAAGCATTATGGTGGCAGGAGGAGGTCTCTCATGATGGGTCACAGTCTAATGTGAAGGCAAGAAGGGATCTGGTAAACTACATACGAGGCCAATCAGCCTCACTGCAGCCACTGGTGAGACCATGAAGCAAGTCCTCCTGGACTTCATTCCAAGCACATGAAGGAATAGGCGATAATCAGATGAAGGTCAAGGTGGCAATCAGGAACATTCAACACAGATTTACTAAGAGGACAGCAGGCTCGGACCATGTGATTTCACTTCATGGTGAAATTACCAGGTATGTGGTCATGTGGAGGAAAGTAGGTGTAATATACTTCAGGTTTAGTAAGAGCTTTTGTCCCTTGTCTCTAAGAGCATTCTCATTGAGAAGCTGTTGAAGTCTTGCTGGATAAACAGACTGTTAGATGGCTTGAAAACTGTCTGAGCTGTCTTCTGCAATGGCAACAATTGATGGCTAGACTTCTGAACGTTGGCAGGTGACAAATGGAGTATTCTGGGGTAAATACTAATATTGTTCTACCACTTCATCAGTAAGCTGTACAGCAAGGTAGAGCACATCCTCAGTGCATTTGCGGACAATAGTAAAAAACCAGGGAGTGGCTGACATGACAAATGGTAGATTTTCAATCCAGAAGGACTTCGAGAAAACTTGAGGATTGGACCAACAGAAATCTCATGAAGTTGACCAAGGAAAAGTATGAAACTCAGCACCAGGTGCAGAATATGCCCCTTTGTCAGCACAGACTGAGCAGCAACTGCCTGAGTAGCAGCTCTGCTGAAAACATGTCAGTCACAGTGGCGCCCATGGTCAGTATGGGTAAGGGCTGCAAATAAAGCAAACCGCGTAACGGGCTACGTCAGGAGCTGAACCCCCTTTAGTCAGGAGTGATGAGGGCATACATGTAATATGGTGACCAGTTTGGGGATGCCCAGTTCAAGGGAGAAGCAGAGAAACTGAAGTGGGTGTGATGGAGGGCTACCAAGATGATGAGGGGTTTGAGGGCACACAGCCTATGAGGGCAGGCTGGTAGAGTTGCACTTGCTTAATTTGGCAAAAGAGAAGGCAGCATGACAGCACCTTCATCTGCTGAAGTGCAGGTACAAAGCTGATGGGTCTATGCTCTTCTTGGTAATGCTGTACGACACAGCAGAGGACAACAGGCACAAGTCCTGGCTTGGAAGGTTCATATAAAACTTTAGGAAAAAAAATCACTCAGAGTAGAGCAGCACTAAACAGGTCACCCAGAGAGACTGAGGAATTGCCATCCTTGGAGGGTTTTTAAGGCTTGTCTAGACAAAACCATACCTGATCTGATCAAGTGCTGATGATTATTTGGCTTTGAATAAGACGCCAAATTACAGACCTCCAGAGGTCCCATCCCACTGACACTTCTGTGTTTAGCCCAAGGAGTGGTATCTCTTCAAGATAAGCGTTACACTACTTGCTGAAAAGAACAGACTCAAACTGATATGGTGGCCCATCTTCATGGCACTGCAGCTGCTGCATCATGCTGGGGCTTTGCTGTGTGCACTGTGGAGATAAAATCTGGTAATTTGTGTGCACTTAACATCTTGTTCAGCTATAGAAATTTAAGAGGAGTGAAAAAGGCCAATAGTGTAATAAGAACAAGATGAGACTTCATACAGATAATATACTATTAGACATGCTTTTTTCCTTTACCCACATTCTCCCAAAAGACTACCTTATATAATTCCTACTCAACCCAGCTTCCCAACAGACTGGTCAATCAACCTTGTTTTCGGTCTTTCTGAGAGCAGTGGTCTGGGGAACAGTCTTCCTCCTTGCTATCCTGCTTTTCCTCTCATTTTACACTGAAAGACTGATTGCTGATGCATTATTTTAGTTTCAGATTCCCTTAAAAATTAGTAACTCTGGGGGACTTTTTTTCCTGGTAACCTCATCCAGAAAGAATTGGAAAATAGTTAGGAAACTGTTGGTTAATGTGTTGTAAAAATGAAAGATCGTGGAGACTACAGAACGCTGCAGGAATTATATAACAAATGTTCCCTTTGAGACTTCTGCTCCTGTGGTGCACAGACCGCCCAACCCTCTTAAATCTTATCTGTTGATATTTGCAAAGCTACTTGCAAGGTGGCTGCTGTTCACTCACAGCTTGCACCTCAAGCTCTGCTCAGTGCTCCCCATTTCTGTCTCACAGAGTCACTGTCTGGCCTAACGGTCCCTCTGCCCTTCCCTCTTCCATTAGGTCACTTGGAGTAGATATCGCTTAGGTGATATTATGAATGACAGAGTCATCGTATACACAAAAGTATACCAGATGCAGTCCTGTTTAAGTATATTTAATGGTTTTACTAGATTTAACACATAATTAAAATAAGTTCCAAGGGTAGTGATTAACTTAAAACATATCAATACGTTTCCAGAGGGCTGGATTAAGATGTAATGGTGAAGGATCTGGTATTCATTGAGGCAAATGTCATTTTTCTCTTCCTGCTTCTAGTAGAGATGGAAGCAGCTTTGTTTGATTACCAGTTTGTTCTAGGCTCAGGGTGGTGATGGAGGCTCGCGTCACTGTAGTCCCATCATCCTTAAAATCTCTGGAAAATTCTGCAGACTCTCTCTCTGGTTTGATTTTGAAGGAAGGTGTTCTCCTATCAACAACATGCATCATCAGAAAATCAGGTACAATCATAGGGGAGTTTAAGTCACTGTGTATATGTAAGAACTTGTTAGGCATCTAGCTCAGTAGCAAAAATCCACCAGGCAGAGGGACTAGGATTTCACATCACAGTCTGTTAGATTTTTCAGACTCCAAACGCAACAGAAATTGATGTGCACTACAGGCCAAATTTCCTCATTTGTCTGTGTTTTACATGCCTGTGTTTGGATTCTAAAAACAGCCTTTGAGGAAAGTATTCAAACAGTGCGACTTTAGACAACTGGTTTGGCTCCTTAAATTAGGAGGCTGGGTTTCTCTTAGATGCTGCTGGAGTGAATATTCAGAGGAAAATCCAAGGCATCTATTGTAGACTCCTGCTCTGATTCCCTCATCTGTTGGAACAAGCCTCTCTCTGTTGAGCATACAGGTAACCCAGTCTTCAGATCAGATACTTTATTTCAAGAACTTTGGTGCCTACAATAGGTGATACAAGAATTCCTCTGGGTGTCCCAACTGGTTGTCAACCACAGTCACGATATGGCTGACTATAGTCAGGCCCATTTTTAAAAACTGTCTGTAGCACATCATAAATGGCACAAATTAATTGAGGCAGGGTCATACTCAAGAATAATGTATTTTACTGGATTAGTGGCAGAGAAGAGGGACTTATTGACGTCAGGGCAATCTCCCTTTGTAGGTGTCTGCTACCTAAGCACAAACAGCGGTGACGTCAGTTCAGCCTTGAAGCGCAGAGCCCCTACCTTGGGAGTGAGCTTTTGCTGGTTAGTCTTTCAGCAGAGTCTCTGTCTGGAAAATCCCATGGTCTTGTCTGGGAAGTCTCTGTGTTTGGGGTGAAAGGCTGCAGCAGCATTGTGGAATGTGATCTGCTACTCTGTCCTGCAGAGTCAAAGAACGCAAATAAAAACCTTCTGAAGTAGTGTTAGAGGCAGAGTTTGCCAGTTCTGGGTCCGTAACAACTTTCTCTGAACACCATTGTTATAATTGTGCTATGGCTTCCTTTCCAGTAAGCCTAGTGAGGTGTCCAGAAAGAGATCTAGAAGCTAGATCTAGAAGCTAGATCTAGAAGCTAGATCTTTTTCTACATCAACAGAAAAGCTGTTGATCAAGATTCAAAGCAACCCCTTAATAAAAGGATGAATACAGTCCTTGGGCAAGGCCCCTCCTTCCTGGGAATAACCTGATGCTGGCTGCAGTACAACTGAAAGGCTTCTTTGCAAGTCACCCTGGGCATTCTCCTGCCAGGTCATTACATCGCAAGGTGGCAGGTGACTTGTGTACTGCTGTCTAACAGAGACAAAAAGGACGGCTCAAAATCCCCCATACTAAGGCCACTTTCTCATTCTGTTCCCTTTCTCTCACCACCACTTGCTAAAAACACAGTTCATTCTTGAAGCGAGAACGTACCTATATTGTTCTGTAGTGATTGCAGCCAGTCCTCCATCAGTGTCTGAGAAGGTGCTGCAAAGTAATACTCTGCCCCATCTCTCAGCCTGTAAATAAAGATAGGAGAAGGTGAATTCTAGTCAGCTTTTTCTTATACCTGCTGCCCTTAAGACACTTCGGTTATGCCTCCTAACAACATACAGTCTTAAGTGACTGTAACAGTACAGGTAGCTGTGTAGGCTTTTATTAGTGCACTTCTTAAGACTTACCGCAACATGAAGGCATTCTTTTTCCTGATGTAATTTACCAGCCTCTCACATTTGGCACCAGCAAGGCTGAGGGACAGGAGCGTGGATACGTTCTGAAGGGGGATGAAATTATAACAAAATGTCTTGTGTGTCTTTTCTGCTAGGATTCAGTTCCATACCAACCTGCGGGCTGACTACACACCCACACTATCTTTCTCTGCTTTATAACTAGAATCACTGAATAGGAAGAACCACAGAGGAACAATGGGCTATTGCATTATGTCTTGAAGGCAATTCTCAAATAAGATACTTCTTTTAAGGAATATGCTTGAAAATTTCTGAAAGCTTATTATTCTGTCTTACAGTTGGTATCAGTTGAAGAGTTGTTGAATTTTCACTCAGTTGACATTTGAAAGAGAACTGATTACCCCAGTCCCAAAGCAAAGCAAATGTAACTAGAAGGATTCAAAAACCAAATTACCTTAGATGCTTCTTTTTCATCATTATAGAAATCAAGCTTTAATCCATCAAGTTTTACGTAGAAGGATTTCCAAGACCTTGAGCCTGGCTACATGGATAGAAATGGTAATAAAATCCAATTATTAGCTATATATTTTATTGGAGTAGTGAAATCTTTCATGTGCAACTTCCATAGGAAGCCAGGAGCTCCCCAGATTATGATCACAGAAGCTCTTTTAGTCATGATTATCTCCTAGAAAAACAGAACCTGCTGTAGTTTCTGGTGTGGGTGATTCAGGACAGGTCTCTCTGAGTCATGACTGAAAAAATGGTAAAATATGATATGATATGATATGATATGATATGATGCAAGCAAACACTACAGCATGTTGTGGTCAGCATCATCTTTGAGAGAAGGTGGGTAATCGAAGTCATGTCTAGTGACTCCTAAAAGCTTCGCTTTTTTCTGGCCCTTGCCTTCTGGTCACAGTCTTGTTTTTTTTAAGTGTGTGGTTTCAATCTAATGTGGCTGCTGAATTCTTCTTCATATCTTAAACTAACCCCAGTGGAATGGTACTGAATACTGGGCAAAAGCAGCTGCCATTTCTTACCCCAACTACGTATCAGTGAAAGGTTAGCCTAGCGCCATGAGACCCTTCTGGATGAAGGATCCCATTACTTGTGTATATTCTTATTTTGTTATGTCAGTGAATCAAGTTGACAATTGGGTCATTCAGAGAAAAGGAAGGAAAAAGTCCTGGGGAAGGTAAGTCATAGTTTTTCTTGTTTGGTAAGACGGAAGTTGAGTATCACAGCAGACTAAATTCAGTGTATCCAGAAGAGAGGAAAACCTAAATTTTTCTTCCAGAAGATGGAGTCCATACCAGATTCAATTTTTTAGAGGTCTTTCAAGTTAAAAGTTTCAGAAGAAATATTCTATGGGACAAACAATCCAAGATAACTTGTTTACATGCAATACCTCTGCAAACACTCTAGTGCCTACAGATTTGTGGTGAATACTAGAAAATTTCCTGCCTGTTATGATCACTAGCCTACTGGCCTGAAGTGAGATTCTTTCCCAGGATGAGAATTCAGATTTCAGTTTCATTCAGCCCTGGATTAAACAAACCACTTCTTCAAAGATAAATGGAAACTTTAATTCTCTTCTAGCACAGTTAGAAATTATAAGCATTGGAGGCATGGGAGTGAGGGCTTCCTCTGCCAAAAACCCATCATATGCTGATACAAGCTTGTATTTTTAAATTTTTTAAAAAATATTCATTTTTTTTCCCTCAGTTCAATTGATATATTGAAACTTGTATTTATAATTAGGGGAACATACTTAACATGTTCATACAGCCTAGGCTCTGGTTCATAAATCCATTAAATGTAGACAGACCCTGTTCTGCACGATTCCCACGACAGGTAAAAATTCCCTTGTCTCTTTCTCTTAAGGACTTGATCAGGTACTGCTAAAGTCAGTGGACACAGCTGCATGTGTTTTAGTAGTAAATTAATTAAACCCACAGTCCTGAGCTCCTCTTCAGCAAGAGTTTATGCTGAAGGAGTCAGACCAGATCTGGACTAAAACTCGAAGGAAAGATGAATTAACCCAGAATAACAGCATTTGTTTCTACCTGTTGTCTTCTTGGAAGGAGCTGGTCTCTCTTTTCTAGGAATCCCTCCATATGCTGGAGACTTGCAGAAACCTGAGACACAAAAGAACATTGCTGTTTAACTTTAAAAGGTGCCTTAAATGTACATTATAATATCTGTAGGTCTTTCTAGAAAAGTTCCACACAGAGAAACTGATCTCTACTGCTTCTAGCCCTTACATACACAGCACAGCTAGAAATTCTCTCTAGGTTGCGGTTACATCTCTGATACACTACCTAAATGAAGATAATTCACATCCTTCTAGAACAATTTGCTCATGGAATTTCCTCTATCGTGGTGTATTAATTAATTAATATTATTTTTATATTATTAAATACAATTTACAACTTAAATTGCTGAAGTTATTCACACCACCCCTGCAATAATACTGAGTTACACTTATGTATAGTGTTGTACTGGCACACTTGGATGTGTGACAAAAACATTCCTCCTAAAGTGCAAGAAGGAAAGGGAACAATTTTTACCTGTCCATGAGTTTACAGTGCACTTCCTGCCAGGGTGAGCAAACAGGAATTGCTGGTCCTAGTCTTGCACCAGGGCAGCTCTTTGGCAAGGATGCCACTAAGTCCTGCCTCTCTCTGACTTCTAACCTCAGCGGACACTAAGCACCACCACCTCACATAGAGGGTATGGGTAAATCAGCAGCCTTGCCTCCTAGTGAGACAGCATCTCCTGGTTCTTGTTAAGTGCTCTGCTGAGTATTCAGCACCATGAATAACCTCCAGTTGGGGAAAGAAAAACAGAAAACAATACAGTTGTTAAAACCTAGGCAATAAAGCTGACCAAGTTAAAAATGCTTTTAAGCTATACCTAGCTGCTTAAGTCAACAATCTTTTTGGAAAGTGTATCAACTGCAAAGGCATATGAAATGCCTCTGGCTGTTCAGATCCATGAGTGTATCCACTGAAATGCCTACTGTATAGTGCTCCGTGACTTTCATACAAAACTTCCTATGTTTCCTTATTTTAACTAGCACAGGACAGCAGTTTTGTGAGGAGAGAGCCAGAAATCCCCGGGACTTACAGAAGATGTATTCTCTAATCTCTGCGAAGAGAAGTCAGACAGCATTAAGTTTGGTGATTTATCTAGTGACCTTTGGCCAGGCTCGGGTGGAGTTGCCATTACTTTTGTCTGCAGATTGGAGAAAGAAGAGCCTCCAGCACGTTTTTCCTGAGGTGATAAGAGGCCTGTGGCATACGATTCTGACAAACTGCTGCTGTGTTGCTGGCTTATGGGAGTAGGAGATAAAGGAGATCTTAAAGAACTGTGACTTTCCAAAGATGTAGCTTGTGGATCCACTGTCTTTGGTGTAGGTGGAGTGATAATCTCACTGAGCGTCCTCTCAGCTTTCATTTCTGTTTTGTTGCTGCTCAGCACTTCTGGGACTCCCCCAGCAGTGAATTGTTGGAACGCTGATGAAGACTTTTCGATGGGGGAGAAAATAGTTTCAAGTGGGGCCCTCCAGGACAGGCTGGGTAAGGGCACAGATGGCAGTGGTGTTGTGCTCTTTATCTCTGGCACTTTTGGTGGTGTATTCCTTTTGTCAGACGTTTTTCTTTTCAGAGAGGGAACCCGAACAACTTTGCTTTTATCCTTCTGCTCACTCTCTTCTGTGTCCACTTGTTTCAGAAGATTCATCTCCCTCTGTAGGACACAAGTGTTACTTTTTTAAAATTACCTTCATAGCACTCACGGGTACTTACCTAAGATTTTTTTTTTATTTTATTTTAAGCAGGAATACTTTTTCAAATACATTCTTTCCTGGCATTGAATTTTAGGGCCTTTACCTGCATTAGCATTCTTAGAGTTAGAACTGAACTTAATTCCTATGTTCTGGGCACTATTTTGCTGCCCAAACCATGAATACTGATGGCAGTTAATCTCAAATACAGTGAATCCTGCCCTTGCTAAATTTTCTAATGGCTGAGTCTTTAATAGGCTCTAGAGAAACTATGCTTCTTTTCTTTTCTGTGGCACTGCTTCTTTTAGTTTTCTGTGGGAACAGTGAGTATCTAGAGGTGTTCTGCTGGAAAATTTTAGAGTGGAGGACCTTTATCCTTTCGTTTAGCCAATTCACAAACCACTGAACAAAAGGCAGACTCAGCTAAGCTAATTTTTAGCCTAATGCCAAACACAAAAGCTCTGTTTCGCTGGTTATTTCAAGAAAGTAATTTAAAAACCCATTGACGCAGACGTGGGAGGCTGACTGAATATTTTTGGTACCTAATACAATACATTATAGAACTCCGATGCCAGAAGGAAAAAGGCCTCTCTCTGCCTTGGTGTCCTTTATTTTCAGGCCTTTGCTATCCTCCAGCACTGTCAGGCGGCTGCAGCTCCCTACTGAAATTCTGAATGAATCAAAAATCTCTCCATCCATGTAGCGAGGGATCACCCTGTTTCTCACACAGCCTTTTGCAATGACACACACTCTTTTTGCTCCTGGCAGAAGAAAACTTCCCTTCTAGAGCTTTTGCAAGCTAGCAAGACTCTTCTGATCCACATATGGGTCTCATTCTTAGCTGCTCTATCTGCAGTGTCTCAGCTTTGGTCAGTCATTTACTCCATCTCAGCACAAGCGTTAATTCTTATATAGAGTGACTGAGCCCCAAACATTAAAGAACCCACATTATCTTGTTTCATAGACAGCTCATTGACCTTCTCACCTTAGTTTTCCTGCTGAGCTGAGCAAATTTCTCCTCCTGAGCTGCGAGCATCTTCTCAAAATCATGGTGTTTCTTCAGTAATTTCTCTACTTCAGACACTGAATCCTGAATGGAAATATTATCAGATACAGAAGTCCAAAATCAAGTCCATCAGAAGAGATTATGCCTAAAATTTTCAGATTTACCCATTCTATTTAGCCAAATGATGATTCCGAAATTTTTGTAATTGAATGAGAGCTGGCTGAGTGACAGAACTCAGAGGGTTGTGATCAGCGGCACAGAGTCCAGTTGGAGGCCTGTAACCAGTGGTGTCCCTCAGGGGCCAATACTTGGTCCAATTTTGTTCAATATATTCATTAATGACCTAGATGAGGGGACAGAGTGTATCCTCAGCAAGTACCTAAAGGGTGGATTTAAGGAGGACGGAGCCAGGCTCTTTTCAATGGCTCCCAGTGACAGGACAAGGGGCAATGGGCACAAGCTAGAACATAGGAAGTTCCGTTCAAATACACGGAAAAACTTCTTTACAGTGAGGGTAACAGAGCACTGGAACAGGCTGCCCAGGGAGGTTGTGGAGTCCCCTTCTCTGGAGATTTTCAAGACCCGCCTGGATGCAGCCCTGAGGGATGTGCTTTAGGCAATCCTGCTCTAGCAGGGGAGTTGGACTAGATGATCTCTAGAGGTCCCTTCCAACTCTGAAGATTCCATGATTCCGTAATGTCTAAACCCCTTAAAAGAAAATGTTTGTAGCTTGCAGTCTGTCTGCTGTACATGAAAAAAAGAGCTCAAATAACAACCTTCCTTTTTTCTGCAAAGCCATGTAGTACCATGACTTCCAACTATAACTGTTTACATACATATTAAGTACTTGGATTCCAGCTTGTGCTAGACGCAGAGTTTATTCCTGCCCTACAACATAGGTATCTTAAACATCTCTCTTGCTCTCTGCTTAGTTTTCAATACCCAAGTTTATGACATTGTTTTCCCATCTTATAAACCATCAGAAGACAGCCAATAATAAGAAAAAAAAACAAAACTATGGATCTGGTGTTTAAATAGGAATTTAAACCTAGCTGTCAAGTCTTCTGTGCAAAACATTCTACTGCCCAACGCAAGGTGAGGAAAAAACCTTTCAAAACAGGCTTTCAGCTTGACAATGAAGGTTGAACCCTCTGCAGGTATTTTTTATGTGAAAAAATGGTCTGGAATTCTTCCCAGTCTTCTACCACCCCCTGGTAGCCACCATCTCCTGGAACCCATCACCATGTAAAATACAGCAACTGTCCTGGCCTCACTTCTGTAAGAGGACAGAGCTCCTGCCCTTTGTTATCTCAAGGGTGCATTACTGTTTAGATTGTGATTAACTTCAGGCCCAAGGTGACACATGCTCCAAGCACTCTGTATATGCTGAGAGACATTTCAATAGCGTTGCAGTGTTTACTCACCCCATAGCTAGGATCTGAAAGAAAGCTCTCCTTGGCAGCCAGCCATGCTTCTGCTTGTTCTAGCTCTCTGCGGAGCAACTGAATCTCCCAGTTTTCTTCATATAACTCTTTCCTCATGTCCCAGCTCTCCTTTACCTTCTTCATCAGGTCTGTCAGCTCTAACAGTTTTTCTTCAATCTAGAAAAAACAACATTTGCAATGCCAGGAGGTGAAAAATCCAATCAGGCTTTCATGTGACAGCCAAGTAGCGTTTGGTCTGTCCTCATGAACCAGAAGATGACCTCTAGATAACTTCTTGGTGTTAACATAGTTTAGAAAGGATGTCTGGGTCCTCATTTTTCTTACTTGAATTCATTTAGCCTGCGTGTTGTATAGCTATATATTATAATTGTATGCATATTCCACATACTATAACACCAATATTCTGCTATATGCTTTGCTGCAATGAAACTTTATACCCAGGCAATTTGCAGTATAGAGCTAGTGAGAACAAGAAGATTCAACAAATACATCCATTTATGGCAAGGCAACAATGGAGAGCCTTAAACTGTAGAAAGTTCTCTAATTCTTTCTACAACAGAAGTATTGTAATCTTGCATAAATTCTGAAGATGTTTTTGATGGTGTGATCTCTGGATCTATTGACAGTATCAAGACAAGCTTGGGACCACTGCAAAGGTCAGAGTCTAAAGGTACCATAGATAACAGGATCACAGAAATTTTAACATTCTTGCCCCTTAGAGTCTATAACATTTCTGAAAATTACATACCTTTTTGTCTACTCAGGGACGTCACTCCATCCTATAGTTGATTGCATTGTGATGTATTTTATCCTAGGTCTTGTGTAGTTAAATGCTAAAATCTCATTTATGTGGCACATCTTTTCTGTGAAATAGCAATACCTCCCTATCCCCCCACATAGTCATCATCAACCCAGAGACTATTCTTTTATGGTCAGCTTCAAAATCAGTTGTTAGAGGAGTAAGAACTCTAAAAGGTGGGGTTTTTTTTTCCTACATGTGACATGAAGTCTGCAGCTTTTAATGGTAGAGAACCTGATTCTCCTGTTTAGTTCTTCTGTTTTGAAAGAGAGACAAAGCTGCAACTCCCGCCTCTTTAATGTCCTATTTGTTCACTCCTGTTTGGAAAATATTTAACTCATCAACACACCTCCACAGACATGAAATGTCCATTCTTCATCAGGTCACCTCCTGCCCGCTGCATTTCTTCATATTTTAGCCACTGTTTCTCTATCTCACGCTTGTATTCCTCATGACGCTTGATAAGCAGTTCAGCTCCCAGGACATCATTTGCCAGTTCCTCAGATATCACTAGTGCATGCATCTCATTGGCCCAGGCCCTACAGAATAGAGTCAAAAGGGTGAAAAACAGAAGGAATCTGAGTCTGTTGGATACTCAGGAATGCACACATCCTATGGCGGCAGAGACATGCATACAGACTTTCACTTGCTCACGAAAGACAGGAATATACCAAAACACTGGTTAAGGTTCACTCATACATCTGTGGACTTTTATAACCTGATATAATATTCCCAGTGCTGTTTCAATACGTAGCCTGTTAGAAAGGCAGCTGCAGCATCTGTACACACTGAAGCATTGCACATTCAAATCCTCAGAAAGAACTGTAACTGCAAATGCCCTGGCTGTATACATTCACAGTACTTTTATACGTGGTACAGGGACACAGAGACTTTCAGATGTCCATCTAATCTTATCAACATGCATGAAAGTACTTCATATGCATACAGAGCACTCACGCAAAGAAGGTACTGTTTAAGGAAAATTTTCTACTCCAAGAGCCTCAACTGGCATACACGAATGCATCTTGATTTACCTGAGCTCAGGATCTATCCCTTAGCGTAGTAAATGTCCAATAGTCAGTGGTAACCACTTCACTGTCTTTGTGTTTCTACTCCTGTCATGGATTAACTCTTCCATTAACTACACTGAACTAAAAATGTCCATATTTCTTCTGTGAGAAATCCTGTTTAAAAAACACTATTTCCATCAAAAGTGTATCAATTTTGATAAAAATAACATTAAAATTATAAAATATAATATTTTAATGTTGGTCTGCCACTTTGAGTATAGCATATTTCCATTATTTATTTCAATTTTTACATTAGACCTCTGCTTGTGGATACTTTGGCATGATTGATTTAAACAAAATGAGATGCTTAGCTCAACATATTTTTTTAAAAAGTAGACTTTGTAGATGCTTTAAACATTCATCATTTTGTTCTAATTCAGTTTAAAAAAGGAAAAAAAAATCATGGAATTTTCCAGCAATTGAATTCTTGCAAAACACTGACCCCTAATAAGAATGGACAGAAGAGTGTGCGCATATGGCCAATCGTATTAAATACATGTGTGTGAAACACTTTCAGCACTTGAGCAAGTGCTAACCTATTCTAGAAGGTTATCTTTAATGTAGTTGTTTTGACTCTGAGAAAAATGGGCGCTAGTATCTGTATAGGTGTATAAATTACTTGACTATCTAGCAGAGACTCACCTATCTTCCTACAGAACCAACAGTATTTTCAATTGGAATTGTAAGACTGCCAAATCTATCCAGAGTGACTGAATTCTCCAAGACTGTCTAGGAAATAGTCTAAAAATGTGGGTTTGTCATGCACGCTGTGCTGAAGTGGAGTGGCACGGTCACCTCTGATGTGTGGTAAATTCTGTGAAGTGCTGTTGAGAAGATGCCATGTATTTATTCAAAGAGATTTGCAAGCAAGCTGCAGAGCATCTGGGACAGGAGTCAAATAACTGACAGGTGTAATTTAGAAAATCCTATATGGGAAAGACATGAAATAAGGCCCACTGCCAGACTCAAGGGGCCAATACATACATCAGCTCCCTGCAGTCATTGAAGTAGAGCTGGACTTGTTCTGCCTGGCTCAGTCTTGCCTTCCTCTCCAGAAACTTCTTGTCCAGGTTTCCCCAGCACTCATCCACATCTGTGAGTCTCTCCATAATGTTTTCCTTGACTTGAGGGTATGTGCGGCTGAGGTGCCAAGCCTCTCCCCGAATCCGTTCCAGCTCTTTCATGATGGCTCCTAGATCTCTCTGGAACAGAGACAGAATGGATTGTAAGAGCATCTTACATCTATCTTACATCTATCAAAAGCAGATTTTAAAGATGGTGCATATCTTTTCTAGCCACTGGCTGCACAGAGGCTGGAAATATGACTCTGTCAAGACTTTCCTCTCAGTTTCCTCCCAAAGCCTTTTAACATTCATCATCAAACACCAAAGAAGAGTCTTTAGACGTGACACACTGATTATTTTGATAAGTGTGGAGTTGAAGTCTCTTGTAGCTCAGATGATACCTTTGTAATTATAATAACAATTTGGAACAGATTTTAGAAGAGAAGCTCATCCTTAGAAGTAAAAGCGTTAATAATATAATATCACAATGTTAAAAACAGGAGGAAAAGCCTCTCTTCTGAGAAGCACAATGAATATTTCAGGGTGCAATAAATTTATCCTTTGTTGTCCTGCAAAAAAGGCACTTGAGCGGATTTCAAATCAAGCATCAGTCTCCTCTTTTTTTTGCCATTAATGCTTTTCTGACACTGTTTCATGGCAGATCCCCTTACCTCTACTCCCTCAAGCTGGCTGAGAAGTGTCTGTACACCTGGAAGATCATATCCATAATCATCTATATCCACCACTGCCTCTTTCTCCTGCATCCAACCCTTTATTTCATCGACGTCATGATCATATTGGTGAACTTGTTGGGCTGCTCTTAGATTCTGGAATGAAGAAACAACTTAACGGTAATACTATATAACATATCTGCAGCACAAAAAAGGGCAACCTTAGTACGTCCTAATGCAGTACAGACTGAACAAGAGTGGGAATGAAACACCTTCCCAATTAAGTCACCTGAAAGTGAGGTGTTCAAGCCAACCCAGTTTCCTCAAGTTCTCTATGTCAATGGAAAGAATCAGATGTCTCCAAAGAGCAATTTATCCCTACATAAGACAAATGATCAAGCTGGAGAGCATGAATTGCCCTCTCCAGGTAGCGCTCTCAACCAAAGTAAGTGTCTTAAAAAACTTGCATGGAATAGAGGCCTACACTGCAAACAATGAAAATAAGAGGAGTTAAGTGAAAATTAGGTTTTCTGAAATGAGAGGATTAAAAAATGTTCTTATAATATTTTACATTCAAACTACATAGTAACAATTATCATGTATTTAGTGCTGCTAACACTATAGACAATAGAGGGTCTATTGTCTAATAGACAATAGAGATTGCCTATTTCATAAGCAAAATGTGTGTGTAACGCTAGTGAAAAAGAGTTGAGGACATCTTATATTTTATGTTCTCCTTAAAGCAAACAGAGTTGTTGAGTTCTATGTGTCCTCTCTGCTTTTCAAACACATCTGTGACCTCAGTTTCATGAGAGGGGGTGTGATGATTTAACAGCTAAATGCTGGCAAAAGGTAGGGTGGTTGTCTCTGTGTCCTCTATCACCTTCTCTCCCATATGCCTTCTTTGATTTCAAGTAATTAACTCAGCAAAAAAAATCTGAAGAGTTTTCAGCTTGTTTAATAAGCTGAAGTCATTCAATAAAGAGTCCAATGAGTGCCAGAGCCAGCCTCCTGTTAGTGGTGGTAAACCATTAGACTGGCTTAGTTTTTCAAGAAACCAAGGATAACAGTGAATTAAGGAAAACAGAATTACTCTAGGCTGACAAATATCTTTCAAGTATAAGCCTTGCCAGGAACAGTAGGGTAAGCAGTAGCTATAAAGGGAAATGGACCAAGAAAGAACAGAACAGAACATACCCATTGCTCTTATAAACATGGTGTTTCAACATGAGGAATGCACTGGTTTAGGAAAAGAAGAAGGAACATGGGAAACTGCAGGGAATTCAATGCCCCAGTTTTTCATGTATTTCCTACCTCTGTCCTTGTCTGGATAGCATGGCATAGTTTCTCCCACGTCTCATTGATTTGCTTTGTTCTCTTCTGGATAATGTCCATCTTGCTGTGGCCCTCCTTCTCTAGTTTAGATGCTAACTCATTTAAGGAGACAACTTTGGAATGTCCCAGAGGTTTCACCTCATTTACAAAATCTTTAAACTTTTTCTCCAGCACCTGCAGGATAAATGGTGACACAGACTTAGATACAAGAATTTCTGCCTACCTCTATGAGAGAGGCAGAAGGAATCACTTTCTCTGTACTGTATAACACAAAAGCTATGTATTACAGTCTACAAGTGCAAATCACTTGATAAACCCAGATGGTATGGAGTCAGAAGACGGTATCTATTGTCTTGATCATTTAGCATCTTATGTCACAGAGAAAAATCACCCACATCCTGACAAACAGAGACTGCCCAGATCAAGAGCTAAGAAACGTAACCGGTTAGGCTTAACATAACATAATGCAGCAGTTGTTGAGGAGCAGACCCTGTGAATGATACCTCTCTGTACTGTGTGCCCTGAGGAGAAATTTATCCTTGAAATCATCAGCCAGAAGTGTGAACACCACATCTCAGTGTTTTCCACTGAAATTGTTACAAGACCATGGCCCTGGTCGTGTCCAATTTTTTAGGCTGTGTCAAATTTATAATCAGGGCCAGGAGTGAAGTGCGCTGACCTCACCTTATCCCCAAAAAAGCTAACTTTCTGATGCATCTACTTTTTCTGTTGGAAGATGCTATCTCAGAGAGCCCTGTATAAGCAGACAGAAACCAGTCTGGGTTCTTGCTGCAGAGAAAACTGTTTCACTTAGTTTTTGTCACTGTAACATGCTTTACTGTCAGCAGCCACGCAAAATCTGCAGCAAATATATTCCTGCTTTGCCACACAATACATACAATACCTTTCTTTTTCTTTTACCTCAACATCATCTAAGTCCTGCCCATAGTCATCGGACTCTGCTACAGACTGTTTACTGGAAAGCCATGCATCCACCAGCTGGAATTCTCTTTCAAACTGATAGAGCTGGAATTGTTCTTGCAGGCATTTTCTCTGGGTCTCAGCCTTCTGTAGGAGAGACTGATAGTCTGCTAGGATCCCCTGGAGCTTTGAAAGTATGGCCGGACTGCAAAGAACAAGAATCAGAAGGTATGTCTTTGTTTTACTGTTCTTTCTGAACATTTTCTTTCTGACAGGTTGAATTTACAACACCTTCAGAATACAGAAGAAACCAGATAACATCATTGAGTGAGTTACACCAAGCCATTAAAACCAGCTAGTTCAGGAAATTAAAGTATCTCATACGAATGGCTGTTCTTTTCACTTCCTCCTCCACAGATATAAAAGCAAACTGACAACGAAAAACAGTGAACCGTCACGAATGTCCATTTCCTTTCCAAAGCACAGTGTTTTATGAAAGTTTATGGTAAATGAGAACTAGGTAAATGAGTTCCTGGGAATAGACAACGGACAAAGGATTGGCCTGTTGTTAAAAAACAACAGTCATGAAAACATTAAAAAAAGCTTTTTGGGGGCTGAGTGTGTGTGATGGTGGTGAAGGATGGATTGATGTCCCCTGAAGTCATATTTCTGAATAAGCCATCAAGCAGCCACTGAGGGTTGAACTTTTCTGTATTTGCCTTCTCTGGGCATTTCTGTTATATGTGGAACAGAAGCCTGTTTTCACTTTCTTACCTCTCTGGGCTGCCTTTGTTTATTAAGCTGGCACCTGTCTCCTGTGCTTTCTCAATCCGGGGTCTGAAACCATCCATGTCCAGCTTGGTAGCTTCAAGCTTACGCAGTAAAGCTTGTGTGGATTCTTCATTTTTCCCATAATCAGAGGTCTCCAGAATGAAGCTCCTCTCTGCCAGCCATGCCTCCACCTCCAGTAGCTGTAAAAAATACAGGGATGAGCCTGAACACAGCTGTGATTTAGGTCAAGACAAAGAAAACTGGATGCCCAAAGAGACACATCAGTGAAAACAGAGACCAGCTTAGGTGCCTTCCTGTAATGCAATCTTGCAGACACTATTCAAACAAAATATGTACCCAGAAGCCAGTAATTAAGGTTACATATTTATCCCTCACTTCAGTTACTTGGAAAAGTAACTGTTATTTCTCCACTGTATCTATGCTTACCAGATATGAAAAATCTGCTCCTATCTCAGCACTTACATCCATCCAACAATACAGGTACTGGTTTTTTTAAGCAAAGAAAGACCAAAATAAATCTTTCATGAACCATCTTTACCTCATTCAGGAACAGATGGGCCTCATATGACTGCATCAGCCGCTGTCTCCTCTCTTGAGCCTCTGCCTTCAAGGTTTCTACAGAAGTCTCGAGCTCCTTCAGATGCTCCATAATCTTTCGAGAGGCTGAGTGGCCTCCCCTTACCAGTTTCTGCCCTGTACTGAGCACTGCTTTGGTCAAAGCATCCCGACTGCTTATCTCATTCTCCAAATTCTGGAAAGAGTAAACAGTAAAATGACAGACCAAAAAAAAACATTATGGAGATTTTTATACCAGATAATGTAGTCATGCAATTCCATTATAAATCTCTTTTCTATACACAAAGATGGGTCAGAGGTGCAAAGACTGAGTGAACGCTCGAAGTGGAGTGGAGGAGTTTTTTGGGGGATGAAGGAGTGATTACAGAAATCAAATATAGACATGAAGTTTGGACCTTGGTGTGTGTCCACCTCAGGGTGTGGAGGGAAGAGGTTCTAACCAGAAACTTCTTATCTGTAGATTCCACTGAGATAAACCCACTTCCACCCCATTACACAGTGTTTCTTGAATTAAAATATGTCTAGGGAAGAACAATCAATTCACCTGCTTATCAGTATTTACCACTTGCCAACACCTTTGTAGAAGATGCAGCTTTGCATAACAGCCATTGCAAACACTGTGAGTATACATACTACCAGGCAACCAGGAGGACAAGGAGAGAAGAAAACTACTTGAACCAGTTCTCAAAGACTTTACTTGAAATTAATTTTTGAAGACTAGTAGATTTTAAAACCATGTGCATACCTCCATATGCCCCCTAATATGATATTTGCCTGGGTGGCTAAGGACCATGCCATCAATTTGTCTGTGGGTGGATGCGCATTCCACAGCTAACTACACCTGAGCACCTTGAGCACAAACAAACCCCACCATTTTACAATTGTTGTGTTTATTTTCATAGCTGTGAAACAAGCAGTTTCAGAGTTAGACTGCAGTGCAGTGTTAATGTAGGAGAGAGGCCTTCTCTGAGGAGAGGAGCTGCTTTTTCAACTTAAATATCAGGCTTGGCTGGGAAAGAGCTCTGATTCTAATCTTGCCTTTAACTTCCCCCTATTAATTTCAAGATAGCCACTATGTTGTTGAAAAGTGACACCGTATTTGACCCCAGCAGAATGGAATCCAGTGGCAAAGATTATAAAACATCTTGTACTGTGTATTAATAATAAGCTAGCAGCGTGAAGAACAACTTTGCAGTTGAACATTTAGGAACATATATTCACAGTACTTCGTTTATAACAACAGGAATTTAAAAAAAAAGAGGGGGGAGGGGAGGAGTGGGGGGAAACTGTTCCAAACAGAGCAGCTGTGTGTATGCATATTATATTTGTGTGTAAATGCAGTTTTGCAAGACAGTATTTTTTTTTTTTTTAGGTTGATACATTTCACACACAATCTTTTTTGTGGTAATGGACCAAGGACTGAATTTTGGAAATCTGGCTCATTAAGACAAACAATGGAGGGTGGAACTGATAGTATATTCAATTATTGACTGTTATGTTACATCTGACATTTGTCTGCCTGTAAGTCAACATTTAAAAAAAAATGGTCTAGTGACTCTAGCTACTAAAAGATTGAGAATTCAAAGCTTATATTTTAATTCTGCTTCCAGGACAATAAGAAGCAAAACGGCATTAAAAAAAATGGCATTCATTAAATTGTGAGTACATCTAGGATAAATCAACTTTTTAAGAGACTTCATCCCTGTCCTAGTATGTCACCTGTAGCAGTCTTGATGTTTTACCCTGGGGGCATTTCAGATATTTTGTAAGTTCAGACTTTTATTTGTAGACATGAAGACTGCACCAAATGCTTGAGCTTACTCTCTCTATTTATATGTATATATATATAACACATACTGCCACTTTATAAGATGTTCTGTCTTTCCCAGCCCTATTGGAGATTGCACAGACTTTCCCCAGAGGCACTTGACTTTGCACTTAAATGTTATTTGCTAGAATTAAATACCAATAGCTGCTGGAAACTTTTAGCAGGATTTTATTTTTTTTCCTTCCACCTCATGTTTGCAAAGAAACAGTGCTCCTTATTAATAAATGATTAGGAAGACAGCTGCTGTTTTATTGGTACTTGAGATGACAGTGGTCCAGGCACTGCTTTCTCTGATGGCCCATCTGAACCTTGTGAAATAATTCAGCAGCTATCTTGAAAGCTGCCAGTGGAACGAAGGTCAGCTAAGGCTTATCATGATATCCTGTTAACTCCCTCCCTCCAGAGTAGAAAGAGTTTTGGGGAAAGATGTTTTCCTGGGAGCTCATCCTGAAACATCTGAGAATCATTGTGCTTCAATGTACTTACTGAGTTTCAAACCATATTTGTTAGGACATCTGCTGCCCAAAGAAGCTATGATAGGATGCACAACAGACCCAATGTGTCCACAGAAAAGCATATGGTGTGGTACCTACACCACTGCAATGACAAGCATTATTGAATCCCACATGTTGCCAAGTCATGGACATATATTTCAAAAAATGTCATTATTATCAGACATGGATTAGAGTAATCCCTAGCATCTTGAATCCTGTTAGCCAAAACACAGCAGATGAAGTTTGCCAGAGGCAAATTGAATTCTGCGATCTCTCTTTGATTCTAAAGACTGATAATGGTTGTCACATTACATTACCTGGTGCTTTTCTTGTAGACTCTGAACAGTTGCCAGGGATTGGCCATAATCTCTGGAGGAAGCCATGGGGAGCTTCTCATGAACCCAGGCCAACTCCTCATCAACATCTCGGAAGAATTGGTACTGAAGTCTGCTTGCCTCCAGACTCCCACGTCTCTCCTGCAGAGGATCACGAAGACTTTTGTATCTGTAGGTTTTAAAGAAAACCCAACGAGGACTGCAGATTAATAAGGACTGAATGCAAAATGTTCTTTTCAGAACGATGTAGAGAAGGAAAGAAAAAAACATTTGCAGGGAAGAAAAAAGCTGATAAAAATAAGAAAATGATGGCAGAAGAAGGCCAGGCACTCACACACCTCTGCACCAGTTGATCCACACTTTCTTCTAGTTCATCAGCAAGGAAATGCTTCTCCTTCTGGAACTGCTGAGCTGTGACCACAAGCTCTTGTAGCCGGTCCCTATGGCCAGCAATATCTTCCTCCAGTTCCTCTTGTTTCTTCAGATGACTGTTCAAAACCACCAGATCGTTGTAACTACATGGTGCTTTCAACTCATTTTCCACATCTTCCAACCATTTCTCCATATCCTCTACACTTCGCTGAAAATGAAGGCCCTGAGGACAAGCACGAAGAAAAGGTCATTTAAACCTTTAGGTCAGAAAATATGATATAAAAATCTTGGCCACTTTCAGTAAGAATTACACACAGACACAGAGAAACTTTCTGGTGCTTGGTGAACTTTTCCCAGATATGATGGTGGTCCAAATGAAGAAGACAATTCAGTCAGAGTGAATGCAAGAACAGATGCGGAGAACATCAAGAGCTGATCTTAATTGTGTTTCACAAATACAAATAATGGACACAGTACCTTAAAAGAAAGCCATTTAAAGGGAGAGCTCTATTTTATACCCACAGAGTGTCTGATAGCCCATGCAAAACTCAGTCATCAGAAGTCATATGCCTGGAGCTAGAATAATGTGGGCTTTTTTCTCAATGTGTTGGAGAAAAGATGCCATGGGGACAGATGCAGAGAGCTGACATATATGAGTGAACACATTTTCCCTCAGTATGCCCCTCTAGAATCCTGATCTAAACTAGCAGCATAAAGCAGAAGGGAACAGAGCCTACAAATCCCTTTCCCTCCATAGGGATCTCTGGTCCACACTTAGTAGTTTCTTTGCTTTAACCGTCTTTAAGAATCATGTCTGATTGTATCAAGTGACACAGTCATAGATGAGATGTGTAGCAAGGCAGCCAAGCTATCTCTGGAAATGACACCAAACCCAAGTACTGGCACCCCTGTATTACCTTGTAAGTGTCTTGCAGCTTGGCCCATTTATCCTGGCAACTTGCTAGCAGTTCCTCCCATAGCTCTTCCATTTCCTGTAGTCTGGACTGAATGGCTTCAGGGGCATAGTGCTTCTCACGGAGCATCTTCTCCCCTTCCTATAGCAGAGAGAACAGTCAAAGTTTTCTTAGTTTGCTGAATGAATATATCACTTTTACCTCCATAAACAGTCTACTGGCACTGTTATGCAAAGGGCCAGCTGCAGCCATCATCTCGTAACATAAGAGATAGAAGCTGCAGAGACGAACTAAAAACAGATAAAGGCAAAATGCTTATTGAAACTAGGGCAGATGCTGATTTTCCTGTTTTTCTGGCCTCTGAAATTATTTGAAATGCTAGAAGGCAATGTTAGAAGACAAAGGGTAAAGAGAATCTTCATTACATAACACCTGCATCGCCTAAAAGCTGGCAGTGAGCCTAGTTTGCAAGCACTCAGTTTTTTCTGTGATGTTCTGCATTCTATGATCACTGAGATTGCCCAGCCACCTGTCCTTTTCTATTCTGTTCCTTACATGTTGAGAAGTATCTCATACAAGTGAATGACTGTGTGATATAATAAAACCTCTTTAAACCATGTACTGTTCTCCCACTGTATTATGTAATAAAAGTTTATCTGCATTTCTAATCTCTGAGCTGCAGATGCTTAACTGGTTGGCAGAGGAAGAGGTAGAGGGGGCACAGCAAGACCTTCATCAGGTAGAAGAGTCTGTAAGTCCCCCTTAAGCTGTGACCAAGTTTGCTTTAGAAAGCTAAACTGAGCTAGTTCTACGTTTTGCAATGGGGAAGAGGAGGCACAGCAAGAGAAAGATGCCATACCAGGACAGCAGATGTTAATTTTCTTCTAAAGAGCAGCTTCTAAGGCTATTCCAAACAAAAAAGACAGGGCATCAACAAATAATGAGACAGAGATTGTGCAAACAACTCTTTAAAACTAGATTAGTTTAGAGAGAATTGTAACTCCACCCTTTAACCCTCCTGTTGTGTCTGTGCACAGGAGGGGGTTAAAAAAAAAGAAAAAAGTTTATGTTGGGGTTCTGCAATACTGGATGTGGGTGAGTCTGAGGAGGGAATCTATCTTTAATGCTTAGTTATCATTTATTGCAAAATACAGCTAGTAAACACTGTGCTGAAAATAAGGTTAATAAACACGTAACAGTCTGTCCTTCCAAACTCATCATCTGATCACAGCTTCTGCCAAGTATCTGACAAAGCTTGTCAGACTTCCCTCGTATCTCTCCTACCAGCATGTCTCTGCAAAGGCAACTCTTGAAAACTTTTCTTGATCCTTTTTTGTTGGATACATCTTATCTGGCTTGTTGAAGTTTTGCATCCAATCAGCTAGGTTCCCTGCTGCAAAGAAATAGGTGCACCTCTAAAGTGGCATTCACCCCAGAGAGATGTCCCTAAAGTCACTGGACTAAATTTTTTGTTGAAAACACCAACCCCTTTCCATTGCATGCACAGTGAATATACATAGCAAGGTCATGCTAGACAATGAGATAGAAGTTGAAAGCAAGCAATGGACACAAGATCTTGATGGACTAAAAGAATAAGCTTCCCAGTCCCCTCAGGGAAGTGTGAATGATGTCAGTGAGGGGAGAGTGATTCCTCCTGGCTTTTTTGAGATCACTGTAACAGACTATCTGCAGTCTTTCATGCCAGTTGCCCAGTCTTGCCATCAACCCCGATTCTCTCACAGATTTGATGGAGTCCAGGCGATTTCTGTTGGCCATGATCTCTGCTTGGAAAGTCTGGTGCTTCTGCAGTTTGGTCTGCAGATTGCTTGGATCCTTCCAGCTATCATCCTGGGCAATGCTGTTCTTCTCATTGATCCAGGCAGCCACCTTTGGGGAGGAAAGAAGAGAAGTAGACATAACCTTCAGTGTTTCTTCAGCTCCAACCTGCCACGCCCTCCTTTCATATGTATAAAACATGGGACTAGTGAGTGGGGACACAAATGAGTAGTCCTCCTGAGGTTCTGCTTCCCTAAGCTCCTCATGTCTTTCATAATGAAGTCACCCCTATATCCCTGTTTACCAGCAGTTACCTGGAAAGGGGGCTGTCTCCATGATATAGTCCCCATGCAGGGAGAAAGTGAGTGGGTGCACGTGTGTATGGGGGAGAAAGTGCAATTACTTCCCTATTGCTACCCCATTGCCAGTATCCCACAAGAACTAATTTGTCTCTTCCCATGAATTTTAAGATGGTGGCATGTTCCCTTTTAATGCATTTATTTCTTCTGCATTTTGCTGGCCTCCAATGCACAGTAGATCTTTCATATGGTGACTGGAGGGAAGCTGTGACTTGAAAGCTGAAAAATATCCCTTCACTCTTATCCTTGTCTTTCCTAATATCATCTCATTCCAGACTCAGTTCCTTGATTTTTCTCACAGTAAATCTCTTCAGGAATTCAGATCTATGCAGTGCAGTATGTTTCAAGAGACCAGAATACCATGAATCCTGTGTAATTGTACCTCAAAGGAATTCCTCAGCAACTTCTGCAGAAGCCTTGACTCCTCTAGCAGATGTCTGCGAGCAGCAGCATTCTCCAGCAGTTTCTCTTTTCTGAGATGAAGACAGATGTGTGAGGTAAAAGCCACGGAGTGAATTAGATAGAATAAGGGTATTCAATTTTCACCTCTAAACCACATGTGATCTAACCCTCCATTCTCCACGAGAGAACTGTCAATAACATGATTCAGGTTGTCAGAAAAGATGCTCAGGACACTATAGGAAGGTTTACTAACAGATAAGTGTGTTTAAATTACACACAAATTCTGTATATATGACGTCTGTCTCTAGGAATCACCATTATGGCCTTTCAGGGTACAAGAGAACAAAAATTCAGCATGTTTCTTACATGAAAAGCCAGGGAATATGATGGTATTTGTCACTGATAAACCAAAGTTACACCATCTTTTCATCTTTTTTTTTCCGAATGTGGACCTGCAGCACTTTATTCATGCTAATGTAGGGATGACATAGTTTGATCATATTAATAAATTAATGTGTTCACTAAAGGGATCTCCAATTGCTCTTCGTAAATTTTAAATATATCTTTTCATCTACCATAGCACTGAATACAGCTGCTTCTACTGTCAGCATTTATTTAAGATGAACGATATGGAATGTGCTAGGAGAAATAAAGTAATTCACATGAAAGGGCAAGATCTGATCAGAAAAATTGCAAATGCCCCAGTAGATAATTTGAGCAGGGCTTTAGGATCAACCCCATTAGAGCAGTGAAAAAGTAGTTGGGTACCAAATGACCTTTCTTGATGGTATTAAATGATAATGAAGTATTTAATGGCACAGCAGGCCTCTGTCTTTTGTTTGCAGCACTGTCCCTATGGCCAGGCCAGGATACCAAATTACAGGAAAACTGCCTTTTTCTGAATCCCGCTCCCCCTGCGCTTAACTGTATTTTGGAAACCTCCTAATGAAATATTCACTAGAATCAGGCCATTTTGGCAAGACCACAGTGCAAGGCACAAAGTTGAATAAATGCAAACTAGTTTATGGCTCTCTTAAAACATTTAAAGATATTAGTCACAGGGGAGAGTCTCATTGCAAAAGAAATGGGTGGCTGACACAGGAAAGGTTTGACTTCACCTCCTCAGAACAGCCTGGCATTTGTTGGTGATGTTGTCCGAGTCATAATGCTTGTTTTGCGTTAGCTGCTGAGCAAATGAAGCCATCTCATCAATTTTCTCCATCTGAGCTTCCAGTGCTTTTTCAAACTGTGCGTGTTTCCGCTGTAGGCTCTCCACACTGGACACTGAGTCCTGGATAGAATTCAACAAAGGGAAGCTGCTTTCAGTTGGAGTTTTCCATCCACAACATTGATAATCCAGAAGCTAAATGGCATTTACCCCACATTTGCAAGCTGTCAAGAAAATTTATTGGTCTTTGAAATTTATTGGCATTGAATCTGAGACTTGTGGCCTAAATAATGTTCTATGCATGGTCTGAGGCCATTGTTTCGGGGTAAAAACTGAAAGCTAAGCTGGATGCTTAGCTTCTCTTGCATATTGTGCTGCATAGAACATACCACTTCTCAAGACATAAAGCATCAGGTCCTAATCGTAAATCAGTCTTAAGACAGATGCTATTTTAGAAGCAAATGTGGGATGACAAACTGAGATCAGAGTTAAGTGAACAAATATGTCACAGAAAGAGATTAAAATTGTAGCCTCGGTTTCAACCCACAGAATTTGGAAGAGCTCAGATCCAGATTTGGATTTGAGGACTGGAGTCTGACATTACAGTTAATCTGAAGAGAAACACAGAATCTGACTTCTTGTAACATTTGTGAATCCCAAGCTTAATGACTCAGAGTTCTCTTTTCAGGACCCCTCTGCACTATAATCAGTGGTGTCAAAACGTTGTTACTGCAATAAACTCTGCTTTCCCACTACTCTAAAGGAAGCAATAAAGCTCACATCAAATAGGTCAGAAAAAAATCTAAACTTCTGGGTCCCTTTCAATGACTTGCATGAGTCATTGAAAGGGAAGGTACTCACAGAGCATTTTCTGTGCATTGCTGAGCTAAATATGACTGGAAAATGGGTGGCTCCTTCTAGGTCTCATATACTCATTTGTTTTTCATACATTTGTTCACATTATGCCTCCACTGAAATCTGAGATGTAATGGTACTTCCTGCAGACACAACTAATTTGGTAGCATTACCTATACAAAGTGCAGGGTAAGTTAAGCATCAGAATGTATATCCAGCACCCTGTGTAGTTTTTGCAACCCATGCTTCTGTCTGTGGTTTCAGTTATTGCAGTGTTACTGGAACCTGAGGTAGGTAATCTAAAGCTACATTGGGTACATCTGCAGTGACAGCAGCGATGACTTGCACACTGCTGGTAAATGTACTTGGGTCAGATATGACCAGTTAGAGAGATGCAGTCTCATTTTCCTGCTATCTTTGGAGTAGTTGGACTGTTTCATTACTCTTGGGGCTGAGAATCCTGTCCCGTGTAAAGTATCAAGGAAAGAAATCTGATCCTAAACCGTCAACAAGATGGAGCAGTAACTTCAGAAGGAGAAAGATCACAGGAAGGTTCAGAGCACATCATCATACTTCACAGCTCCCTTTCCTCCAGACTGATTGCAGAGAAAATTGTAATTTCTCGGAGCACCTACCCCTAAGTCCTCATTGGCTAGGAAAGCCTCTTTGCTGCTGAGCCAGCTCTCAGTCTGTTCCACATAGCCATAGAATTTCTGTATAGGAAAAAAAAGCAGTCATAAACATGGTGTAAAACAGAGGCAAACCTGACTTTGACAGAGTATGCTGAAAAAACCAAACTTCCGGGGCTATTCAAAAAATGAACTGCATAGCACTGGATGGCAATAAGCATTGGACGCTACAAAAAACACGTGTAAAAATTATTATTGTGAATTTTTCCTTTATAATATAATATAATTATTTCTTTTTGTCTAAGACCTAGGATACAAGTATTTGTAGCTTGTTTGCTAATAGTGTAGAGAATGCTGCGTAAGGTAACTGGCCAATAAAAAGGACGGTAACATGGCCTGAAATAAGTAGAATGTACTGCATAAATAAGCATGAAAGCAGCCCTTACCATATGGTTTAAGTTCTCATATATATGAAACTTTTTAGATGGGACTAGTAGCACCAGCTGTTATTTGAGGTACTTGACATTCCCCATTGTAAAATCTCCATTTCAGTTATTTCTAACTTTTGCCAACAAGCCATTTGAGCAGAAATTTTGTGAGATGACAGTTACAAGGAAGTATTTCTGGGAAACTAAAGCCAAAACAGTTATTTTCTTAGAAAAATGCAGGGAAAAACACAGTATTTTGTCCATGCTAAACTTTTCTTCAGGTTTTTTTTTAAATACTTGCCTGTTTTTGGGGGGGAAGTTACGGAATTTAGTAAAGTAGTGATGTTCCATTCTAAGTATGTGCCTTTTTCCAGAAGTATGAGAGTTTGACCAAATTTTGCTAAGTTTTATAGCCTTTGAAAAACACCTGAGCACATATTCCACAAAAATTTCTTTGATTTGTAAAGGTACAAATTCTACAAGTCTTGCCACCACTGAATGTGCCTGGCCCTCAGCGTGCCTTCTGGAAACCGGTGAAATATAAATTAAACACCGAGTATTATTAGCATATCTTTCATTGTACCATCTTATAAATTTGCTGTGTGTATCGAGGAAAGTTGTCAGTGGCATGTGAATTCTCTGTCATTGCACGTCTTTTTACTCACCTGTAAATCTTGTGCCTGAAACAATTTTATATATTGGTCCTGCCATGCTTGGATCAATTCAGACCAGGCTTGCTGTAGTCTGGAGAGGGACTGGTGAATCTCAGGGGTTGCATAGTGACCAGAATTGCCAAGTTCTTGACCATAGTTACTGAGAGAGTTGAATCTTTCCACTCGTGCTTCAATCTCCTCCTAAAATACATTACTAAGGTTGATGTCAAGGGCTTACGGAACGCCAGTTATTCAGCATACAAGCCTTAAGGGGAAGAATATGGGCTGTAACTTTCCGACACTAATATTTGTATGGAAAATCATTCATCTTTGTGCTATGTTACTGAAAGAGCATAGAATTGCCTAAGAGAAAATAAACATGGACAATAAATTACTTTATTGCTCTAGGAATAATTGGTCTCCTACAAATCAAAATTGGGATTAAATTAGAAACAGATTAGAAAATGCTTAGATATAAATGAACACAGTTTTGAACTGTAATACTGCATCCCTCCACAGTCTTCCTACATAAAGGTTGTTCTTATGAGAAACACTGCCTAGAATTTTTCCTCTCCTGCCAAATAACTTGGCATTAGATTACTGCATTAAAGACAAGGTTTTACTTTATTTTGTAGTGTTAAAATTTTACCTTTTCCCTTTACATTTGACTTTTTCACCTAGTCTGAGGAATGAGTTATGCCTGTTTCCTGAAGGTGAAAGCATCATAAGCAACTATGGCCCCTGCAAACTGAATGTGGAACTCCTAACGTAAACAATCTGAAAATCAAAAACCCCATGAGCTGAAATAATACCATGTATTAACCCACAAACCACCTTAAAAACTATGAGATGTACTATTAAATGTATGAAATTAGAACTGCTGCTTTTAGGGCTTTTTCGGGGGGGGTGGTGGGGGGGTGGTGGTGGTGGTGTTGCCCAATCATAGGTAATAGCCATGGAAATGTAAAATGCAATGTAAAATAGCCATTCTATTTTTTTAATCCAGATTAGCACCTTGTGTTCAACTCTAGTGTCTCCTAAGGACTTTGGTTTGAGCCACTAATCTGAACGAAGAAAACCCCTCCACTTTTCTTGTCTATAATTTTAGTTTAGTCAACCCAATAGAAAAGAACATATTGCCTGGATTCCTCCTTTTCTGCGTGACTATCTCCTTAGAACCATTTGGGTTACTTTACTAACAGATATTAAAGACTTAGAACTTGTTACCATCTAAATTTGGAGGACATTACATCAGTGGTTTGTATTATTACTACTGTGACAAAGAATTACTAGCAAAAACATTGTTAAGTCTGTGACATGAGACAGCACTGTTAAAATGGAAGGCTCCAAAAGGAGAGGACTCAGCTACTTCATACTAAATTCAAGTCTAGAAAAAGAATCAGGATCTTCAAACTATTTGTTCTAATAATGGGCGTGACAAAACACTGGATATTAGTCATGATTCTGTGAACATGATTTCTAGAAAAAGTAACATAACTACAAAGAAAAGGTAACATGACAGCTAAAAGATAGCTATGACACTTGGGAAAAAAAGTAAAATATTAACTTTTTTTCAAAGGTTAATTAGTAATATCACTCCTTTTAGAAAATCCACCAAAAATTATTAGCCAAATTAGCCACCAAAAGATTGTGTGGTAATTAGTACTGGAATATGAAGTGTTTCAGAACTGAATGTGTAGTACTATCCAATGGTAATTTACTGCCCTGTGTGAAACAAACTGCTGCTTTTAATTTCCACTCAGGCAAATGGAGTTTGCATGACAAAATCTAAATCAAAGCTAGAATAAAGTGGCATTAACTTTTTGGCAATCCAAATAAAGAGATCAGCAGCGAGCAGGTTTTGATACTGAACCAGCTTTTTACCTACAGGGCTAGACAGCAGTACAGGTGAGAGCTAATGGGGCTTTCTGAGACTTTTTGCAGGGACAGGAGCTACCAAACAGCCCATGGGATAGATTTCTGTCAATACACAGGTGTCTTCTGTCCCTAGTCTGTTACTGAAAACGTGTTCTCACCTTGTTATTGACAAGACGCATGCAGCAAAATTCTGCTGTGTCTGCAGCAGTTAATTCCCATGGGAAGGATTCCCAGTGTGTTCAACTGGAAGCAATGATGATACTTGCCTTTCTCTGATGATGTTCCTCAATCATGCTTTCTGCTTCATTTGCACTTTTAGGAAGTCCCCCTGCTTCCATTAAGCCTCTGATGTTTTGTGTCCAATCTAGGATCTCCTTCATCTCCAAGTTAAATTTCTGCAACTGATATGAAGCCGCCAGCTTCTCTTTCCTGCCACACAATGTGCAGTTCAGCATTATCCAACACAGAATTATCTAGTTACCTCTCCCTCCTCATTTGCAGAGGCAGTTACCTCAGAAGCCAAATGAAGTGAATTCAAGCCTCCTAGCTTTGCCATACAGCTCCTAACAGTCCTCATGTTAAACCAAAATCACAGGAGACTCACACTGCCTTGGAGATAACATGCTTATCTTATTTTCTATATCAGTTCATTAGGACAAGAAAGGTGAAGAAGCCTTCATAGCTGTTGCTTCCAGCAATGATTACAACTCAGGCCTAAGCTTTTCTAGTTTTGGAAAGATTCAAGGGAAAAAATAATCTTCTAGAACCATCCAAAATTAAGTCTTTCACAAATGCTTTATGATAGATTTAATTTTGATAGTCTGGAGGCATTTTAGTAACATTATTTGGTGAGATAAGTTTTCCCAAAGTCACATCAGTGGAACTTTTCTTGTACCAAGTCACACTTGTTCCAATGC
Organism: Chroicocephalus ridibundus; assembly: GCF_963924245.1. NCBI lineage: Eukaryota > Metazoa > Chordata > Aves > Charadriiformes > Laridae > Chroicocephalus > Chroicocephalus ridibundus. The sequence goes on along the minus strand of NC_086287.1, from coordinate 44,590,818 downwards.
AGGTGTCTTAGCTGCCTGCATAAACTTTGTAAAGGATCCTCAGAAACTTTTAAAAAGCCCTTGGCAAGTAGATTTGAGACTCCGGGGAGCAGCTTTGCTCCTGATGAGAGATATTCAGACCACTAGAAGTCTTTACCTTTGTTTGGCCTGTCCCTGGAGTCGTAGCCAGTTGTTTTTCATCTCCTGTTGCTTCATAGTCAGTTTGTCATTTATGGATGGATTCCTTGTGGAAAGGCGGAAAGATTCCAATTGCAATGGCTGGGAAGAGATTTATAGTGGGGTGAATTTATGCCAAATGCTTATATTCATTCCTGAGTCTGCCTTTCAGGAAAAGTAGTTCATTTTGAGATACCGATTTTCAAAAGCAGGTACTTAAATTACAATAACAAAATATACAGAGGGACTTATATGCACGAAAAATACATATGCATTTGTGAGCAATCATCCATGTGAAGAAAGAGATGTGTGTGCTGCTTCATGTGCACAAATGTTAATTTACACTTAAGAAAGTAGTTTTGAAGAATAGGGACAAACATACAGGAAAATGAAGTGCTAATTGTAACCTCTATTAGCTTAGTCTAACTAAGATGGGTAACAAAAGCCATGAAAATATGGCAGAACACGGAAGCAACCAGACTTGCCTTTCAACAGAAGACTCAAAAATCATTTGTATCTATTTCAGCTAACAGCAGCATCAAAACACTACTTTCAGTGTAGAATTCTAGTTGATGCTGTTTTCCTTAACACAGGCTGATAAACAGTGATGAACGCTCACTAACCCAGATTTAAAGTTGATATCTTTCTTGTAAAACTCCATCAAATCAATGAAAATGAAGAATTTTAGTGATGCAGAAAGGAGAATATGCCAGGCTGGTTTTAATCCATAAGAAAAGTACAGATATTATACTTTGTACATGGTATTTGCAGCAGCATCAAAAAAAAACCCAACCAGACCTAAACCCAAACCTTGCTCATCTTTCTGTTTCTGTGCAGCACTCCCCCATACAGCCTTGCTAACACTGTCCGTGGAATGCTGACTAGTAATCTCCCACGTTTCATATGAGAATTAGCTAATAAAGTCAAAATGTGTGAAGGTATCACACATATTGTCTCCATTTGCATACTATTGTGGAAAAAAAGTTTTGAGAAAGTTTGTAAAAATATTTTCTATATGAAAAGGCCTAAAACTCTGGCCAACAGTGAAAACTGTGAGAGGTTGCCACAGGATTTCTACTACTGCAGTTCAGTTGAAAACATTTCTTTTCATTAAAAATATGCAATTATATAGGAGCTTAGACCCATATTTAATGCTCAAGATCAGTTCTAAATGATGCAAACTGGACATTTTACAAAAGCCAGAGCTGATCAGGCAGGCAATTATAATCTAAGATTTCTGGTTTTGATGTCTGTGTCAGAAAACTACGTGCACTGTGGGTTCTGCATTTCATTACTAAACAGAACTAGAGTCATGATTTTGGTTCAAGTAAGTACAGAAAATGGGGGAAAGATGGAGAGCTAAATTTGTGTTCCAACTTTCCAAAAGATATAGGACAATCTAATCTGGCTTGTAGGCGAGGGCCAGAGAATCAGCTAACATGTTAAAAAGGGACTTCTCTTCTTAGATTTGGTGCATCAGGAAGAATAACATTTGGCACAACGAAGTAGGATTAAGTAGCACAGTATTTTACTGAGAAGAAATCTGTGCTGCATTTGCATTGCAGTGCAATTCATACTAATGAATCTGAAGAGTCAAGTCGATCTTTGCACCATGTTTCCAAGAAGCAAAAATGAACTTTTTTACAGTATCCTCTGTACTTCCACACTTCTTACCTCCATTTTGGACTTAATAACACTGATTTCTCTCTCCATCTCTTCATGCCTTCGAATCAGGTTTTCCACACTTTCCACATCTTTCCCATAATCCAGTGCTTGTATCAGTACACTCTGAAGGGGGCAGTAGGATGTGCAAATGGTGAAGATGACAAAAAGCAAAAGGATCATATCTTAATTCTTTCAAATAGTCTCCTCCTTCCCTTTTTTGTATTGCCATCTGATTGTTCTTATTGTCTTTATAAATATCATCAGGGCACCTTGTCTGCACTCCTTACGGAGATGGAACAAGAATTCACAACTCTTTGGACAGTCGCAAACCTACTTAAGGTGCCTCTGGCCATTCACATATAAAGCAAAGGCAGGAATGCTTCACTGCATTTCTCAATCTTTCTTTTCCCTTTTATTTCCATATACCAAAACAGCCCAATACTTCCCATTAAATTGTGCCACAGAAATTTTCAAGTGTGTTTTATGAAAATATGGAAAATAAAATTGACCCTCAGAATCCTACCAGAAAAGAAGTCCCAGACAATGAAGAAATACATTAGTAAAAGTTGTTATAAAAATTTCAAATCAACTGCCTTGATATCTTAAGTAGTACCACTATGTATCTGCCTATTGACTTATAGTTAATAACATTAGTTATGTGGATGAAGTAATTGGTGTTTATCTAGCCTTTTTCTTCTATTAATCTCAAAATTATAATCCAGGATAGGCATATTTACCTACATTTCTGAATGAATAAGATTTTTATGCAACTTTTCAAAGTTGCATATTTAATATGTCTGCATTGCACATCAGGGAGAGATATGCAAGCTAGTGTTGAGTGAACTAGCTTTGAATTTGGAACACTAGAAGTTGCTACATTTAAGATAAGTAAATAATTCAGAAAAAGCTTTATGGTAATTCAGCTAACTAACTGGCTTTTGGTATTCAGAACTGACTTGCCTCAATACTGTCTGAAGGAGATGCAAACTTGATACACAGACAGCTATCAAAGTTCACTCTCTAGCAAGGGTCATGCCTGGGTTTATCATCGTTAGCAAAATAGAACATTTTCCCATGTCAATTAATCAAAATCTGAGAACTTACCTTCTCAGTAATTCTCTCTGTGATGTCATCAATTTCTCTGATTAAGGCATGAATCTCTAGGGCTCCCTCTAACTTCTTCCTGTATGCATTCAGGTTACCATGGAAACTGTTCCACCTTTTATTGAAAAGAATATTTTAGAGGTGTAGTTCAGAGGTATTTCCACAATTGAGTTTCATAATACTCAGATCTAAGTTAAAAAACAGGATTTCTGAGCTACCTTGTGTATTGATCCCCACTTCCCCATGACAGGGGACTCATCACAGAGATCAAGATTATCCTGACAAGACTACCTGGTTATATTTATTCCAAGTTTTCAGGGCGGCATGGGGGTTAAAAGCTAAAAAGTACCAATCCATTTTCCTTAAACCCTCAATAACCTCATAATCCCTGTCTTCATGCTTTTGGTTCTTAGCTAGTGGCCCGTGAAGTAGCAAAAGCAATATGCACTTCACCAGGACAACTATGTGAACAGATGGAAGTGTCTTAGCTTCACGGATCTAGTGTGTAAAGTGCTGTGAAATAGCATATTTGCCTCCAAGCCTGAAAACGCGAGTTTGGCCCTGCTAGATTAGAAATCCTTCTGGCTAATTGCTCTGAAAGTCTTGAAAGACAACTCCAGTGTGTGATGTTTGGTAGTTATGATGTTAAAGAAGAAAATATATGTCACGATTCCTCCATTTATCCCAGCCCCAGACACCTAATATTCCCTTCTTGGTTTTGCTTTATACAGAAGCTTTAAAAGCATACTCACTTCTCATTGAGCTGCTTCCGGCGCGTATATATTGTCTTTGTTTCTTCCTTGTTCTGTCTCTCCAGTTTCATGGCCAGGGCATTGATAGCCCTGATGTGAGCATCATCCACTGTTGTCTCCTGTAAAGTGAGAAAAGGAACAAAGGTATATGTTTGATATGTTTGTGACTGAGTTTTCCACTGAGACAGGAAAACCAGCAATAACAGCAACAAGCAAGAGTTTTACCTCACTATCAAACATTTCAGACACATGGGGTTTGCTCTACTACAACTGCTGGTGTTATAAGGACCTGATGAGAAGACAGTAAAGGCAAGAAAGGACATTAATGACTATAGATACAAAAATGATCTAGATCTAGATGAGAACCCTCAGAGCTTCATTTGTAAGCCAGGTACTCCATCAGGGGCTCATTTGTTGAAAAAAACATAGGTGCAGTTGCTGGTTACATAGGTGGCTGCTGTGGAACAGCTGGTGTGTGGCAGATTGTTCCGCTGTCAAACAGATAGTGACTATTGGTTCCTAGGCCTACTCACTGTTTTTTCAAGATAGGCCTGTCCAGCTTTGCCTTCTGTACTGTGGACAACAAACTTAAAATGCATACAGCCTTGAGAAACTCAGACAACCCATGCCATTGCATTTTCTTCTAAAGTAACATCGCTGCATTTTAAAAGGTACGCTAAGTCTTCAAGGCAACTTGCTTCCTATGTACATACCGTAGAAAGTATAATATTTGCACATTGCACATATAATCTGGACTACAGTGGAATAATTGTTCTTTTTAAGCATGACAAATGGCCAACACTGAACGCTGCTCCAAGATTAAAAAACACGCTCTGTTTTTCTAAAACTAGTAAATCACAAGCTTAGCAGGGAGATATTAATCACTGATGTAGTAGAAGCACAGCTGCAAGATGCCAGCACACTGTTAATAGAAGTATTAACACCATTTGTATTTTTTTAATGCTACATCCATACCAAAGTGCATGCTTCCATGTGTGCTTTACTATTATACACAGCCATAAAGTAAACAAGAGAAATGAGCAGACAGCCAGATATTCTTCAGAAACCCTGCAGTCTCCTCTCCTGGTAAATAACAGCAGCACAGTGTGACAGAACATGAGTACAAAATCTGGTGGCCATCAATGCAGGACGATTGCTTCCCTACCCTGATCTCGGATTTCTCTAGTGGGGAAACCTAGAATGGATGGATGAATACACTGTGCCAGGACCGGCCTGCTTCTGTTTGTATCACCCTATGAAGTGCTGTATAACTAAGCATCAGCTCTGAGGGTATATCACTGTCCCAGCCTTTTTCTGCAGGAGTCATGTTCAGAGTGGTACAGGAACAGTGGCTACAAGCTGATAGTATCTAATGCCAAGAGTTTCCTGTGGCACATAAAATCTACTTTATGCTGACTGGGACACTGGGTTTTTTCTGTCTCTTTCACCATCCTCCTTTTGGCTGGTTCGACATGTAGCAGAGCCTTTGCTCCATCCCTTAGCTCACAGTTTAGCTGGTGAGGACTGAAGGGCCAATGAAGGTCTCTTCACTAATTCCCTGGTGCTGGAGCTCGAGTGTTTCAGCTCTCTACCCAAATCCAGTACAAAGGCACTGTCACAGGAAATTCTGCTGGCCTCTGGAAAGGGGAGCTCAGGGTTTTCTCACAGGTGTCAGGCATATCTATACTGTTACTCTGCATAGAAGAGGATTGCCTCCTCCTGCTATTAGGCAGCAGAAATAGAAGATGGGAGCTGCCCTAACAGGAATTGGCAACAAAATAACAGGCAAACAAAGGACAAAGGATATCAGGAGAGAACATTAGAGTAAGTCTCACTCACAGAGTCCTAATACACCTCTTTCCAGACTTCCTCACAGCTTCCAGACTAGCAAATCAGCACAGTAATCTTTCCTGTGTGACACTCAGACCTGTTAGTCCACCTCTGTAGCAGTTCACAGAAACAAAGAGAACAAGAGGCTGCTGCAAATGCATCCCCTCAATGTATGGCCTCACAGCTCTCATGGTGGGAGCTGAAGCACATCACAAGGAGGCCCTTGTTGTGGCAGGGCCTGTTCCCCAGCATTCCCAAGGTTTGGTGCCCAAGTTAGCACATCTCACTGGGGACAAGAGAGGCAGCTGGCATGACGCAGCACCACAGAAGAGGGTCAGAGATCTCAGCGCAGAAAGGCGAACTGTGCAGCTGTCTTGTCACATGGCTGCTATCCCAAGTGTAAACCACTGCTCTATTTTACTAAATGTCTGATTATTAACATCACGATTCATGACCTACCATATGTGCTGTATAAACAAAGTCCCCCACATATATGTATTTCATTTGGATGAAGGAATATGAGAAACTTGACTGTTCCTCAGGAGGAGGGGAAGGGAGGGAAAGGAGGGAAATGGAGAAATGGTCCATTTGTTTTCTATGGGCTTGTTCATGGAAGGTCTACATCAACTGTCAGATTCAAACAAACGTGGCTGAAACAACCATTTTTAATCCACTTTTAGGTGGAACTCACCATGACTTGTAGACTGCATGAACCATACTGGAAATTTGCTCAAATTCAGGCTCACACAGCCAGCTTTTCAGTCATGTAATGCAATCAAAAATTTTAGGTTGTGTCATGAGTGCCTGACAGCTCTGTTTAGACATCATCAAAGCAGAAGGCACAATGAGGGAAAATTCTAACTATTTTAATAGCTTATAAAGTGGTAATGCTTCCTACCTCCCTGATCTTTCACCTCCTCAGCATACTGGAACTGTATTTGCTACCTGGATATGTTGTGGGACTGAAAAGATAGCTGCTGCTTCCAGCCACATAGTGAATGTGCACGGAAAACACCTCTTACCCCTGATGTTGCTCCATGGAACTCATTCAGCTTTTTCATGAGCTGCAGGCAGTGTTCATAGTCATTTCCCACATCACCTACGTTAATCATGACTTCCTGGGGAAATAAGCAGCAGACAGGCAAACATTCAGGCTGAGTACAAGAACACAGCATGTCCCAATGCTTATGCTGATGCGATGAGTTCTGTGATGTGTCTGTAAATCACTGACCTACAGCTTCTGAAAGAGTCTCTTCTGATCTTCAGATAATTATGAGACTTAGTCCCAGTTCCCTCTCCAATCTATTACTGATTATGGAAGCAACTTCTGAATGAAAACTTAGTGGATCAAATGACTCTTCCTTCACTCTTACAAAAAGAAACTTGCAGATTTGATACACAATGAGCGTGAGTGCCTGTTGCCAAAGGCTTCCGGTCTCTTCCATTCTAGTCTGCTTCCATTTCTCTGTCTCAATAGAGACACACAAGATAACCACCAATAATCACAATCTCTTCATGTGCACTTTTTATTGTCCTACTGATTCTGGCATGGAAACACTCCAGAAAATTTTTAGAATTTGTCGAATCATTCCTTCCATATTGTTTGTAGAACATGTCATGCAAAAGCTACTAAGAAAATTTCCTGGAAGATGACACATTTATTAGAAGTTGACTGCTAAATAGAAAGTCTCCAGTGTGCTGCTTGGGTTAAATACTAGAATCCATTTACCTTCTCCCTGAACCAGGCTTCCACCTGGTCTACCTTCTGGAGAAATTCCAGGAAGTCCCGGCTGTCCTCCAGCATCTTTCCACGGGCAGCAACAGCTCTCTTCAACTTCTCCCAAAGCTCCTGAAGCATGCGGACTCGGCGACGGATCTCTCCTGATTTTGGGTGGCCTTTCGATACCAGGGCTTCTCCTTTCTTCATATTCAAAAGAAGAAATTAGAAATTAAGGTTGCCACTACATTTTTATGTGATTACCATGTTATATGACCTCTCTAGAAGGACGCTCTCACTTTCCTAACCTGGGCTGTTATACATTAGATTACTAATATAAAATTTAATGCGCAAATGATACTGCTCAGCTGAAAACCTTTTACGTCTGGAGGGAATCAAGAACACTAGAATTTGAATATTTCCCTGCCAAGAATGACATTCATGGAGTGGGAGCACCAAAAGATTACCATTTCAGATGATTGTGCCCTTCAGCTACGTGATTCACCCAGTTTCAACAAGAATGTTCACAAATTGGGCATAAAATCCTATTTACCTTTTGTAGGAGTAATCACCCCAGGCAAGGAAGAAGTCAATGATGTCTTTCTATTTAGGCGATAAAGAAAGATGGAAGTTCTCTGGACAAAGTAATTAACAAATCTCTCTGTCATAAATTAACATTTCCATGGCATAGCAACTGGGTTCTTGCCACCCACGTAAGATATTTGATATAGAAGTGGTGAACAAGCTACCCTTCCTTTTCATTCCACCTATCTGTCCTTTGGATAACCAGCAATAATCTGTAAAAACACTAGCAGAGTGAGAAAGTTACCTTATTAACAGCTGTGATGATTTCTTCATTTGCTAGAATCTCTGCCTCAAAGACCTGATGTTTCTGCAGCAGCTTCATTTTGTCCTGCAGATTGCTGGGGTCTTGTATGGAAGGATCCTCTAGCTTCTGCATACGCTCACTGATCCAGTCTTCTGCCTGCAGCAGTGTGAGGTATCAGTTAGCATGACATGCCATCCTGGGGCCTCCTCCCAAGCCATGTCATTGTTCTATGCAACTGCCTACATCTGGGCTAGGCAGACTGAGCTGGGAGCTGACAGCAGAGGTGTCTCTCCAGTTTCTGAACTATTCTACTTGCTAGGAAATAAAAGTAGGTAGGAATGAAAATAATTTTTATCTGACCGCATGAATAATGAAAAATTCCTTGAATACCTCAAGTTTTATCACAAGCCATACACAGATTATACAGTCTTCTAGATTAGAAAATCCTTGAGCAGATATGCAGCCTTGACATGGCAGACATATTTAAAATGAGGTGAGCCTTGGATTTAGGGCTCTGAGTTTCATCTCCTATCTCTGTCATTGACCTACCTGAAAGTCAGGTTAAAATTCTTAAGAATTCTGTGCCTCACCTATAAAACAGCACTAATATTTCCTGATCTCAGTGATGCTGTGAGACCTAAATGGAAAATGCAAAGCAAATAAAGCCTTACTGATGGGGCCAAGCACTAGTCAGATTATTTGAAAGCAAATATAACTATTTGCTTTTACACTTCATAAAAATTCAAAAACATCTAGGCAGGAACATCAGATTCAGACAAGCAGGTGAACCATGAGGACCTACAAAGCAAGGGTTATGTGTTTCTCTCAGGAAATTCTTTTTTTTTAGGGAATTTTAAAGTATGCAGAATAAAATGGACAATAGGATAGTGAGTTTTCCACAATTTTCTTCAAAGTCTGCTAAACTTTAGCCCTTAACACTGAAGGAAATATTTTCTATCCATCAAAACACCGAGAACTGAACACTTGACATACAATGTAACTGATCCTGTTGTCCTCAGACCACTGAGGTAACCTAATGTTTTGACAACACAAGAACAGAAATTGAAGCCAGCTTCATCAGTTTCAAAGCATCTTGGCTGTCCTTGTGGAACTGTGCTACATGCACACAAGACTTGACAACTGGAGGATTTTCTCAGTTAATTAATGATTTGAAGTGTTGTTTCAGCTGCTGAAATTCTATAAACAATAACAGAAATAGCTTTCACTAGCAGCATGCTCTCCAGAAACCGTTCCCCTCCAAAGCACAGTTAGAGACTTAAACAAGCCTTAAGTCAAGGTTGCCCAGGACAGCACACTGTCATCTGCTGTTTTCATTTCTTACACCCTCCTCAGAAGCTAGGGCCTTCTCCCATTACCCAGCCACACATTAACGCTTTAACATCACTTAACTGACTTCTTATTTGTATGGGAGAGGCTCATCCATACAGTTAGGATAAGAAACAAATGAATCCCCTGTATATGGTCACTTAAAGGGCAATTTCTCTCCTACATTTTAACAATAAGCAACGGTTTAATAACAGACTGAACAAAGCCATTTTAAAAAAAATCACATCTACATTCTTCATGGCTTCTTTTTATTTTAAGGCCTACTTAGGATGGCTCTAGAGAGTGAGAGATTCTTCTCCTGGCCCCACGTCCACATTCAGATGTGAAGAAAGGCTAATACATTGTCCCAAGATCTTTCTATGGAAAGACTTACTGTTTTCTGGACATGCATTTTCATTTTACTGAAGACAGCAGCGAGACTACTGTTATGCTCAGTGTAGGCAAACGGGACTAGTTTTATTTCCATGGGACTCATAATAAATGTGGGCACTATCAATTTAGGAACATACATTTTCAAAATATCAGTTACTGTAACCTCAAGAGCACAACCCTTTTGTAAATTACCCTGATTTTTAATAACTTTTATGTTATTAAAGCATATTTTAAACATATAAAGGCACGTGCCTGTTGTAGACATTAGGAGAGAGCAACTCATTCTCTCACTCCACTGAGATAAAGTAGTAAGTGGTTTTTATTCTCCTGTATAGAGGGTGAAAGGGAAAGGAAGTTAAGTGACACTAATACAATAAGCAAATTTCAGAGTCAGCATTAAAACTCAGAGCCAGCTTTGGAAGTCAAAACTTTCAACTTTATGATTTTTCCTCTGCAATACCGTAAATACACATATTTCTAAGTAGCAATCTGCTCATTTGCCTTCCGTGTCAATACTGAGGTGCAGACTTTGTAACAATAGGATAGTCTATAAGTCTCTCTCACTTCTTTAGGACTCTAAAAGCACCCTATTTCTACTGTAGGAGAGTGTGCCCTATTTTGTGAGCTACATGAGATTTCTTGACTTAGTCATTGTGGGTTTTGTGCAGAAAAAACAAAGTCCTATGTTCTGAAAAGGGTAGGAACTGCAGCAGATAGCCTTCTAAGCAGACCATATGATGCTGAGCTCTCCATCCTCTCATCAGTAATCACAGACTGTGTTGTCTTTGTACTGATGTGTGTAATTGCTTCTCTGTAATTGCTTCTAGAGAGTAACTAGGAGACTTTTAACAATGACAGCTATCACTATTTTCTGCTGACACAAAAAATTCTGTTTGGTCAATAGAAATGATGTAAGATGATTGCAGGAGAAGGAGTTTGTTAGGGGAGTGGGACCCAAGCTATGGGACTTGTTCTCCTAATAAATAAGAATAAGCAATGACCTCATTGATTTCACGGCTAGACTCCAAACTCATCTTTGCAAATTAACATCCCTTTAGGGACTATTCTAATATATGAACTCATACACACCCAGAACATCATTAAAATCAAATTAAACATTCCATTCTACCCAACAAAGAGGAAGAGAGATATTAATGTAAGATTTTTTTTTTTTAACTCCTTCGTGGCATTCACATTCTACAGCAGTAGGCAATTAATTTAGATTGGTGAGGTAAATGAGCAGGTAGTTTGAGTGCAAAAACTCCCTATAGAACTCTTGGCTGAATTTATGTGGAGAAAATGGATGAGAAAAGGGAAATATTCCTCGCTATACAGGGCCAGATCCTCTGCTATAAGTGTGTGATTCAAGAATGAAGGGGGACCCCATCCCAAGCACTGATTTGACAATTAGAGAGAGATGGGAAGGAATGCAGAAGTATTCCTACCTAATGGGTAGATTGTGTCTCTAGGAGGGCATTGAAAAAAAAACAAACAGCATGCAGCTCTTGCTCTTTAATGTAGCCAAAGACGAAGGTGTTTAAATGTTTGATTATTTTGGGAGGGAGGGGGAGGAGTTCCAAATACATTGTGCTGTAAATGGAATTTTAGCAGCCATTTAAACATGTGGAGGATGTTCCACGGGATGCAGCAGCAGAAGTGGTGCATACCAGAACAGCAAGAGTGTTTGCAAGTGTCCTTCTGGGCCTGTGTGCCTGTTTATGCCAACACACCGGATGCTGGCACATTTTTCAGTCACACACATTGTGCTGCCCTTTGAAAGACTGACCTAGTATGCTTTTCCAACAGTAGTGCCAGGAGCAGAGCTACTCTGTTACAGGACTAAGGCCAGAACAGGAGAAGAGAGGAACATATTCTGCAGAGACTAGCCTACAGTAGCTGAAGGGCTATGCTAAGTCATAGCACTGTTTTGAAGGCCTTCAGAGGGCAATAGTAAAGCTTGGTGCCCTTGCCATAATGCTTTCCGCTTTGCATTAGCCCTGATTTGAAATATCTTTTCTTTCCCATCAAAGGAAACATAAGGTAGTAGCTGGCAGTTTTCCTTTTATTCATTTTATTTTAGCGGAGCTCCTGATGTGTAAAGCAGCTGTAATGAGCTCAAGGCCACGATGATGGTATAGTAACAGCAATGGCATTGGAGCCCCTATCCCTTGGCGTGAGTGTGGCAGAACAGGAGTTGCCATACCAGAGTAGATTATCAAACCACCTAATCTCTGGCAAGGGCAAGCACTTCATCCAAAAGAGGCAGGCAGCTCCTCTGCTTCCCACCCCCATCCCAGTCTAAAACCCTCTTACCTCTTCCAAGTTCTGGTAGAAAAGTGCCAGAAGAAGGGCGGTCTGCAGCTTCTCTCTCCTACTCTGGGATAGATCCTTGATCTGCTGCTTCCTCTCACGAATGGCATTCAGTTTGTGCTGGATCTTTAGCCCTTCCAGTCCACCAGCCTTTTCTAGCCTGCTTGCCTGTTCTTGAAGAGACATCATCTAAGGAGGCAACAAACCTGAAATTACTTTTATGCTCCCAAATGGTGCAAAAGAACAAAACCCAGACTCCTTTCCATACCTAAAAGATTCTCTTTTTTTTTCTGGAATGAAACAAGAATAGCAGGGACAAGTTAACCAGCATTCCCCCCACCCACACCCTGTACTGTGTTACATCTATGACATCCTTGTTATTGGTCTCTGTAGTGCACCCTGGCTACTTAAATGAATTAAGTCTGTAACTCCAGGAGTCTCTACGCCACTTATCATTCAGTGCAAGGAATCATGGAGCAAGCCTGATACACATCAGTACTCGGGTTTTATTGCTTTGTGGAAATCAGGTATTGGAAGGTAGCTCTCAACATGAGCAATCAGTCTGGCAGGGAGTTGGCGTGGGTTCTGGGAGCTCATTCCTTCTTGGGAAACCAGGCACAGTCCCAGGTTTGAATTTAGCCCTAGCCTGGGTGAATTACAGCAGTGGCCACCAGCCAGGCAGATTCCTTTACATGCAGGTGAGTGATTCAGCATCTGTTCCAAAGGTGCGAAGAGGCTAGCCAATTGGGTACAGACATTGTATACCAAATGTATATTTAAATAATTAGACAAGTCATCCCCTCTGATTTACTGTATTTTACTTGCTTTAAAAGCCACTGATGTGCATAAACTTCTGATACCTGTAATACACAATATCGCCTGCTTTAAATATTTCTTCTGGTAAGTCCCACTATGCAACTTACTAAGTGGTTTTCCTGTCTGCTGCAAAACAATACAGGCAGGACTTGGCCATGGAGTGTCTAAACACTTGTTCTGCCTGTTCTAACACTGCTCTGCCTCTTATTTCACTAAGTTTCCCCATTTTCTCTTTGGTTCAAGCATACCAGACATATCTCACCTGTCAGCAATTTAATGTGTTGCGATGTTAAAAAAAAAAAAGAAAGAAAGGTAAAAATCATTCTGGCTCATGGGTTGGTAGAATATTTGTGGATTTTTGTACCTTCTCATCCTGTGATGCCAGAAGCTTCTCAAAAGCCTCATGTTTCCTTATCAGTTGCTCTACTTCATCCACAGAACTTCCAAGGTCATTGCTTTTCAAATAAATCTATAAAAAAAAGTTTAATATTTTTCTCAGTGGATTAATTATCACATAAATCTGATTCATAAATGTGAGAAGAGGTATTAACTCTGCAATTGAGAGTACACTTGAAAGGAAAAAAAAAGAACAGAAGGTAACTGAAATTGGAAATTAAATAGTGGAGCTCCATGGTCTTGAGCAAGAAAGAGAAGCGTTAACAGGTCCAGCTAAGGAAAGTGACCTATCACTGCTTATCGCAATCACTAAGTCACAAGGCTGGCAGTGAATTCCAGAGGTCTAAGCCATCCTTGTAATCCAAAGCAAGATCACCACTGTCATGTCTGATAGATGTCTGTATGATTCCTTCTTACAAGACTTCCAATAACAGAGACTTTGCAGCCTCCCTGGGCAATTTCTTTCAGTGCTTCATTACCTTTACCATTACTAAGATTTTCCAAATATCTAGCCTGAAAATGCATGCTAACACTTTACCTCATTACATACTGCCCTCTTCATCATAGAAAGGTGATAATTCCTTTTACACTTTCTTCAGCCATGTACATGTTTGCAGGCTTTTTGCATGCTGGGGTTTCTATCTTCTCTAGGCTAAAACCACCTTGATCTGATCAGTCGTTCCACAAAGGCTGTGTCTTCCTGCCTCTGATTATTCTTATTGCTCTCCTCTAGGTTTTCTCCATTTCCACTTATTTTGAAATGGGGTCCTAATACTTGATGCAATAAATGGCAATAAGCAATAAGGCTGCCAGAGTGAAGGTAGTGAAGACAGCAGAGAGCTTGTGTGTGCTTTCCAAGCTGTAATCTTCCGCATGTATCTGTGTATGGTGCTTATCTTTTACACAACACCATGAACTCAAGTTCACCTTGCAATCTACTATAAGCTTCCAGAAACTTTTCAGGAGAACTGCTATCAGACCAGCTTGTCCTCATCCTGTATTTATGCAGCTGATTATTCCTGAAAAATGTCACAGCTTGCATCTGTACCAAGGGCATCTGTTATTTTTTTTAGGCCACTTTTCCAACTTGCCTGCATTAATTTTATTTACTGTCTGTCCTGTCAGTCTCTGATGCAGAAAGACGTTAGTGTAAAATAACAAATGCAGTTTTAAAGAAACTGACCTCTGCAGTTCACTTTTTAACTATTCACTTTTAATGCCGTGAGAACCTTTCCTAACTAATCCACATACATCTCTACGGCACCTCAGTGTTTCTTGACTCTTCTCTGATGCTAAGAAACTGATTGCCCAATTACTTCTCCCATGCATTCTGTTATATTCAGTTTTGTCAAATGCAAAAGAATAAACAATGTAGTTACCTATTATCATGAAAAAAATTAGCTTTTCTGCAGGCCAATATGAATTGATTGTTTTCTGGTGGATTTAATTTCTCACAGTTTCTTCCCTTATGCAACGACAAGACAACAGCAGGACAAAAACCCCAATCAGAGGCTCTGACAGGACATGAGCGAAAAATACCTGTTGACATGGTTCACACTGAAGTGAATATGACTGGATGGACTTTTGGAGTCCAGGCTGCTACAAGTGACTGCATTTATTGGTTGGGACATAGCACTGTGTAAGCCATTCTGTGAGCTCATGGAATTATAAGTATTTAGATGAGAAATTCCAACCAGTAATTCTACCTGGGTAAAGTGCAATTAGCAGAGATGGAAGAAGAATTTGAGATCAGTGATATAGTGTGAAAGAATTAAGAGGCAAGAAAGAAACAGAATAGAATCAGTGAAACCACACAACTGCTAATAGCTTCAGAAGAGGGCTGGTTAAGAACATAGGTAAATCTATGCCTTAAAACCATAGACGTGCACAGGAAAAAATAACATCTAGAGAGATGTCTCTTGCTTTGCAAAACATTATAGTTCTGTAGCAGTCTGACAGAGTGTTTTTTATAGGAGTGAAAAGGTATTCTTCAGTAGCTACTTTAGAAAACCAGTAATGATGTTCATTGTCTGGACAGAAGTATTGGATGACTGTTTAGCACAGCACATCTTAAGGAGAGGTTTCCCAGGCATGTGTTATGTGCAGGGGAATCCACGCATACTTGTCAGGGTCTGAGTGCACCAACAGGCTTTGGCGGCCCTGAGTGTTCCCTCGACGGCCCCCCTGCTCCCACCTGGGGCTCTGTCTCAGGCTCAGCCTGGGCCCTCAGCCCTGCCTGAGCTGCATTGAGAGGGGAGGCCTGAGCCCTGCCCTGGTTCCCCTGGACAGACCCCACATTTCAGGCATTACCTCGCTTTGTGACCTTGATCTCCAGCTGGTCGATGGACCTTGTTACTGCTGCCGCCACTCAGCCATCCTTGGCAGCTGTGGCTAAGACGACTGACAGGCAGACTTGGCCTGACTTTCTGGTTCATTTTTGGGGAGTTAGTGAGAGGAATATTTTGCAGATACAGAAAAATGCACAGAAGAATATCATGCCCAGGCAAGATGTTCAAACTGCTCTATGCTATTCCACGCCGAGTATCAGAAGAGAGGTGAATAAATCCCAACACAGTAATGACTATCAAGAAGATGGGAAGGCCAAATGTACAACAGGGTTACATTTTTAATAAGTCTGGCCCATAAATCACCAGGATGCCTAAAAGAAATACATTAACGCCTCTGTTATGCCTCTGTATGTTAAATACAGCCCCCACCAGAAGTCCGATATTGTGTCATTCTAACTTTAATACTTTGATCTATCCCACTCATCAAGTGTATGAAATTATGACAGGTTTGGTTTCTCTGGTTTTTTTTAGGGTGCTTTTAGATTTGGTTTGCTCTTGTGGAGGAAGATCTCCACATGTGTGGGTTCCAGGTCTGCCTACTGCAAAGCTTTGTTAAACCCCTTATAATTACCATCCATATTTACACTGCTGTTACTAACACTGAAATAAAAAGCTATCAATCAGCTGAATCTAACTCACTCCTGTTTGGGGTACACAAACATATAGCCACATGCTGCATCTCTAGTCTACTGTTTTAAATGCTGCTTTAAAAGCATTGTAGATTCTCTGTCATGTTTTGTGGAATATCCACCATTTTTGGTCAAAAACGTTTTACCTGAGGAAACAGAATATTCCCATAATTTTCCACATATCACTCCAGGACCTTTATTTAAGTAACTGTTAGCAGTGAAACTGCAAACTCCGTGAAACCTGAAGAAATGGTCAGTCATTAGTTTTCCTGCTCAGGTTATCTGTGGTGCAAGAAAAAGGCAAGGGACACCTACTGGTAAAGATGGTTACTTTCTTTGCAAAAAGAGAACAGAGACATCTGAGAGCAGGGGTGTGGGATGGTGAGTCATAAGCAGCTGCCACTGGAGCGCTCAGTGCCTCACTCCCACTGAAAATCCCTACACACAAATAACACTGAGCATTCAAAGCCCCATCCCTTCAGCTGTTACGGCAGTGAGAAAAAGTCCTCCTGACTTCTGAAAGCTTTGGACCAGGTCCTCCAAGTAGAAGGCCACGCAAATGCTCTGGGGAACTCAGGTTTTAATACTGAGAAAGAAAACTGGTGCACAAAAAGAAAACTGGTGCGAAGGAAAACTGGTTGCGTACATAACAGGAGAGACAATGGTAATAAGCTTAGAAGAAAGCAGGCCCAGTAGCACTAACAGTGTTACTTGGAGAGCTGGTGAGGTAAAAACTTTCCATTCGTCTTTTAAACAGAAAGCTTATGACAGCAATTGCTAGAATCAGAACCTCAACATTTTTTTCATTTAAGCATTTGTTATACCAATCTGAAAGCAGAATGGAAACTGGCTCCCACACCACAATGCTGGCCTGTGGCCAATTACATCACTTTTTGGCATATTTTTAGACAGGCCCCCGAACTCCTGCTTTGAATAAGACGTGTTGATTTCAAATACAAAACACTGCATAGCTCTCCTCAGGTAACCTACCAGGGTTTCCCACAGCACACAGCACGTATAAACTTTCTTTCAAGTTTTTTTCTGTTATGAATCATGGCCCATTATCAGAAATTTAACGCTCAAAAAGCACCAAAGGCTTGACCACTCGCTATATAATGGACTCATTTTTGAGTGAAGACTTGCAAAGACACTTAAAACCACAAAATGAACTTGGCCCTTTTTGAGATTTGAAATGCAGCATGTAACAAATAGCCAAGTTATGAACAATGCAAAGCACAGAAATGGAGTTATTAACCCTACTTAACTGGAGTTTTTCAATATTTCTGAGCTCATTGCATAGATTTAGCCCCACTGTCATAGGACCTCTTACATACCAATTGATGCAGAACTAATTGGAAGGTCCAACTAAAAAAAAAATGTTCATTTTAAATAAAACTGTACTATATACGCACTTATGTGACAGTGCAGGCCAGCTCTAGCTTTGGGAGAAATACTGAATGAAACATTTTAGTCATTAGGATAACTATGCTCTCTAGATGCCACAACTCCGCATTTATACACACTGGAAGCTGACATAGCCCCAAAAGAAATCCGTCTTCTAAGAAATGTCATTTTTATTTCTCTAGAAGAAAAACTATTTTAAGTATTTGTGCAAATCCACTCCCTTCTCCTGCTTCTGCTCTTCACAGTGTAACAAGCTCCACAGATCTTCCTTCCCACTGCCTTCCCTGGGCTTGCTGCTGAGATTGCTGAACTCCGCTGAAAATCTTTCAGATCTAAGCATGTACTAAAAGCCAGAATTACTCCCAGTTATAAGTGCCCTCACTTACAGCATGTGATCAAGTCCAAACTCTCTGCCCAGATAGATAACAAGGTTTGGTTTGACTTACTTCTGATAAAAGTAAATACAAGAAAGAATTAATGAAAAAAATTTAGATCTGTTTTAGCAAAGTAAATAAATGTGCTTAATATCATGATTATATATGGTTCACAAATATGTTGTACTATGCTTTATCTTAGTAAAAGTTATAACAAGGTATCATACTATAACCATAAGTGGAATAAAACACACTGAAGTTGTTTATAAAGAAAATACATACACCTGTTTTATCACACTGACATCACTGTATTTTTGGCCTCTGACCTCACAATCTAGATGCGAAATTCTGATTTTAAATGTATTTAAAATTTCCTTCCCCCCTGCCACTGCATGCTGTCTCACTGGCATAAAATACAATTATCTGATATTGGAAATGTGCAGGGGAAAAACACAGTGTTTGTTTTCCCATAACTGCTACGATCCCTTCCTCTCACCTATTCCCTCCTTCAAAATTCAAAAGCTCAACCCCTATCCTGTAAGTAGTAAGTGTTAGATTAGAATCCTATGCCCATACAACACCATTATTAAAATATTTACTTATGAAATATTTGTCTGAAGGCAGACTAAATTCTTCCTAAAGTCCCTGTAGTTTCACTGCTAGAAACTTTTCTGGGATATCCAAATTTGAGATGCCGTGGAGACTAAATTCCCTTCATTTCCCTCAGGAAAGGGTGGTACCTCTCTTTGTCTAAGGAGGAAAAAAAAAAGTGATTTCTTCCTACACGCTTCAATATTTAGGGTTTTGAAAACAAGTATTACTTTTAAAAGTTACAAAACCAGGAATCAGCCATTTAGAAATACAGCATAATCTGACAAGTAAGAAAATGAAAACAGTGAAAGAGAAAAATCTAAGAAAAACTACACTGAGGATTTGTCACAGGTCCCAGACCAACTAGCAGAGAAGAAAACCAGTTCTTGGCCCTGAAATCTTGACCCTTCAAAGTGCTGAGAACTATGGCCCAATTATGCAAAATCTGTAAGTACATGCATAGCATTGAGCATGTCACGTTGACAATAGTACTCTAATGGTTAAAATGAAACACTTGTTAAGTGCTCGATCAGATCAGCTTCATTTAGGATGGATCAAGCTGTAGCTGCAGCCTCAGTGACAGCAGAACACAAGTAGCTTTCTGATTGTCCCATAAGTCATCTCTAGGGAGTGGGAACATGACAGGAAGCATACAAAAATAAATCCATGTGGCTTGAATAACACTACTTAAAACTTCTGTTTGCAAATGTTCCTAGAATGGAATGGAAATCTTCACCACTCTCCTCCCAGATCCAAAGGATGCAATGTTGACAGCGATAGATGGACACCATGCACCCTCTGTGTCTCTGTGAGTTGAGGATGTGGTGTGAGCTGGTATGTTTGTCAAAAGGTTGTCACGGCATACAGTTTTTAGAGTGTATGTTTCCTGGCAAGGTCTCAGACCAGACCTTGCCCAATGGCTTGGAAGCAATCCTGAGCAGCAAACTGGATTCACTGATAAAGAGAGGCCAGCCCCAATCTCCGCAGGGTGAAATGGTGGACCAGCTATGTCTGAATCATGTGTTTTGATAAAGATTGTTGGACTTGGGCTTCTTCTAAATTCTCTTACCACCTGGATAGGCATGGCAGTCCAAGGGGTTGCAAGTATGAGGGTGATTTTGGAAACCTTGTGGTGAGCAGGTATTAGACCATCACGTGGAGTCTTCCTAAACTCTGGCCTAGATGAAGCATGGTTCTGAAAGACAATCAGCTCTGGATTTAAATCCTTGCTTGTCACCTCATTCTCACTAGCCAAATTTTCTCTTCCAGTCAGCACAGCTGGGGACAGCCATATATCTCTGGTGACAGTTTGTTGGGGAAGGCCAGGATACTTAGAGGAAGTCACATGAAATCTTGTTATTTGAAGGGCTGGAGACCCACCTGTAGGGAAGCCTTGTTTTGGTTTCTGGGATCCTGTTGGAAGACCAGTCGGAGTTTCAGGCACCTTCTCTAATTGTGGCACGATCAGACTTGAATGAGCATGACTGCTTCCATGGGAATCTGTTCGAAAAGGCTTTATCGTCAAGCTGCAAGTTGAAATGTAAAGCTTCACTGAAGCATGGAGGTCTGGCATTTGGACATTGTACTGGCTACAGCCTTGTTGAGGTGGGAGAGAATCACAAGGTTCCCGGGATGTGTGCAGATTTTTGGTGCGGAGCGTAGAAACAGCTGGAATAGCAGAAAGATCAATGTCTAGGCGTGAGGTCCAGCTGGGAGCTTTGCAGGAAAGGACATCAGAGGGCAAAGATACAGCAAGCTTCAAGGAATCGTTTTTTTCAGGAGAAATACGATGAATGCTTTTTTTTCTTTCTGAATATTGTCTGTAAGATGCAGATGTTGACCAAGTGCCAGAACCCCCATACCCATGACCGCGAGGGTTCCTGGGAGGACTGGAACAACTGGACGTCTCATCAGGAGGACTGACACGGTGACTAGCGCTCCTGAAACATTTCCTGTGGTCTGTGTGTGCCAGGACGACATCTAGCCTTGAACAGTAAGCTCCAGAAGACACACTGCTTGGTGATGAGCTGGGATTTCCTGGAGCAAGCTCTGCAACTGATAGACCTGTGGGAGGGTGCCATGCTGATGCTGGCATCTTTTGAAAAGGCCTGTCCCGCACAGCAGATTCAAAAGGAGGAGGTGGGGTCATTCTGGTGGAAGACAGCATCACTTCCGCAGTGGAGACATAGGTTGCAGATGAAAGTTTGCGGCGATGGTCCCTGCATGACATTCTGAAGCTTAGTCCTAAACGATGCAAAAATCAAAGCCACAGAAGCTTGCCTTTCCCCCTGTTTTTAAAACCAACTCCTAATCCTTTTTCCTTTGGCACTGGAAATTTCCATTCTTCCTCTGAAGCAAAGGAATGAGAGATGAATAAACAGTCTCCAGGAAAAAAATTATAAACTAAAAAAATCCACATTCAAAAGGAAAACGCGCAGCTCTTCTAATACTGCTACCACCGCCTGTCACATCTGCAAAGTGATATGAGAGTGGGATGGGCAGAAAGATAAATTATAGAGCATGAGGCTCTGCTCCCTGAGTGTTCTGACAGTGAGACTGCAGACAGAGTAGGAGGGAGCCAAAAACGCCTGCCAGAGACAGCCTGCGAACTCGCTGTTATTTCATCCGTGAAAAAAAGGAGAGCAGCTAACCTGAGCAATGCATCTGCTGCCATGAAAAGGTTAGAACAGAGCAGAGCGTACTGGACAACGCTTCTGCTCAAAGCAAAAGTGATTGTTTTTTTCTTCCTTCTCTTTTTCAGCTGTTTCTTGTCTGCACTCCGAATGGCACGATTTCAGTTCACAGCTCTTAGGAGAGTTTCCTACAACAGTTCCACGCAATGGCACAACTGAATTCATAATAAAAAAATTTTAAAAAGATAGATGTTTTCCTAATTTTCTCCACATGTGCTCTATTTTCTTTAGCGTAGAACAATCTTAGACTAAATTCTGCAGAAATCCTTCGAAGGTTTAAATAACTTGGATGTAATATAAGATGTTGGCATAAAGTCAAACCTGTCACACTGGCACAGACTGCGAATGAGAGCAGTTCTCAGTAGTAGTTCTTAGTTTAAAACACTCTCTTGCCTTCTTCCTTCCCTTGTTCCTTGCTGCTGGGGGAGAGACTTGTTTTAAGGCATATGAAGTACTGGGAAAATAGGATCCA
Organism: Chroicocephalus ridibundus; assembly: GCF_963924245.1. Lineage (NCBI taxonomy): Eukaryota > Metazoa > Chordata > Aves > Charadriiformes > Laridae > Chroicocephalus > Chroicocephalus ridibundus. The sequence goes on along the minus strand of NC_086287.1, from coordinate 44,569,013 downwards.
AAAATTATGGGATGACAGAAGCTGCTTTCTTACACACGTATTTTGCAGATCTGCAAAGTGAAATACACGTGACTGAGCTTTGCCTCAGACACAAAAGTCAGAAGAAACACAAGGGGTAGAAAGGTTGCTTATACTTGTTTGTCTGATAGGAATCTTTTTTGAAAGTGTGTTTGCTTTTGTCCTTTCTGAAAGCAGCAAATGACATTATTCCCATTGGGAAAGTGGCTTGGGAGTCTTCAATTGATGTCTTGGCTGAATACTTTTTCAGAGCGTGTTTGAAAGGACTGCTTTCCTACCCGCCTGCCTGTCTCCCTAGGGAGAAGTCTTGCGTTACTATGCAGCCACATTTTAACTCCATATAGTCGTAATAGAGCTCCATCCAAAAGGAACAGATTCCTCTACCAATAGCTCTTCAAATGCAGAGAAGTAAAATACAAATAGTCACTCAGGAACCTCAGTTCACTGTCAAATTGTATATACTGATCCATAAGGCAAAAGACAGCTTTGCAGTTCTTGCTATTTCTCCCTCACTTAGATGGGAGTCCTGCAGCACAAGAATAACCTGTTTGAAGAATGATCACACTTAGAGACAGGAGAACAAAAGAAATGGGGGATATTCTTGGAATACAGGAAATCTAGCTGTAGAGGAATCAGAACAAAGTTGCCATTTCTTCTGCCCCTCTACTCTGCTCATGTGAGACCCCACCTGGTGTACTGCATCCAGCTCTGAAGCCCCCAACATAAGAAGGACTTGGACCTGTTGGAGTGGGTCCAGAGGAGGGCCACGAAGATGGTCAGAGAGCTGGAGCACCTCTGTTATGAAGACAGGCTGAGAGATAGGGTTGTTCAGCCTGGAGAAGAAAAGGCTCCAGGGAGACCCTATATCAGCCTTCCAGTATCTGAAGGGGGCCTACAAGAAAGCCAGAGAAGGACTTTCTACAAGGGCATGTAGTAAAAGGACGAGGGGTAATGGCTTCAAACTGGAAGAGGGTAGATTTAGATTAGATATTAGGAAGAAATTTTTCACTATAAGGGTAGTGAGGCACTGGAACAGGTTGCCCAGAGAAGTTGTGGATGCCCCAACCCTGGAAGTGCTCAAGGCCAGGCTGGATGGGGCTTTGAGCAGCCTGGTCTAGTGGAAGGTGTCCCTGCCCATGGCCATTTAAGGTCCCTTCCAACCTAAACCATTCCAAGATTCTATGATTTCTATTCAGGGCCAGGCAGCACATGTTAAGGAAGGACTAGAAACCATCAGAAGGTAAATTCCTTCCATAAAGAGCAGCAAATGAGCCTCTTCTTGCAATGATTTGCTTTCTTTATTGATTTCATCCCATAAATTCTCCAAAGATACATCTTATTTTGTATGTAAACACATGTTTCTATCTTCTCATCAGCATAATAGCCTAAACCTGCATCACTCTGTATCTATACTCACTGTGGACAGACATTGCTCTGGACACTGAGGTTATCACCAACATTGCCAGGTCTCAAATCAGTAAAATTGACTTAAAGACAGTAAAATATGATTTTAAATTAGCAGGTAGCAGTGGAATTTGTGAAGTACAGCTGAGATGTGCTTTCATTGATACTCTTTAGCTCTGAGGCAAGCTGATGTTCCTCGGGCAGCTGCCTTTTCT